>NW_028270142.1:58180500-58487033 GCF_037043375.1 Chiloscyllium plagiosum
TTCTTTTTAACCACCTCTCAGTTCTTAGCAACAAATATGTTTTGTTTTTCATGCATTTATTGTATTTAAATTAAAATGTAATTAACTCATTCAAAACGAGGGAGTGAGATTACGTTTTCTTGAGTGAATGAGAGAAGAATTTTATTATCTACTAATGCTGAGAAAATAATAATCAAACACACACATAAACATAGGTAATAAGCTTAAAAATCGGGGTGGAGTCAAGTACTGGTAGGATGTAAAGTAATTCCAGTTTAAAGTTCTTTGAGTCTTTGAGTTGTTAGGGTTAGGGTTAGGGTTAGGGTTAGGGTTACCTGAATCCTGACTGTTCAACTATCACTTTGATTCTTCAGTGGTGATGAAGTTTGCAGATTCCTGAATCCATGGTGAGTGAATGTTGCTTCAAGTTGTTTTTTTCACTGGGCACTGAATTTGAGGTTGGAGCAGAGAGAATCTCCCAGTTGTTGCTTACAAGTTTCCTTTTTTCTGCACTGCAACACAGAAGCAGCTGTTACTTTGTGCATGTTGATATCTCACATCATTAATTCTCAAAGCTAGAGAATCTGCAACTTCCATTCCAACTTCCATTCCAGAAAGGTGGGTATCAATTGGGAGATACTGATCTGAGTTTCAATGCTTTTCATAACAGCATTAATTTTTGCTCAAACTAATCTTTCCTTACAAATGGCTTGATGACATTGGCACAAATTCTTCAGGTGATTACAGCAACCATTTTAGGTCAGTATTTGTCATTTTTAAAAATTCATTTTTGACCATGAAAGGTTTCAGGTCTTAAAATCAGCTGATGAACATTGAATATCGATTGTTTATGTTTATCATTAACGTAACTCATTTCTAAAAAGATTTTCCTCATATCTCCTCTGGTCTTTAGTCAACCACTTCCAAGTTGTGTTCTCTGGCTTTTGCACTTTCAGACATGGAAACAGTTTCTCATTCTCTACCTAAACCTTCTGTGATTTTAAATGCTTTTATCAAATCTCCTCTTCATCTTCTGAGCACTAAATAGAATAATCCCAGCTTCTGTAGCTGTAATCCCTCATCTCTGGAACCATTCCAATAAATCTCTGTGAAAACCACTCTAAAATCTTCACATCATACTTGACTTATGGTGCCCAGAATTAAACACACTTCTGCATGTTGGGTGAAACAATGTATATAAATATATAGTTTATGTAAAGACAGTCCCCAGGTCGCAAATAAGTTATGTTCAGGAGTCCATTTGCAAATCTATTTGTATGCAAATCAGAAGACAATGTAGGGCCATATAACGGAGCCATTCAGAAATATAGGAAAAGTTTGTGTATCAGATTTTTAAAATCACATCCTTGTATGAGAATATTTTCATAAGTATGAGCATTCCGAAGTCAGATGTTTGTAAATCGAAGACCCCTGCAGATTTGTTTCAATCTGTCTATAGCAAGGGTCCCTAACTCGTTACAATTCTGTGCTGACACCCCAAGAGGTCATTTTCCCAGGTGAGAATTAATGAACTCTCTCTACTTCTTTAATTAATCTCTCCCTCTCTTAGTTGTAACAAGATTAAGGTGAAAAAGATTCCTTTCCTTGTGCATACCTGCTCCAAATCCAAATATATTTGTTTTAAAAGGAGCCAATTTAAAGAAAATTTCTTGAGTTCAAGAAAGCTTGAGTCAATCAATTAAAAAGCAGAAAAATGCTAATAAAACATGAAATACGTACATACAGATGAGAAAGGAGAAGTGACTCCAAAATGTAAAAGCAATTAAGTTTGAATCAGTCTTTGGCTTGTCCATGATAAATAGATTGTGAAATTTTTCAGCTATTGAAGTGGGTGATTTCAGTAGCGTTGCCTTTGGCGGTTGGTGATTCTTGATTCTGCAGTGAGCTCATCGTGTTCAGAGAAAGGAACAGAACCCACAGGAGATCATAGCCTATCTTTTTGAAGTCTTACTGTCTGAAGTTGCCTTAATACTTTAGAGATCTGACATTCTCTCTCATGTCTTAGTGTAATCCCCACAACGATTTCTGCCTGGCAGCATCTGTGGCGAGAAAGCAGAGTTAATGTTTCAAATCCGGAAAACTTCTTTATTCTCATTTAATTTCCCAGCTTTCTTTTGGCTTTACATCCTTTTTCATAAAAAAAACCCACAATGTACTTAAATGTTCAATGTCTGAAAGTAATTTAGGGTTTTAGTCTATGGCCATGACTCACTCCTGAATTGTGCTTTTCAAGTGGTATACAGGGGAGTCAGAAGGTGTGTTATATGCCACATTTGAAGCCTCTCACTTGATTTTGTAGCCACAGTATTTATGTCACTGGTCCAATTCCATTCTGTTCAGTGGTGATGCCTGACGTTGATAGTGGCTCATTGCCGACTGGATTGGTTAGGGCTATAAGCACTGGAGTTTGAAGAATCTCATAGAAACCTATAAAATTCTAGCAGGAATAGATCAGGCAAATGCAGGAAGGATGTTCCTGATGACCAGGGAGTTGAGAACCAAGAATCAAAGTCAAAGGATAAGGATAGTCCATATAGGACAGAGATGAGGCAGAGAGTGGTCAGCCTCTGGAATTCTCTGCCACAGGAAGCTGTTAAGGCCAAAATATTGAATGCTTTCAAGAAGGATTTATACATAGTTCCTAGGGCTAAAGGGATCAAAGGGAATGTGAGAAAATGGGAACAGGGTAGGATGATCAGCCACAGAATGGTGGAGCAGGCTCCAAGAACAGAATAACTTACACGTGTTTACTATGCCAATGTTTCCATGTTAATACATTAATATGTCAATGGAGATGGTTTGATTGCTTTTTGCTGACGGTGGTCTTTGGCTGGCATTCGTGTGGCATGAATATTACTTATCAGCTCAGGCCAAGATATTTCCCTGGTCTTTCTGCATGTGGACATGGACTGCTGAGGACTTGCAAGTGGTGCTGAAAACTGAGCAATCAATTACAAATATACACACTTTTAACCTTATAGTGAATGGAGAGTCATTCATGAAGATGGTTGGGCCCAGGACATTACTCTGAAAACTCCCTGCAGCAAGGTCCTGTAACTGAGGTGATTAACCTCCAATATCCAGAACTATCATTCTCTCTGTTAGGTATGACTCCAATCAGTGGAGAGTTTACAACCAGATTCTCATTGCCTTTAGATTTCCCAGAGTTCCCTGATAACACACTTCATCAATTGCAGCCTTGATGGTAAAGACTGTTGCACCCATCTCACCTCTTAAATCCTGCATTTTTGCTCATATTTGGACCAAAGCATGAAATCAGGAGCTGAGTGGGCCTAGCAGAACCCAAATCCAAACTAAACCTTCGAGAGTAGGTTGTTGCTGTCTAAGTGCTACCTCCACCTCAATCACTTTCCTGATGATGAAGACATAATGGGTGGTAATTGGCTTGGTTGGATTTGTCCAGCTTTTCATGGGCAGAAGATAACTGGGCAATTTTCTGCATTGTCAAGTAAATGCCAGTGTTGTAGTGGTATTGTGCGAGTTTGGCTATTAGTGCAGCTAGTTCTGGAGCACAGATCATCAGCATTACTGCTGGAATGTTTTCAGGTTCAGAGCCTTTGGAGTGTCTAGTGCTTTCAGCCATTTATTGGGATCATGTGGAGGGAAGTGAATTGGCAAAAGACTGCACCTAGGATTCTGGGGATTGCTAGACAAACCTGGAGATGCATTGAAGGTTACTGAGGGAAGCAAAAATTAAAATTGCAAAGCCTCGGGCCACAATCCTGCAATCCTCCATAAATATAGAGTCAGTGTTAGACAACATTTCTGTTCAACAAATGTGCGAGGAAGTAATAGGCAACTATGTACCTGTCAACCTAATGTTAATGATGGAAAACTTTTAACAGTCAATAATTTGGTCAAGGGAAATTAACATTTAGAAAGGTATGGGCCAGTAAATGAAATTTAACAAGCTATATTACGAACAAAATATTCTCGGAAAAACTCCGCATGTCAGGTAGCATCTGTGAAGAGAGAAGTGGAGTTAATGCTTCAGGTTATGTCTTTTAATCAGAACTAATGCATCTTCAGATGCTGCTGGGTCTGCTGAGTTTTTCCAGCATTTTCCAGCATCAGCAGTAATTTAATCTTGTTCAAAGAAAATTGTGGTTTTTACTAATTTGACTGAGTTCTATGATGATGAAGTAACTGGAAAGATTGATGATGGTATTAAAGTTGGCATTGCGTACATAGATTTTCAAAAGATATTTGTCAAAAGCACAACATAAACAATGTATTCATAACATTTAAACTCATGAGATCCACGTGACAATGAAAATTTGGAATGAAAGTTCAGTATGGCAAAGCAAATAGAGAAGAATGATAAACAGTTGTTTTCCAGACTGAAGAGCTGTTCTCCAGGGAGCAATATTAGAAAAATAGCTCTTTTGATATGTATTAATGATCCAAACCTGGATACAGAACATCATTTCAAAGTTTGCAGAAGAGACAAAATATATAAATAGGTGATTTCCTCAAATTCCAGGAACAGCAATTATTGTATTATATGTTGTTGCATTGTTTTGGAACTTTGGGGAAAAAGGTCAAAACAGCAGCACTTCTAAAAGGGAGAAAGACAGATAAAAGGCAGCGACCGCATGGTCACTGAAGGAGAGAGAGAGAAAGAAACCTCCACTGCTAACTTGCACAGCAATAAATCTGCACAGTTACTGCCTTGGCTGTTTGAGTTCATGTATCTCTGGACATCAAAGTGCATCTGGAATAATTAACAAACAGCACAGCTGGTCTTGGAGGAACCTGTAGGGGAGAGCTCACAACACAGGAACAGATCAGTGCATAGTTTTTAACGGGTAACCTTGCTGTAAGTCTGCAGTAGTGCGTAAACTGGGTTCTTTCTTGATTATATGTTTTATTGAAATATCTCTTCATTAAATTTTAAAAATATACATGTCAATTATCCGAATGACATGGGCAGGAAGTACTCTGTTTGGATAATCAAATGCTGGATAACACAATTCAGCCGAGCATTGTGATCTTGCAATCTTGTTCAGATAATCTGAAATTTGGATAATTGAATGCCGGATTATCGAGGTTCCTCTGTAAACCATAATTGCTAAGATGGCCTGGAGCACTATTTTTTAGAGCAAAAAGATGGTGCTATTTTCTGACTCTGTAGATTGTGAAGGAGCAAAGATGGCCCTTAGCAGAGTGAAATGCTCATCCTGTCAGATGTGGTAGTTTAGGGAGAGTTTCCATGTTACTACTGATTATATCTGCAGGAAGTGTCTTTGGTTGCGAATCCCATCAGATTGAATGGATCAGTTGAAGCAACATTTAGAGGCAATCAGGAATTTACAAGAGCTAGGGGATGTGATGAATGGCAGTTACAGGAAGGGAGAAAATCTGCAGATACAGTCAGGTAGGTGGGTTAACTCCAAAAAAGGTAGGAGGGGTAGGCAGGTAATGCAGGAGTCTTCTGTGGCTACCCCTATTTCAAAGAAGTATGCTATTTTGGAAAATGTAGAGGGTGATGCACTCTCAGGGGAATGCAGCACGGAACAGCTAAGTTTCTGGTGTCAAGACTGGCTCTAGTGTAATGAGAGGTACGTTGGGTTCCAAGAGATTGGTTGTGATAGTGGATTCTCTAGTCAGAAGCACAGACAGATAGTTCTGCAGCCAGCAACAAAAAATCAGAATGGTGTGTTGCCTCCCTGGTGCCAGGATCAAGAATATCTTGGAGAGGATGCAGAATATTCTCAAAGGGGAGAGAGACCAGCAGGGGGTCATTGTATACACTGGAACCAATGACATAGGGAGGAAAAAGGAAGAGATTGTGAAGGGAGAATATGTAAAATTAGGCAGCAATTTAAAAAGGGTAGTAATATCAGGACTACTCCCGCAGCTATGAGCTAGTGAGGGTAGGAATAGGAGAATAGAGCAGATGAATGCGTGGCTGAGGAGATGGTGCAGGGGAGATTTTTAGATCATTGGAATCTCTTCTGGGAAAGACATGACCTGTACAAGAAAGGTAGATTGCACCTGAATTGGAAGAGGACTAATATACTTCGAAGTTTGTGAGAAGATTTGTAGCTCGGGTGCTCGTTGTTGTGGTTCTGTTCGCCGAGCTGGAAATTTTTGTTGCAAACGTTTCGTCCCCTGTCTAGGTGACATCCTCAGTGCTTGGGAGCCTCCTGTGAAGCGCTTCTGTGGTGTTTCCTCCGGCATTTATAGTGGCCTGTCCCTGCCGCTAGCTGAAACTGACAACCGGAAGCGGCAGGGACAGGCCACTATAAATGCCGGAGGAAACACCACAGAAGCGCTTCACAGGAGGCTCCCAAGCACTGAGGATGTCACCTAGACAGGGGACGAAACATTTGCAACAAAAACTTCCAGCTCGGGGAACAGAACCACAGCAACTAATATACTGGCAGGGAGATTTGTTAGAGCTGCTCGGGAGGATTTAAAATAGTAAGGTGGAGGTTGGTGTTATAGATGAGGGATAGCATTACTGCTCTACTTAGGGAGGATATTCCTGGGAATACATTCAAGGAGATTATTTCGGTGGAATTGAGAAATAAGAAAGGGATGATCACATTATTGGGATTATATTATAGTCAATGGAAAGAAACACATTTGTCAGTTACCTGTAAAAATAATAGGGTGGTTACGGTACGGGATTTTAACTTTCCAAGCATAGACCGGGACTGCCATAGTGTTAGGGGATTAGATGGAGAGGAAATTGCTAAGTGTGTATAAGAAAATGTTCTGATTCAGTCTGCAGATATTCCTATGAGAGAATGTGCAAAACGTGACCTACTCTTGGGAAATAAGGCAGGGCAGGTGACTGAGGTGTCAGTGAGGGAGCACTTTGGGGCCAGTGATGATGGATCCAACGAAAAGTTGAAATTCTAAATTGGAGAAAGGCTAATTTTGACGGAATTAGGCAAGAACTTTCAAAAGCTGATTGGGGGCAGATGTTCGCAGATAAAGGGATGGCTGGAAAATGGGAAGCCTTCAGAAATGAGATGAGAGTCCAGAGACAGTACATTCCTGTTAGGGTGAAATGTAAGGCTGGTAGGTGTGGGGAATGCTGGATGACTAAAGAAATTGAGGGTTTAATGAAGAAAAAGAAGGAAGCATATGTCAGGTATAGACAGGAGAGATCGAGTGAATCCTTAGAAGAGTATAAAGGCAGTAGGAGTACACTAAAGAGGGAAATCAGGAGGCCAAAAGGAGGACATGAAATAGTTTTAGCAAATAGGGTTAAGGAGAATCCAAAGGGATTTTATAAATACATCAAGGACAAAAGGGTAACTAGGGAGAGAATAGGGCCCCTCAATGATCAGCAAGGCAGCCTATACGAAGATTGGTGGAGTTGTGGATACTGAGGAGGGCTCTTGTCGGCTGCAAAGGGACTTGGATATGATGCAGAGCTGGGCTGAGGAGTGGCAGATGGAGTTCAACCCTGCCAAGTGTGACGTTGTCCATTTTGGAAAGACAAATAAGAATGCGGAATACAGGGTTAACGGTAGGGTTCTTAGTCAGGTGGAGGAACAGAGGGATCTTGGGGTCTATGTTCATAGGTCTTTGAAAGTTGCCACTCAGGTGGATAGAGCTTGTAAGAAGGCCTATGGTGTATTAGCGTTCATTAGCAGAGGGATTGAATTCAAGAGTCGTGAAGTGATGTTGCAACTGTACAGGACTTTGGTTAGGCCACATTTGGAGTACTGTGTGCAGTTCTGGTCGCCTCACTTTAGGAAAGATGTGGAAGCTTTGGAGAGGGTGCAGAGAAGATTTACCAGGATGTTGCCTGGAATGGAGAATAGGTCATACGAGGATAGGTTGAGAGTGCTAGGCCTTTTCTCATTGGAACGGCGAAGGATGAGGGGTGACTTGATAGAGGTTTATAAGATGATCAGAGGAATAGATAGAGTAGACAGTCAGAAACTTTTTCCCCGGGTACAACAGAGTGTTACAAAGGGACATAAATTTAAAGTGAAGGGTGGAAGGTATAGGGGAGATGTCAGGGGAGGGTTCTTTACCCAGAGAGAGGTGGGGGCATGGAATGCGCTGCCTGTGGGAGTGGTAGAGTCAGAATCTTTGGTGACCTTTAAGCGGCAATTGGATAGGTACATGGATGGGTGCTTAAGCTAGGACAAATGTTCGGCACAATATCGTGGGCCGAATGGCCTGTTCTGTGCTGTATTGTTCTATGTTCTATGTTCTATGTGTGGAGCCATAGGAGATGGGGAAGATGCTAAATGAGTATATTTCATCAGTATTTACAGTGGAAAATGACATGGAAGGTATAGAATGTGGGGAAATAGATGGTGACATCTTGAAAAATGTCCATATTACAGAGGAGGAGGTGCTGGATATCATGAAATGCATAAAAGTGGATAAATCCTCATGACCTGATCAGGTGTACCCTCGAACTCTGTGGGAAGTGAGGGAAGTGATTGCTGGGCCCCTTGCTGAGATACCTGTATCATTGATAGTCACAGGTGAGGTGCTAGAAGACTAGAGGTTGGCTAATATGGTGCCACTATTTAAGACAGGTGGTAAGAAAAAGCCAGGGAATTGTAGGTCGTGAGCCTGACTTTCTGAGGGAATCCTGAGGGACATGATTTGCAGTACACGGAAAGGCAAGGACTGATTAGGATTAGTCAGCATGGCTTTGTGTGTGAGAAATCATGTCTCACAAACTTGATTGAGTTTTTTGAAGAAGTAACAAAGAAGATTGATGAGAGCAGAGCGGTGGATGTGATCTATATGGACTTCAGTAAGGCATTCAACAAGGTCTGTCATGGGAGACTGGTTCACAAGATTAGATCTCATGGAATACAGGGAGAACTAGCCATTTGGATGTAGAACTGGCTCAAAGATAGAAGACAGAGGATGGTGGTAGAGGGTTGTTTTTCAGACTGGAGGCTTGTGACCACTGGTGTACCACAAGGAGTGGGCTGGGTTTACCACTTTTCGTCATTTGTATAAATGATTTGGATATGAACATAGGAGGCATAGTTAGTGAGATTGCAGATGACAACAAAACTGTAGGTGTAGTGGAAAGCAAAGAAGGTTACTTCAGAGTACAATAGGATCTTGATCAGATGGGCAAATGGACTAAGGAGTGGCAGATGGAGTTTAATTTAGCTAAATGTGAGGTGCTGCATTTTGGAAAAGCAAATCAGAGCAGGATATATACACTCAATGGTAATGTCTTGGGGAGTGTTGCTGAACAAAGAGACCTTGGTATGCAGGTTCTTATTTCCTTGAGAATAGAATCGCAGGTAGATAGGATAGTGAAGAAGGCGTTTGGTATGCTTTCCTTCATTGATCAGATATGGAGTACAGGAGTTGGAAGGTCATGTTGCGGCTGTACAGGACATTGGTTTGGCCACTTTTGGAATACTGCATGCAATTCTAGCTTCCTTTGTATCGGAAGGATGTTGTGAAACTTGATTTGGAGATGCTGGTGTTGGACTGGGATTTACAAAGTTAAAAATCACACAAAACCAGGTTATAGTCCAACAAGTTTATTTGGAAGCACTAGCTTTCAGAGCGCTGCTCCTTCATCAGATGGTTGTGGAGTATAAGATCATCAGACACAGAATTTATATCAAATGTTTACAGTGTGATGTAACTGAAATTATATATTGAAAAAGACCTCGATTGTTTGTGAAGTCTCTCATTGTTTAGATTGGGTATGTTGGTTTCAGTTCTTTCATATGTAAATCACAGAACTTCCTTAAAGTTACACTCTCAAGTGAACTCTAACAATCGGTGCCACCTTGGCCCAGGTAATGCATTGAAGGTGTGATGCTAATCTAAAAAAAGGATTTACAGAATCTTACAAGGATTAATGCAGTTTTTGAGCAAAATAAAATGTAATTCTACAAGCATAAATTCACCCCACAAACTTGCATGTATGCGTGTGAGCATGAGTGTAAAGGGGTATAGGTTTATGAGAGGGTGCATGTGTGAGTGTGGGAGTGTATGCATATATGTGTGAGCGTATGAGAGGGAGCTTGTGTATGAAAGAGAGTCTGCGTGAGTGTATGCGTCTATAGGAGTGTGTGTGTGTGTATGTATATAAAAATAGGGGTCACCTGTAGTGTGACATGAACTCGAGGTGCCGTTTGAGACCATCCTCATGGGTACCGAACTTGGCTATCAGCCTCTGCTCGCCCACTTTGCATTGTTGCCTGTCCCGAAGTCCACCTTGGAGGATGGACACCCAAAGGTCCAAGGTCGAATGTCCCGGACCGCTGAAGTGTTCTCCGACTGAGAGGGAACATTCCTGTCTGCTGATTGTTGTGAAGTGTCCATTCATCCGTTGCCGTAGCCTCTGCTCGGTCTCACCAATGTACCATGCCTCAGGGCATCCTTACCTGCAGCGTATGAGATAGACAACGTTGGCCCAGTCACTTGAGTACCCGCCACGTACATGGTGGGAGGTATCCCCATGCATAATGTGGTATCCAGGTCGACACTCTGACACGTCTTGCAGTGTCCACTGTGTCAAGCTTGTATAGTGTTGTCCTGAAAGCCGGGCAGTTTGCTGTGAACAATGATCTGTTTGAAGTTTGGTGGCTGTTTAAAGGCGAGGAGTGGAGGTGTGGGGAAGGTCTTGGCGAGGTGCTCATCCGCATTGATAACGTGTTGCAGGCTGCAAAGAACATGGTGTAGTTTTTCGGCTCCTGGGAAATACTGAACAACAAAGGGTACCCTGTCAGTTGCAGCTCGTGTCTGTCTCCTGAGGAGGTTATTACGGATTCTCACTGTGGCACATCAGAATTGGCAGAACTTGTGTTGAGAATCATACCCCATTCTTATGAGAGCATCCTTGAGTACTTCCAGGTGCCTGTCATGTTCCTCCTCATCTGAACAGATCCTGTGTATGCATAGGGCTTGTTCGTAGCAGATGGCTATTTTAATGTGTTTTGGGTAGAAGCTGGAGAAGTGTAGCATTGTGAGGTTATCCGTGTGTTTGTGGTAGAGTGAGGTGCTGAGATGCCTATCCTTGATGGAGTTGCATGTGTCCAAGAAGGAGCTAGATACTAGAGAGTAGTCCACGGTAAGTCTGAGGGTGGGATGAAACTCGTTCATATCACTGTGTAGTTGTTTCAATAACTCCTCGCCATGGGTCCAAAGGAAGAAAATATCGTCAATATACCTGGTGTATAGTGTTGGTTGGAGGTGCTGCGTAGAGAAGAAATCTTGTTTGAACCAGTGCATGAAAATGTTGGCGTATTGGGGTGCAAATTTGGTCCCCGTGGTTGTTCAGTGTGTCTAGATGAAAATTGGTTGTCAAAGGTGAAAATGTTATGGTCGAGGATAAAGTGGATGAGTTGTAGCACGGTGCTCAGAGATTGGCAGTTGTTGGTATTGAGTACTGATGCTGTTGCTGCCATGCCGTCATTGTGGGGAATGCTGGTATAGAGTGCTGAAACATCCATTGTGAGGAGGAATGTTCCCGGTTCGACTGCTCCATGGGTGCTAAGTTTCTGGAAGAAATCTGGAGTGTCGTGACAGAAGCTGGGGTTCCTCTGTACAATGGGTTTCAAGATGCCTTCGATATAGCCAAAAAGGTTCTCACACAGGGTCCCACTGCCTGATACGATGGGGTGTCCTGATGTGTTGGCATTGCGTATCTTTGGTAGGCAGTAGAAGTAGAAGCCGACGTGAGACGTATGTGGGATGAGGGCGCTTAGGGAACTCTGAAGGACTAGATCCAAAGTCCTGATTAATGTTTTTAGTTCACGATTGTGCTCTTTGGTTGGATCGACCAGTAGTTGCCTATAGTATTCCTGGTTGTTCAGTTGTTGGTACACTTCCTTGCAGTAATCTGTTCTATTCTGAATGATGATGGCTCGTCCTTTATCTGCTGGTTTGATGATTGGTTGGTTTTGTGATTGGTTTTGAGAGCATGGATGGCGTTGCATTGTGGTCGGATGATGTTTTGCTCTACCTTGTTGGTGCAGCTGATGAATCTGGCATTTATATATTCCCTGACGGTTTGAGCATACATGTCAAGCTCAGGGTAATGGCCTTCCAGTGAGGTACAAGTTGACTCCTTCTTTGGTTGTCCCTCTACAGATTCCTGATGACTAATCCGGTTCCTCAGTGGACTCATTGGGATCACTGCTGGCATCTTGAAAGAATTCCCAGAGTCTCATTCATCTGATGAATTCCGCCATACCCGCCGCAAGACCCATGGGGTCCATTTTGGTGGTGGGGCAAAAATTGAGACCTTTGCTTCAATCTCTTCCTGTTGAAGGGTGTGATCCAAGGGTTCAGAAAAGACTTACAAGGATGTTGCCAGGTTGGAGGATTTGAGGTACAGGGAGAGGCTGATTAGGCTGGGGCTGTTTTCCCTGGAGGCTGAGGGTTGACTTTATAGAGGTTTATAAAATCACGAGGGGCATGGATTGGATAAATAGACAAGGTTTTTCCCCCGGGATGGACAGTCCAGAACTAGAGGGCATGGGGTTTAGATTGAGAGGGGAAAGATATAAAAGGGACCTAAGGAGCAACTTTTTCAGAGAGTGGTGTGTGTATGGAATGAGCTGCCAGAGGAAATGGTGGAGGGTGGTACAATTGCAGCTTTTAAAAAGGCATCTGGATGGGTATATGAATAGGAAGGGTTTAGAGAGATATAGGCCAACAGCTGGCAAATGGGACTAGATTAGGTTAGGACATCTGGTCGGTATGGATAAGTTGGACCAAAGGGTCTGTTCCGTGCTATAAATCTCTATGACTTTATAATAGATGAGCAGGATCAGAACAAACAGGAGAGATTAGAGTGGAAAATAAAATGTCCTGTAGACATGTAGAAAGACAATAATTCTAGTGGGAGGAATAGGAGATGAAGAATGAGTGATGAAATGTTAAAGTGGTTTTGGAACAGAGACTCTTGATGTGTGTTGTACGCAATATTTAGAAATAGCGGGACAAGTTTAAAACAAATGGGATCCTTAGCTTTATTGATTGAAGTCTAGATTTAAGAAGCAAGAAAGTGATGCTAACCTTCATAAAACATGTCAAAGTGCCAGTTGGAGTATTGTGATCAGTTCCAGGCACCGGAGTTCAAGTATCCGTCCCGTTTCCCTATCCCTGTGTTGGTCAAAGCAAAACACTCAGAGACACAGTATAGTGTTACCTCCTTCATCTTTATTCCGGGCCCTGGAGGGAGAGAGAACGATCGCCCATGTGCACAAGACATGAGTTCTCAGTCTTCTCTCGAACAGCAGTTTCTTAATGAATTATATAGTCATTTACAGGGTGGAGCATCCAGGTAAGGCAACATACATATTGAATGGGTGACCATTACCATCAGCGAGTGTCAATAGTAAAGATTAAGCCATCTGCTGTTACACAATGAATGTTCTTAACCTTGTTAACTGGATTCACATAATGGATACTTTTCACTTTGTTAACTGACTTTACATACGAATACTTCTTCATATTGTTAAATGGCTTTACATTCCCTTTGCCTCCAGCACCTCATTGTTTACTGCATGTTCTTATCTGATCCGCGCTGTGCTAGCCGAACCTTTTGTTTCACAAAAACTCAAAACTTAATTCTTTCCCTACTAACTCACACGCTATAAACTTTCTCACAGGAAGGTGCCAAAACATTGGTTGCTGCACCAAATTAATTGGTATACTGAGATTTACACAAATCATGTTAATGTTTCAAGTCCAACAGGATTCTTCTTTGGAAATGAAGCGAGCTGAAAAATGACAGCAATAGCATAAAAACCATCATTTCGAAGCCACCATCAGTCTGAAGAAGTTATTATCAGACTTGAAATATTAACTTCCTTTCTCTCCACAGATACTGCCTTACCTGCTGAGTTTCTCCAGCCATTTCTACTTTTAATTCAGATCTCCAGCTTTCACAATATTTTGCTTTGACTTCATGTAAATCATGATGAAATGATTAATTATATGAGTAAAAGAGAGAAACCACCAGTCTCTCATGAGCATGGGAAGAGAGAGGTATAGACATTACATTGGACAAAAGAATTATTATCATTCGGCCCACCATACATGCACTGAAATAAAAAGCCTTACTTAGATAAAAGAGACAAGTAGCTCAGAGATTGTGTCTGTATAAACACCCATCACCCAGAGATATTCTCAACATGTATCTCAATGTGAAGGGAGCAGTATTGATATTAAGGAAAAGATAAAGCAGATTTAAAGGATGAGGGACATCAGTTATGCAAAGAGACTGATAAAAAGCTGATCTTCTCCATTGAGCAGAGAAGATTGAGATGTTATAATGTTCAAAATTATTAATCGCTTTGAAAGACTCCATAAGGAGGAATGATTCTAGTAACAGGAAGATTAAATCCCATTGAACATAGATTTAAGATAATTGATCAAAGAACCTGAGGCGACATGAGAAAACACCTTCGCCAATGAGCTGTTAGGGGAAGTTATTGAGATTTTAGTTGCACAGAAAGAGGTCTTCCAGCCCATCCTGGTCTTATGGTCTTATTGTGTCCACTTTGGTCACTCTGAGTCCATTTTTCACCACTTGGCCTGTAGCCTTGTGAAACAAAAATTATTTTCTGTCGAATCTGTTCAGAGATGTTATTACACACCTCTGGAATGGGTGCACTTACAGTCATAGCACGGAAACAGACCCTTCGGTCCAACTCGTCCACACCGACCAGATATCCCGATCTAATCTAGTCCCATTTGCCAGCACCTGGCCCATATCCCTCTAAAACCTTCCTATTCATATACCATCCAGATGCCTTTTAAATGTTGCAACTGTACCATACTCCAGTATTCCTCTAGCAGCTCATTCCACACATGTACCACCCTCTGCGTGAAAAAGTTGTTCCTTAGGTTCCTTTTATATCTTTCCCCTCTCATCTTAAACCTATGTCCACCAGTTCTGGACTCCCCCATCCCAGGGAAAAGACGTTGTCTATTTATCCTTTTCAAGTCCCTCATGATTTTATAAACCTCTATAAGGTCACCCCTCAGCCCCCGACACTCCAGGGAAAACAACCCCAGCCTATTCAGCCTCCACTTCAACCCAGATCTCCTGGTTCAGAGGTAAGGTCACTACCACAGCAACATTATACTTTGCTCACCTAAATAGTTCTTAACTGCCTTGGGAGCTTTCATCTTTTCCACTGTTTAAGCAGTGAAATCCTGATATCCACAACACTCCGTGTGAAAAATATCCTCAGATCCCTCTAAACTTGCTGCTCCTTACCCTAAAACTTTGTCCCCTGGTTAATGACTCCTCTACTAAGGAGAAACGTTTCTCCCTATATACCGTCTCCATGCTCTTCATTACTTTGTATACTTAAATCAGGTACTCCTTCAGCCTTCTCTGCACTAAGGAAAACTACTCTAAAGGAGTCTCTTCAGGTTGAATCGCTGCAGTCCTGGCAACAATCTAGTAAATCTCCTCTGCACCCTCTCTGATGTAATCACATCCTTTGGTAATCAGGTTCACATTGCCTGAAAGAGTGGACGAAATAAACGCAATATTCATAATCAAAAGAGAACTCAATCCATTCTTGAAGGACTACACCAAATTACCAGTATCAGCCGATCCGATGGACTAAATGGCCTTCTGTTCGGTTGCCTTCTATCCTTGCTAATTTTCGACATCAACCGAAAAGCAAGAGATATTCTTGCTTCAAGCAAAGCCATAAGTCGAAGTGCACAAAACTATTTAGTCATAATCAGACAAAATAGCAAAAGTTTATCAAGTGATTAGTCCAGTGCACGAGTCTGATGCTCCTGGTCATGTAAAAACATGATACAAAACTAGCAGTTTCGTCTTTCTGCATTCGTGCAAAATGGGCGGTTCGGAAATCCATGAATGGAAAGGACTTGAGTGAACGCAAAAACCTAGGTATAGTTCACGCCCTGCGAACTGCTGCCGATTCATTGTGAATCAGGTTGACCTCTGACAGATCATCTGCAGACCTCACTTTCTCCTCTGACAGATCATGGCCGTTCCAATTGGATGATTGACAGGCTGCTGAAGAGGCGTGTCAGAGTCTGACATCACTGCGCCTGCGCCATGACGCAGAAGCGCTCCCTGGAGTTGTAGTCGCGCCCACAGGGTTACTGATACAGGAAGGTGGAAAGGACTATATGTCCCTGAATGCCTCGCGCCAGCATGTTGGGGGTGGGCCGGAGGGGCACGCCTGCGCATTGGTGCTTCGCTCAGCTGTTCATTGCAGCCTCTGGGAGTTTCCAATGTGTCAGATTCTGGGAGGAGGGGTACTCGACTTTGGAATTTACAACCTCCGGACGTTCGATTGGAACGTGGTGTTGGTAGCGCAGAGAATGATACACTGAGGCCGAGTTGCCTCTTCAACCGGGGCGGCTGCAACCTTCCCCCAATCATCCTGCAAGTCAAGACTTTTTCGTTTTATTTTTCTTCCTATCCTCTTACGATCGCTTTCCATTCTCTGCATTCGCCATGCTGCAGCTGGTCCCTTGTCTGAGGAGAGTTTTGCGACCCGCCCGGACTCTGGCGTGTAGCCTGGGCTCTGGAAGGAGAAGCGAAAGATGCCCGTTCCTTCTCCCTGCCCCTTCGTTGCTGTCCTGCCGGAGCACCGTCGCCCCAGCCGCTGCTTTTTCCCCGCGCTGCTTCGGCACCCATTCGGCCAAGGAGCCGGTGGAGCCCCTGAACACGGCGCAGGGAGCCCGGGATTTTATCTACAGCCTGCACTCGAAAGAGAGGAAGAGTCTGTTGCAGGAGCTCCAGAGATTCGAGGCCATGGCGATGGCACAAGGTAAGGGAATGACAGTGTATGTGTGAAAAGACAAGGACACTGTCTGACTCGTCAGAGCGGCGTTACTGAGTTTCTGCCACGGGAGAAAAGAGCCACTGAAGTCGTGGTTCTGTCCCGGGTGGAGAGGGGGAGTTGTGCCCTGACAGAGGCTGGGTTGGGGAAGGAAGCGAACACCTGAACACAGGAGCTGTGGACGCAGATGACTGGACAGGGAGGAATATGGTCCAGCGTAACTTGGGGAGAGAGAGAGCTAGAGAAGTGGAGACTTTCAAGTTACTCAGGCAGGGAAAAGTGCTCGAATCAGCAATGGGGCAATTAAAGTCGTTACTGAATGTACTACACGTAATCATTGTGGAAGAAATGAATTAAAGTAGGTTACTAAAGATTTAAAACTAAAATACTGCGGATGCTGCAAATGTAAGAAAAAGCGCCCGAGAAATTCAGCGGCAGTCAATATCCGTGTAGAGAGTGTTCATTTTTTTGACACCTCTGTTATGAACTGAAGCTGGAATGGAAAAGTTGACTTTGCTTCCCTTCCCAAAGACGCTGCCAGAGCTGTTGAGTTTCTCCTGCTCCTTGTGTTTTTATTATTGAAGATTTAATCTATGACTTTGTCCTTGGAATGCTATTTTTAGAGGATCTGTCTGCATCCCTTCTACGTTTGTACTTGCATCTCTGAAGTCAGGCTTTGACAGTGCTGGCACCAGGACCAGAGTTGGTGTCTTCAATTTGTTCTAGAGCGTTGAAATGGCAAAGGGGATGGAATATGTACATTGGACGAGTTTTTGAGTCTCTGCTTGATAACATTGTATATTGGCTGTCTTCAGATTACTGCTCTTTTAAATGACTTGACAATTTTGAGTACAGGTAGAACTTGCGCGCGTAAACATGCCTTTATCGGAGCATCAAGCTCTGACGCTTGGTATTTGCAGTTCTTGGTTTGCAGATATACATTTCTCTTGGGTTTCTTTATAAACTGGAAGAGGAAATTTATTTTTTGGCGGCGAGGTTAAAAATGAAATGGCTCATTCTGAACTGACTAGTTTTCCCATCTGTTTGTTTTTCTTCTAGTTCCATTCCAGTTGCATTCTGACTTCAATGATGGAATATCGAAAGCGCATGGTTCCTTCGGGTTACATTTCGATATGATGTGTTTTGAGTGCATAGTTATTAGTGTAATTACAAAGAGAAACAAGTTCCGGAAAATAATCAGGGGGCAATGCTTTTCTGAGGGAAATTAGAGTCAAATTTATCTGCAGGGACATAACCGAAGCGTGACAGTGCGACATGGTCCAGTGCGCCTGTTAGCTGTGTTTCGAAACTCCGTCAGGTACTAACTTTACACATGCTTGGGTATATGAGGGAGTGTGGTGGAGGGAGGAGACTGAGAGTTCGATCTTGGGGAATGAGTTATATGTGTGACTCTGTTTAGTTCAGTGCTGCCGTGTGAGACTGAGTTGATCACCTGTCGGACATGTGGATGGGTGGTATTGGCGGCGGGGTTACCTACTGCTAGTTATTTTTTCTGCCTCAGTGGCTGGGGAGCGGCATCTGTGGAGGTACAGCGCTCCCAGCAGCCCAAGCGCATGTGAAAGACGCTTATGGGCTCCACTGCGCCTTGCTGCTCGCTCTCCAGCCGCTGAAAGCACCGGGAGACGTTGGTCCCTTATCACTAGCACTCACTTGTAGACATTTGTATATAGTAATTGGCAGATGAACCTTCAGTTGTGGAAACAGGAGTCAACGTTTCACTGCCATCCTGAATGTTAGGGGAAACCTGTTGCATGGAGAACTGTGCTCTTTGACTTTACTGTACCATACCAGTAGTGTGTGTGGGTGGGGAAGGGGGCTGGAAGGATGCTGGTTCAGACTAAGGGGTTTCAACTTTTGAAAGTTCTTTTGGGGGCAGAGGACTGCAACAGTGTTCAATTTAAGTGACACAGGGTTGTAATTTCTGGGTCTCTAGCTAATTGATATGTGTGTGTGTGTGTATTGGAAGATGTGAATCCGTTTGAGCTGATGATGCAGCACCTCAAAGACATGACAAAATACTTAAAAGGTTCTTTTTGTTGAAAGGCCTTGCACACAGTACTGTTGCACTTTATCAAAATGCCGGCTACAGTCAGTAGCTCTGGATTTGACCAAATGCATCTGGTTGTAGATTCATGTGCAATGCTGTCTGCATATTTTGAATCTGGCCTGAAAATGTCATATGATTACTTTTATTGACTTATACAGTAGCATAATGTAATGGCTAAGTGTCTTCTATCTGTAAACTGAAATGTGGATTTGTTTCCTACCATCAACAGTTCTGAGGGTGTGTACTGTTACAAATCTAATAATGCATCATTTCTAAGGGTGTGATTTGCAGGTATCTGAGTAGATGTTGTTTGTATTTGGGTTGCTGGGTTATAGGGCCTGGAGTGAATCCTTCGTTTCTTCACTTGAGCATGTGGTGAGGTCTCCTTTTCCAGTTTTATAAAAGTTTACACCACAACGAGGTTAGAATCCCTGGTCCTCACATTCCACCTGACCAATCTCCAAATCTAATGCATCATCCTCTGTCACTTTTAGCATCTGCAGTCTGCAGATTCCCCAGCGCCAAAAAGAGATTTAATTCCCCACCCCATATGCTTTCTGTAGGGACTGTTCCCTCTGCAACTTTCCCGTTAGATCCACACTCTCCACCAACCTCTCCTCCACACATGGCACCTTCACCTGCAGCCTCAGGACATGCAACACCTGCCACCACACCTTGCCTCTCGTCTCTGTCCAAGGCTCCAAATAATCATTCCTAGTCTGGCAGAGATTTACCTGCATTTCCTCTAATCTGATTTACTGTTTATGTTGCTCCTGATGTGGTCACCTCTACATTGGAGAGACTGAGCACAAACTTGGGGACCTGTTCAGGGAACATCTATGTTCTGCATGCTCCAATCAACCCCAAACAACTCACAATTGCCAACCATTTCAACTCCCCCTGCCCTCATATCTCCAATAACATGTCCATCCTGGGCTGCCTCCTCCATCATAATAAGGCTATGTGTACATTGGAAGAAGAACACCTCATTTTCTGCCTAGGAAGCCAACAGCCTTATGCCCTCAACGTAGAATACACCAGCATCCAAATTTCCCCACCTCATTCCAGGACTGCCCTCCATCTCCTCCCCACCATTGACCTGACCTATCTGTCCATTTTCCTTTCCACTGGCCAATCCCATTCACCACCTACCTGCATCCACCTATCATCATCCCACTTACCTCGGTCTAGCCCCACTCACTTGCCTCTCTTTGTTTCTCAGCCCCCTTACCACCCTAGCCCTGATGACGTGATCTGCCCAGAACACCAACTCTCCTGCCCTCTTGATGCTACTTGACCTGCTGTGTTTTATCCAGCGCCACGTTTTATCGACTCTGACTTTCCAGCATCTGCAATCCCCACTATCTCCAGTTTATAAAGTACGAGTTGACTAAGGCACCTGTCTGCTAACATAATGAAATGAGACATTAATTACTGCGCTTTGTACTGATGAGACTGTTTGGGCGGTAACTTCAATAAGTTGGAAAAAAGAAATTTCAGATTGAGGAAAACTATTCTGTGCAGCTGTTGGCCTGTAGCCTCTGTGTTTGAAGTGAGTCGAGAGTCGGACGTTGGAAAAGCAAAGCAAGTCAGACAGCATCTGAGGAGCAAGAGAATTGACGTTTCAAGTAAGAGCCCTTCATCAGGAATGAGGCTTGTGAACCGAGGGGGGTAGGCCTTGGGAGGTGGGGGGTGGTGGAATGTTGCTGAGAGTGCGATGGGTAGATGGCAGCGGAGGTAATGGTGATAGATTGGAGTGGATAGGTGGGAAGGAAGATGGGCAGGTCATGAAGGTGGTGCCGAGTTGGAAGGTTGAACCTGGGATATGGTCTGGGGAGGAGAAATGAGGAAATTGGTGAAAAGTAGATTGATGCCATATAGTTGGAGGGTCCCAAGGCAGAAGTTGAGGTGTTCTTCCACCAGGTGTCGGGTTGTTAGGGTGTGGTGATGGAGGAGGCCCAGGACCTGCATGTCTTTGGTGGAGTGGGAGGGAAGTTGAAGTGTTCGGACATGGGATGGCAGGATTGGTTGGTGCAGGTGTCCTAGAGACAGCATCTGCAGTCCTCTCTTTCTCGGTGCTTGATGTGAGACTATTCAAACATATTGTTGGGAGTTGCAATAAACTATTATTAATTTGCAAGTTTGAAATCTGTGAAAGTTTGATTTATATCGACTCATTGTATGGCATCGTGATTCTGACCTTGTGAGCCGATCACTTATCTGGTAATGCACTGTCAGGTTCCTGATGAAGCTGTTACTTGTTTAATTGTCATGTAATTTAGGGGACCCTCTTGTGGCACAGTGCTTCTGCACTCCTGCACTGGGATGCCCAGGTTCAAGTCCCATCTGTTCCAGAGATGTATAATAACATCTCTGAACAGGTCGATTAGATCTATTTATAGATCTATTAAAGCAGAGCACTCTGATTTTTTTTTTTTTGCTTCCAGTTGTTGGTACCTTCTGTCTTTTTTTATCCATTTTTAAAAATAAAATTTTTGAATTTTCTTTGTCCATTTGTGACTAAATCCTCATTTGTTTATTGAGATTTAAACAGAATCTCTTTTTAAAGCAACTCAAATTCTAGAAAATTAAATGAATTAGTGGCTCTGTCTTCCTGTCTGGTTGCATTATAGATTAAATTCAGAAACACTTGTGATAGGACAATTTGCTTTTGATCCATCACATACGGTTACATCATAATTTTCAGACGTAAAATGTGTAATGTCCTTGCATAGTAAACATATAGAATAATAAATGCAATTGCTCCCTGTAGTCTCGGAGACATAATACTTGATGATCCTTTTTAAATTATTTTATTGAAGAATGTTTTGTTGAGCCCAAGTCATGTACGTTGCCCTTGCTGTTTAGTCATGGCATGATGTATGTTATAATAATATCTCATACTCTTCAAAATGCCAGTATTCCTTTGAAAAAAGCACCAGATGCTATCTTGTTTATCATCATGATCTGTTGTCTCGGTTCCTACCTTGAGTGCTTTGACCATCTTTCGTGAATAACAAAAATAAATCAACAGACATGAATCATACACCAGACAATCAGAGCAGAAGCAAAACTGCGCAGTCAAATTTTGCCCTGGCACATTCATCCTTAAAATTGTCCATTCCAGGTATACTTGACGATGTAACTGAATTATTCTTTTACCATTTTTAAATAGTGTATCAGGTATTCCAAGTTCATATGTTTTCAGAAATTCAATGTATAGAAATTAGCAGGATAAATTATTTTAATCCACTGCATGTATTTGGGAAGGCCCCAGTAGATTTCATGTAGTTGTTTTAACTGTATATTATGTTATTAAACAATTAGTTGATAACTGAGCAATATATAAATGTAGATTATTTCTTTTAATCTGTTTCCGGTCTTATGCACAACCTTTCTTAGAATTCCGCAGAATTTTTTATGGGTTTAAAATCCAATTGAGGCAAGAGAATCTAAGATGTTTGAGCCCTAACTAAAATAAATGTAAGGGATTTTTATTAGTACGCCAAGAGAGCTGATGCACTGCTCAAAATGATCTATAATGTTTCGGTTAGTAATAAGAGAGAAATTTGACTTGGAAAACTACCATTATTGCTTGTTTGGAAGATAGTTTACAAATCTCTTATTTGATTAAGCTGAGACATCATATTTGGGACAGTAGTAAGGAGTTCCCTCTTGGATGTAGTAGAGCCTGATTCAGCTAACACCGAAGCGATATCATAAGTAGAGCATCATTTTTCTAGCAACTAGAGGAGTTTTATTCATTCTTGGGATTTGGTTGTCACTGGAATTTATTTTTGATTGTTTCCCTTGAGAGTGTAGTGGTCCATCTGGTTTATGTGCTCCCATTGTGCTGTAATGGACAAAATTCCAGGACTTGATGATAAACAAATGGCATTATATATCCTAATTGTGTGTGTGAGACTACAAAACAATGGTGTTCCTAATCACCATCAGCCATGTCCTTTTGTGGTGGTTGTGGTTAAAGAGGTGGCAATCAAGCAGCCTTGGAGACCTGTAGACTGTATCCACTCTAGCAATCATACACCAATGCTGGAGTGAGTGGATATTTTTAGCTGGTGAATGAGTTGGTCACTTAAATTGATGAGCTTTGTCCCATTTGTTGAAGAGTTTTGTGGTCTTCAACACACCAATCACAATTGACTTGATCGCAGAGTCTCTGATAATTGATCTCACTACCTGCCGACATTCTTTCATCAGCTGCATATTGATTGTCATGTCACTGCATAACCTCTGCTTCTGGAAACTCTGGGCAGAGAAATGCAGTTTTGGTTAAAATAGTACATTCTATTTGAGCAAGAGCCCTTGAACACAATTTGTTTTAAATCCTTATTGAACTTCTATGCTGCTTATGATGAACAAATTTTTTTTATTTCAAAAATATACTTTATTCATAAAATTATTTTGATCTCTATACAACTGGTCATGCCATTCTTGTGCACACATTACATTGCTTTACATACAGACATTGAAATTTATTTTTCCTATATACAAGTCTGTACATTTACTATCCAGCTCTTCTGCTGAGGCATCAGCAGAGCCCAAATGACTGAGAGGGCCCCTTGTTCTTCTTAGGCAGGCAGATGTTACATGGTGGTCTTTCCCCACCATGCCTTGGCGGCAGCTGCCCCAAGCTTCAGCACATCCCTCAACACGTAGTCCTGGACCTTGGAATGTGCCAGTCTGCAACACTCAGTCGGGGTCAACTCCTTCAGCTGGAAGATCAACAAGTTTCGGACCACTCAAAGAGTGTCTTTGACCGAGTTGATGATCCTCCAGGCACAGTTGACTTTCGTCTTGGTGTGTGTCCCGGGGAACAGACCGTAGAGCACGGAGTCCCATGTCACGGCGCTGCTCGGGACGAACCTTGACAAACACCACTGTGTTCCTTTCCAGACGTCTTCTGCATAGGCACATTCCAGAAGGAGGTATGTGACAGTCTTCTCTCCCCCCCCCCCCCCCCCCCACTCGCGGGCAGCATGCGGTGCGGCAGAGAGTCTGGGCGAATCCTCTATGCTGCTGTGGGGTGTTTAATTTGAGGAAAAGTCCTGCAAACAGTTTTATATCTGCCTGAGGTCATTATTTCCCTTAATGTGAAGTGGACTATACAGTGAGCTGTCAGACTTTGCTTGACTTTGGGTTCCTTAAATGCAACTGAAAACTAAAATCAAACAAGTCAAATTGAGTTGAACTATGAACTGTAAGGATAGGTTAGAAACTTAGTACAAATGATCAGGGCTGTGAATGCACTCATATTGAGATTGGGTCTGAGTCCTCCCAATTAAAAAGAAAGCATTGGAACACTTCCACATCTGGGGAAAATACTGGGGATAAAGGATCAAAGGCAAAGGAAAATGGTCCCAAATAAAAAAAATGTGAGTTGAGAGTGTGGTGCTGGAAAAGCACAGCAGGTCAGGCAGCATCTGAGGAGCAGGAGAACAAAACATTGAGCTTTTCCAGCACCACACTCTCAACTCTGATCTCCAGCATCTGCAGTCCTCACTTTCTCCTAGAAAATGTGAGTGCATACCTGAGGACATTAGGAGACAAAGTTAACAGGTG
This sequence comes from Chiloscyllium plagiosum, assembly GCF_037043375.1. Lineage (NCBI taxonomy): Eukaryota > Metazoa > Chordata > Chondrichthyes > Orectolobiformes > Hemiscylliidae > Chiloscyllium > Chiloscyllium plagiosum. The sequence continues at coordinate 58,204,927 of NW_028270142.1, forward strand.
ATTTCAGGGATTTGATGTAATATAACAAAATATCATGTTTATTTCAAATCTAAACTTCAGGTAGTCATTGGTGAGCTGGTTACCAAACTTTCTGATAATTGAAGGTAGTCTGGAAATTCAGTAATTGACAAAGTTAGATTTGTGTCAAGGATAGACAGTAATTTCTTTGTTTAAACATTTTGCGTAGATATCAGATTTAGCTATGTTGGAACAAACTGGCTGGAGGCGACCACAGCATGATTTACAAATGGACTTAACTTATAGAGTTAACTGCTATGTGAAATGATATTGAGCTGAAAGTTAGATCAGGCAACAGTGATTTTTGGGGACACAGAAGCAGATATTCTTATGTTATATGTCATCCTGTGCTTTTGAAGTGAAGTGATTTAAGAAACCAAATAAAAACAATGAAGACTTAAGCTCAATATGTCTTTGTGAGATAGCATTCTCGCAAATGAAGATGAAGTCCAAGTATTGTACCAGCTTATCCAGTCATTTGATGGATTGTACAGAATGAGCAGATTCAAACTACAGCCCAGAATTTGAGGCACTGCTAAGTAATCCACAGTTTATTGGTGTCACCTGGAGACTTGGGTGAGTTGAGGAAAATGAATAATTTTATATACACATGGTTTTGATTTACATAGGACTGAAAATAAGCTTTTCTTTCTAAATTTTTGGGGGTAGATCCTAGGTTGTACTCTAATTCAAAAAGTGATCTTGTTCTTTAAAAGGTTGGAGACAACTGGTGTAGAGTCTTTTGCGTGTTCTTGCACTTGGACCCATCCAAGCACGTGGACAGGATTCCATCACACCTCTCATTTGTAGTTTATAGGGGGTAGATATCCTTGGGGAGCCATTGTAGAATATCTAATCTTTTTAACCAACTCAAATTGTATTGGCATTTATGACAGTCCTTGTCACCGATGGAAAAATTATTAAAACCTGTGAGTTACAAAAAATTCCCCGACTTCTCTTGTATACCTCAAAATAGAGTGCTAGTTCAACCGGTACATTCACTTCCAAAAATACTGTTGTTTTTGTCAACACCTGGGTGGTGACCACCTCTTGGCTTGGCAGTGATGAGGATTTGAGTGTTAAGACAAGTGATAGAATTTCTCCTGTTGTAGGTAGTCATTGCCCATCTCTTGTGAGAAGTGAATGTTAGCAGTAGTGTCATTTGAAGCCTGAATGTTGCCTTGGTCTTGCTACATATGGGCTTAAATTTCTTTGTCATCTGAGGATTATAAATGAATATACTTTTTCCTGAGGATGATACACAGAGGAACTCTTGAGGTTGGGATGAAAGGGTAGCAGTAATGACTCTTCAAAGAGCCAAGCCATGAAGTTCCGCATTTAAACTTAGTTGCGTTGCTTTGCTTTGCGTTTACCCAGGCTTTTCAGAAAGCCTGATGTTCTGTTGAGTGAGCATTATTACTTTCCCCACTGAAGGTGTGATTGATGACTTTTCATTGAGGTGTGGGAAATGTTCTATATCCATTTGGAAAATGAGCCAATAGTCCTGTGTTGTGGTATTGATCATAGGAAAACTAATTACATCAGAAAATACATTATCACCGTCAAAGGACAAGAAGAGCTACTAAGTCCAAAAGGGGAAAAAAACAAGGGTTTAATGTAAAGTTATGCCTCTTTGTAGAGATGTTAACTGAAGACATTTCATTGGCTTTCTTCCTGATTTAAAATTTATTCAATTATAAAAATATTAGGATTATTTAAATTAGCTGATGACAGTTGAATCTCAGATTAAATAGATTGAAGCCTGGAAGATGCCCATCTGGTCGTTGGTATTGTAGCTCAGAAATACAAAGTGTTTTTATTTGGTCATATGATGTCATTGGATTGGTCAGCATTTATGGCCCATCCCTTTTGCATGGGAGAAGGTAGTAGTAAGCTGCCCCCTTGAACCACTGCAGTTATTGGGATATAGGAGCAATGTCAGTGTTGTTAGCAAGAGACTTCCAGGATCCTAACACAGTGATACAAAAGCAACAGTAATATATTTCCAAGTCAGGATAGTGGGAGGCTTGGAAAGGAACTTGCAAGTGGTGAGTTCCCATGTATCTGCCTACCTTGTCTTTCTAGATGGTAGTGGTTTTGGAGAAGCTTCTGTGAGATACTGGAATGCATCTTCTAGATGGTACACACTACTGACTTTGCATTAATGAAGGAGATGTTGTGGATATGGCACTAGTCAAGCAAGGTGCTTTGTGTCACGTTTCTTGAAGATTGTTGGAGCTGCACTCGTCCAGGCAAGTGGGTAGTATTCTATCATGTTCCTGACTTCTGTCTTGTAGATAATGGACAGTCTTTGGAATATTGGAGGTGAGTTCTTTGCTACAGGATTGTGAACCTCTGACCTATCACCATAATATTTGTATCTGGCTCAGTTCCTAGTGAATGGTAACAACAGGCTTTTGATAGTTAGGATTCAGTGATGGTAACCAGTTATAGCCAGTGAACTACAAGAGGCAATAGTTAATGCACCTTGTAATGACCATCTCCAACTTGTCACTTGTGTGGCATCAATGATATTTGAGGCTTTTCAGCCCAAGCCTGGTGCTGTCCAGGTCTTGTTACATTTGGACATGAACTGCTTCAGTATCTGAAGCATCATGGAATGACAGTGAACATTATGGACTCATAAGCAAACATCTCCACTTCTAATCTTATAACAGAAGGGAGGAAATTGATGAAGTAGCTCCAGGACACTACCCAGAGGAACTCCTGCAGAGATATCATGGAGCTGAGATGATTGACTTGCAGTTGTGAAAACTCTGTTCTTTTCTGCCAGGTATGATTCCAACCAGCAGTTTTCTCCCAGTTTCGTTTTGTCCAGACTCCTTGATGCCACATTGTAAAATGCTACTTTGATGTCAAGGGCAGTTACTTCTATCTCACCTCTGGATTTCAGCTCTTTTGTTCATATTTGGATCATGACAAAAATGATGTCAGAAGCTGAGTAGTCCTGGTGGAACTCAAACTGGTCATCAATGAGCTGGTATTTCATTTGGAAGTGTACTTTTGATATCACTGTCAGTGAGCACTCCCATTACTTTGCTGATGATCAAGAGTAGACTGGGGCAGTATTTGGCCAGGTTGGATTTGTCCTGCTTTTTTTGCACATTACATACCTTGGCAGTTTTCCACATTGTCGGGTAGATGCCAGTGGTGTAGTTCTGTGAAGATGAGGAAAATTGGTAATATTTGCACATGAAAAGTTGATAAATTGACATTAAAATATGAATGATTTCTGGAGTGCTAGCAGTATTAGGGAAAAAAAATCTGATTGAATTGGAGGTTGGCGTGGCAGAAATTCCACACCAGAGTCACAAATTTTGGGTGACTTAAGGGGAATAGTGTGCAGAAATCAGAGGGAACCGATATGGCAATGATGCATCGTACATGTGCAAACAAACGAGCAGTTGGTGGGAGGAGAAGTGGTGAATGGAGCTGGTCCCATGGTTAGGGATACACCACAGATATTTGATTCCACAATGTTTGCCATCTATCATAATACATCAGATACTGTAACAGTTCATGTCCCAGTTCAACAAGACTTGTCAGCACTCAAGCTTGGGCTGTAAAGTCTCAATGACTGACCGGAAATGTTCTGTAAGTTCAAACTGTCAATTAGAATCTGTGGCCAGCCCGTATGAGTTATGCAGTTTTGTATTTAACATGTAAGCAAATGGGAGAATTCTTTAGCAAGGGAGTCTGTAATCAATTGTAAAATGATGAATTTATGAATTGCTTCACAAACACTGCTGAAGAGGTGATGCTTGTCTTAATGTAGCTAAGATTAACGAGGACAATATTTGTGCAATTGAACTCGGTGCTATTGAACTTAGCTTCAAGGAAATGGGAGAAGTGATATGTGAGCCAGTGGGATTAAGTAATCAATGAATTCTTATGATTCAGCAGGTTGGTTCTGATGGATTGCAAGATGGCTCATGTTCCTGTTATTTAAGAAAAGAACAAAACGGAACAGTAGAAATAATAAAATTGTGAGCTTCACTTTGGTATGAAAGCAAGGAATCATGTCAAGATAACTGATTACTACTGACAAGTGAGGTTATGCCCTTTTTGATAGGAAAAATGGAAGTGTAGATTATTTTCTAAATTGGGAAAGCGTTTGCAAATCTGAAGCACAAAGGGACTTGGGAGTCCTAGTTCAGGATTTTCTTAATGTTAACATCCTGGTTCAGCTGGCAGTTGGGGAAAAAATGCAATGTAGCATTCACTTCAAGACGGTTAGAATTCAAAACTATAAGTGAACTGCTGAGGCTGTATAAGGCTCTGGTCAGACTGCATTTGAAATATCGTGGATATGCTGACCTTGGTGGGGGTCCAGAGGAGGCTTACAAGAGTGATCCGGGGGATGAAGGGCTTGTCGTATGAGGAGCAGTTGAGGACTCTGATTCTGTAGTGGATGGAGTTTGGAAGGCTGAAGGAGGGACCTACTTGAAGCTTACAGAATACAGAGGCCTGGATAGAGTGGATGTGGCGAAGATGTTTCCACTAGGAGAGACTAGGTCCAAGGGCAAAGCCTCAAAGTGAAGACATGACCTTTTAGAACTGAGATGAGAAGGAATTTCTTCAGTGGTAAATCTGTGGAACTCCATGCTACAGAGGGCTACGGAGGCCAAGTCATTGAGTATATTTAAGATAGAAATAGATCGGTTCTTGATTAGTTTGGGGATCAAAGATTATGCGGAGAAGGCAGGACAATAGCATTGAGAAACGTTAGCCTTCATTTGGTGAAACAGAGAAAAAGAGAGTTCTACACATGCTGGAGATTAGAGTCAAAAAGTGTGGTGCTCTTCATTCATGATGAAGAGTTTATGCTTGAAACATCGATTGTTCTGCTCCTCAGATGCTGTCTGACCAGCTGTCCTTTACCAGCACCACAACTTTTTGACCCTGAATGGTGGAGCAGACTTGATTCACCTAATTCCGCTCCTTCATCTTTATGGTCTTACAGGACTGACTGTTCATGTATGGTGGAAGTTTGGAGATCAGGTTTGGGAGAATCAGGGAGGTTGAGCAGAGAGTTAGTAAAAATGTGGATAAGGATTCCAGCAGTAGTGTGAATGAAGCAAATATAGTGGAGTCAGCAGTCTGTGATGGCGAGGATAAACATTTGAATGTTTAAAAGTTACACTGAATCAAATTTATGCCCTGTTTAGTTTTAAATCCAAGTTGAGATTGGATCTTGAAGGTGAGGGTACAGTGTTTGACAAAAATTATAAAGATGTTTTGGATCTTGGCAGGCTTATGACACATTCATGATTTGCAGCGGACAAGTGATCAGATGACGGGTTAATTTTGTGCTGTTGAAAGGAACATTTTGTTGGCATTCATACAAAATCACTGAAGTGGCAACATGTAATTGAGGAATGGGTTTATGTTAATGAAGGATAGAAATTTGAGATTCTCTCCATGGTGATTATGCTGCAATCAAGGGACAAAAACATTTTGTTGCCATTGGCTATTTTTGAATGGATTGGAATTCAATGGGATGTCACAGCTATACAGGACAATGCTAGGGTTGTTGTGATGCGCACACAACAGGGTGTAGCACTGGCATGATATAAATGAAATGTCTAATCTAGGAGAAGGGTAGTTCACGTGTAAAGCAATGAATCAATTTCTAATTCAAATTTTCTTATCAGCAAAATAAGGTTAAACAGTGATTTAGAATCCCCATTATGTGCATTATGCTCAAACGTTTTGACCCTTCTATCAAAATAAATCATTACCTTGGAAAGAAGCAATCCTATTAATTACCTTTTTTTAGTTTATCTATAGGCTGAAGAATTCAGGCAATCATACTTCGGTTGGGTCTTATTTATGTAAAGGTCTAACTCCCCTTGCTCACTGTTCAGAACCTTGTCATCTTCAATTTAAGAAAAATCCATGCTGAATTGATACTCTTGTATCTGATACATGCTGTATACCAATGAAAATTGGTATGCCAAAATACTAATAAAAATGAATTGCTGCGATGACACTGCATGAGCATTTGCACGTTCCTTAATTGCCCAGTTTTGCTTAGTTTTATCACAATCTATTGATCAGTTGTTGGCTTCAAGGTATATTAATTACTTTTTGGTTTCTTTTTTTGTAGCCATTTTGTATCATGTTCATCCTGCAGATTAACCCAATCTAATTCTGCATTATACTATTAGATTTATTCATTGCCTTGTTCCTGTACTGATATCGGTTTACTTTATGCTTTGGATACAGTTGAAATAATGTGAAGCCATTCAGCTCATTAGGTCTGTTACTTTGTCCAATTTAATTCCATTCCATCGCGTATCAGCATTCTTCATGTCCAAGTCCAAGTCCAACTGCCTTTTAAAATTGCTTAGTAGCTTTCAGTAGCAAAGCAATACAAATTTATTTGTAGCAAGCTGCACTTTAGACATGGGAGGGTTCATGTTTGGATTAAATTCCAACATTAAAGAAAATGGCTATTTCAATCTGTGCAAAAGTAGTGAATTTTTTTGTAAAAATGTTCACCCAGAACTCAGACTGCATGATCACAATATTTAAGGTTGTAAATATAATAAATAAAAAATTGAAGTTGAAACAAATGATTTGTTTGGTTATGAATACCTTAAACTGTGGATGGAGAAAATCTGAAAATGCACGTCTGAGGACCCCTTTGTTTAACCAGGGTTTCAAGAAAATATTGCACAACTACGGCTTTATTGGCCCAGTATTAAAGCTTTTGTCAAATAACACTTGAGAGAGGATTAGCCTGTGTACAGAGAGGAATGTTGAGTAATGTGCTGGAGGATGCAAGTTAGTGTAACTCTAATGTACATCATGTTCATGAAGGTTCCTTGGACAAGTTTAAGCCTCCATATGATGTAAATGTAAGTCAATGTTAGCATAGTAAATATAGATGAGTGAAGACTGTAGTCCATAAGAACATAAACAATAGGGTCAGGAGTAGATCATTCAGCCCACCGAGCCTGGCCCATTATTTAATAAGATTATGGTTAGTTTGTTTGTAGGCTTTACATCACTTTCCTGTCTACTCCTATTAATCTCTTCTACCTTTGTAGATCAAAAAATGGTTTGCTTTACATATTCAATGACCCAAGCATCCCCCACACAACAGGGTGTAGTACTGGCATGATATAAATGAACTATCTAATCCAGGAGAAAGGTGGTTCACGTGTAAAGCAATGAGAGAATTCACTGTGAGAGAATTCCAAACACACAATACCCACTAAGGGGAAAAAAAAACCTCTTCTCCATTTAAATTGGGAGGAACTTAGCCTGACATCAGTTGAGAAAATACTAGAATCTACTGTAAAGGATGTGATAACTAGATGCATAAAAAATAATGGGAGGATAGAGCCAACGTGGATTTATGAAGGGGAGATCATGTTTGGCAAACCTATTGAAGATTTTTGAGCATGTTACTGAAGAATAGATAAGGGGAGCTGCGAATGTAATGTATTTGGAATTCCAGAAAGCTTCTGATAAAGTCCCAAGCTAGTAAATGGAATTGGAGTGCATGGGATTAGGGTAATACACTGGCATGGATTGAGAATTTGCCAGGAGAGACAACCATAGGAATAAATGGGTCACTCGTGGGTTCACAGGTCATGACTAGTGAAGTACCACAAGGATCAGTACTTGGGGACCATCTATTCAAAAATTTATGATTTGGATATGTGGATCAAATGTAATGCTCCCAAGGTTGCTGCTGACACAAAGGATTTTTTGTGAGGAGTCAGAGAGGTTTTGAGGGAAGTTAGAAATGCTGAGTGAGTGGGCAAGGATAGTGCAAGTGGAATGCAAAATGAAAAAAAGTGAATTTTAACTATTCAGGAGGAAGAACAGGAATGTAGAGTATTTCTTAAATGATGAGCTTTTGGAAAGTGTACAAAAGAGTCTAGGTTTCCATCTCCATTAATCGCTCAAAATTACCACATAGATGGAGCAAACAATTAGAGAGGTAAATAGTAGATTGACTTTGATTGCTAGAGGTCTTAAATGCAGGAACAAGCACATCTTGGTTCAGTTGTATAAAAGGCATAATTTGGTCTCCTTAACTAAAGGAGCGTGTACTTGATACAGATGGATCTCATCAAAGGCTTATCAGATGGGTGGGTTATGGTGTCAGGGGAGATTGAAGAGACTGGACTTGTGCTGTCTAGAGTTTGAATAGTGAGAAGTAATCTCATTGAAGCAAACAAAAATTCTTACAGCAGTGAACAGAGTGTAATTATATATACACTCCCCCCCCCCCCCCCCCCACACACACACACACACACACACACACACACACACACTTGTGTTGGAATTTTACTATCCTTTGAATGGCGAATCTTTGGAATTCTCTACTCCAGAGGGCTGTTGAGGTTCAATAATTAGTGGGGGATCATGATGTTGAAGTAGAAGATTAATTATAATCTATTTCAACAACAGAGCAGTTGAGGTGCCAAATGGCCTAACTCCCCCAATTTCCACCCCACCCCCCCCACCTCCTACATTCTTTTTTGAATTGTGTCCTAGTTTGAGACTCTTCCCGTACTCCTGTAAATAACTCCTCAAGTTATTGTTTGGTAAGATCACCTCCAAAAAGGATAAGATGAATCCCATCAATCTTTTGTTACAAGACAAACCCCTCTTTCTCTTCCCCTCTCCTGAAATTGGCAGAGTGAACCTTTCCTAAACTGCTTCCAATACATGCAGGACAGCCATCGCCTGCCCCCCTCAATGCCACCACTACCTCCGTCCCAGTAAGTGCATGATTACAATATAGTAATAAATAGGAGCAGTTTATACTTCCTGTTTCCAGACACTCAGGCAGAGGAAAGTTCTATCTAAACATTGACTGTGTCCAACCCTTTCAAGATCTTGCTGAACAAGCTTGGTAGGTCTGGCAGCATCTGTGAAGAGATATCAAAGTTAATGTCTCAGATCCGGTGACCCTCCTCATCAAGAGCAAGTTCTGAGGATGGATCATCAGACCCAAAACATTAACTTTGATTTCTCTTTACAGATGCTGTCAGCCCTGCTGAACGTTTTCAGCAACTTCTGTTTTTGTTTCTGATTTTCAGCATTCGCAATTCTCTCAGTTTTTCCTTTCAAAATCTTCTTTGTTTCAATCACCTCTTATTCCTTTAAACTCCAGACAATACAGGCTTATCTTACTCACTCTGATAATGGAGTTGATGAATCACATTAATAAACCTCAGCCAATTAGTCTCCAACAATCTTTACTCTTTACTCTTTACTCAGCGAGTCATGAGTTCATGGAATACCCTGCCAGTAGCAGTGGTGGACTCTCCCTCATTATGGGCATTTAAGCAGGCATTGGATAGGCATATGGAGGATAGTGGGCTAGTGTAGGTTAGGTGGGCTTGGATCGGCGCAACATCGAGGGCCGAAGGGCCTGTACTGCGCTGTATTCTTCTATGTTCTATAAATTGGGGTAAAGTGGAGGACATTTTGGGAACCATTGTTCCAGACTCATCATTTTCCTCCCAAGCTACCATTTGCTGGCATATGACATGTTTTTATTGCACATTTTTCTAAAACAAAGTATTTAATTTGTGTTAAAATGAATTCTTACTAATTGTTTCCATTCTTTCCATTGAAATCTGTTCCATGGTTTGACTGCTTGCTCAATGAAATACTCCAATTAGAGATTAATACAATCCTGTTTTCTTTTAACTATGTCCTCTGATTATACTACAGATGCAGTGCAACAGTCAATCAGTCTGTTATCCAATTCCTTAAAATTGCTGTTGCAGGATTCTAATCACCCTTCAACAATCTCTCTTTCTAGTGAAGACATGCACACTTTGCAGAGTCGTTGAATGCAATCCTTCCCTTGCTTCAGTATTTCACATTGCTACATATGATTTCCTTCCAGTAGCTGCAGCATCTCTTTACCTTTGTCACAAAGTGGGGGAATGGGGAAGAAAGGTTATGTTTTTGCCCCACTTTGCTAGTGTGCTTGTAAATAATATACCTCAAAAGCTAATCGACAGACATCAACATAGTTCACAGTTAGGGCATGGTCCAGGGAAGAAATTATTCATTTTTGGTGAAGATGTAAATGCAGACTTTTTGTTTCTTTGTAATTCACTCAAGAGACTGAGCCACGTTATGGAGTAATTGAAAAGATTTGTTAATACTGGGAGATAGATCAAATTGACTACTTTTTTCAGAATACCATAGGTTGACTGTTTTAGAATGTTGTGGATTGTCTTAACTAACGTGTTAGAAGTTTTCTCAGCTGTTAAAATATCAACAGAGTTTTCAGTGCAGGTTGTTGGAGATGGATTGCCCTGAAACCACCTGAGTGGGATTGAAGGTCTTAATAAATGTGTTTGCTGTTTTTGAACTTTGACATTACAGTACATCCACTAGGTATGAAAAGGCCTTGCAGAGCCTCATAAATAGTGTTGGGCAATACAGCTTGGCAGAGGCATGTTCTTTCCTGAATGCTCGTTTCACTTATTTGTAATATGGTGACAAGAATATGCACAGCATTAACATCATTGATTTCTGAAAAGAGAAGATTATTGTTGTATACAGTTGTATAAGACTTTGGTATGGCCACATTTGGAATACTGCGTACAGTTTTGGTTGCTGCCTTACTAGAAGGATGTGGATGCTTTGGAGAGGATGCAGAGAAGGGTCACTCGGAGATGCTAGCTATGAAGAGAGGTTGAGTAGACTGAGGTTGAGGGAGGAACCTGATTGAGGTCTACAAAACCATGAGAGGTATGGACAGGGTGGATAGCAAGAAGCTTTCTTCCAGTGTGGGGGAGGGGGCGGGGTCAATTCCTAGGGGTCATGAACTCCAGGTGAGAGGGGAAGAGTTTAAGGGAAATATGCATGGACAGTTCTTTACGCAGAAGTTGGTGGGTACCTGGAACGCCTTGCCAGCGGAGGTGGTAGATAGCGTTATGTAAGATGGATCTGAACAGATACATGAATGGGCAGGGAGCAGGTTTAGATAGAGGATCTGGATCGGCACAGGCTTAGAGGACTGAAGGGCCTATTCCAGTGCTGTATTTTTCTTTGTTCTTCAATTTTTTTTCAAAATTCAGCTTTCCATGTATCACAACACTTGATTTGTTTATTTGTTGTTGAATGTGGTTGTGACCCTTCAAGTGCTGCATTCAAGTTGTCTAAATTTAAAGAGACTTGTGTAGGAATGCATATGAGGAGCATTCTCATAGAAGGTTCATAGCCAGGCTGCCCAAGTGGGCTGCTGCTTGCCAAGAACCCATGCAGGCTCTGGAATTGTCTCTTTGGCTGCAATTCAGATATTACAACTGTAAGTGGCCTCATTCCCCTTGCCCATTCTGCCCTTGTCAATATCTACTGAAATTTTAAAACTTTTTCACGGGAATAACCTAGAAATTAAATGGACGAAACAAGGAAAGCACCCAATGCTGTTGTAGGTTTTTCCAAGCATGAAAATATATTTTTCCACTTATTCTACCATCAGTCTTGAACATGAGGCACGTGTGGTTGAAAAACTGCAATTGGGCAAACTTTTCAATTTTTCATTGTTGATGTGCAGTGTAGAAAAGGAAGGCATGGCTTGATATAGATAAAAGGAAACCTTAGGAAACTGGAATAAGATATGAGAGAAAAGGCTTTTTTTTAAAACCCTGAGTTAACCACAAAATCTGGTGCTGATTTATTTGAGAGGCTTTTGAGTGTGCACAATTTTAGGAAATTCGTTAGAGGCTCACACTAAATCACAATAAGCAATGCCTGAAATTTAAAAATGAAACAAGTGCTGGAAATATGAGAGTTGGGTAGATTTGTGGAATGGGAAAAGTGAGTTAATGTTTCATGTCTCCAACCTGTTGTCAGTTTGAGGTATGACGGATTTCAAGCAAGGGAAAGGTTGGGGCTGTCAGGTGGTGGTGATATTAAGAACTGCAAAGGATGGAAGGCTGGAGAGATCAAATCATGACACAGGTGATGGGGCAAAGCTGAAGTTTGAACAATTAAAGAAACAGAAGGTTGGTTTGGAGAAGATGCAAATGGAAATGGCAGAATGAATTGTATTGGTTTTATTTCCTTTTCTTTGTTCTGAACTGGGAAAAATTGAGTTTTGTTTTCAATTTTGTTCCTACCCTCACCTTCATATGGTCCATTTCAGATTCTTCCACATTATGTATAATCCCCATTTCTAGGGATAATACATTGACAAAAATTCACTGACTCTCTCAATCATGTTGGCTCTTTTTTTTAATATGTTGTGGGCTGAAAGGATCAGTTCAATGTTAAGATTTGTTTTTATCTGCAAGGTTCACAAAAAAACTAACTTTACACAGACTTTTTGTCTGTCACAACAATCAAACCTAAGGGGTCTGCCCATTAGGTCGCACACAGCAATAAAAATGAAGACTTGAAGGAGCCATGTCAGGATTGAGCCACAGTTCTGGAATCTTTAGTGCAGTGGAAGTGTCCCTATCTCTTGCATAGAAGTTCCATGCTCAAAGTTTGGAATGTAATGGTCACAGAGGTGTGAAGCCTCAGAGCTAGTGACGTGAAAATCGAGTTTTGTAACCCCACCGGGGATTGGGGGAGCACCACCTGCAGATCGAGAAGCCCTGCTTGAAAGAAACATTAATGCAAACATTCTTGTCACTTGTATTTATTTTTAGATAGTGTAACAGAATATTTGCAACCTGAGGTTTATACAAAATAACTTGGCAATCTGAAAAGATCAGTCAGTAAAGCCTTAAATATTTCGGGCAAGGTTGTAATATACAACAGATGGGTTTGTCAGTATGTTTTGCTGTGCCAGTGAGAGAGCTTTCAGATGTAAACCTGAAGGAGATCGGTCATAAGTCTGTCTTGATCATCACCATTGATGTTGCGGCTGTGAGATAGTGGTTTAAATATCAACCGCAGAATTCAATTGGTAATGGTATTGTTACTGTGCAAGGTTAAACAATCATAGATTTTAATAACATTGTGAAAGACCTTTTAAAAGAAGTCATCCCTTGTGCAAAATTAAAGCAATGGCAGATTTACATTCTAGATGGCATTCAATTTTCTATGTTTTTGTTAAATGAGATGCTGTGCTGCATTTGGTAACTTTATCCTCCAGGCAAGGAGGATTTACTCTAAACCTTGCTATGTGCTGTATCAAACCAGTGCTTGCAGTTAGTTTTGAAAATAGACAGTGCTGTTCTGGCTGTCAGCTTGGTCTGTTGCCCCCTTGCCTGACTTTAGGATGAGCCCAACCTGCTTTTTTATAAATTGCCAGCTGCACAATGAAATTGGATAATACATAAACAAGCACCAACAAAACTATGCCAGCAGATTTAACCAAACTGACATTTCCTAGCTATCTGTTGCCAACAGCTCAATAATAATAATAATACCCAAAACACCTTCTTTGGCTGATCACTTAAAAATAGCGAAGTGCAAGAATTGCAGAGCAGGTTTCTAATTAGCAACTTAGATTAAAAAGAACTTGATCTTTGCAGAATGAATATACATTTTAAGTATTTTCTTGCTTATGAGACAGGCAGATAAAAAACCTGTGTTTTTTAAAACAGCAATACATGGGTTAGCCTGTGACTGTCCTAATTACAATGTATTTTGATTTTTTGGGAAGGTTTTCACCTCCGAAGAAGGAAAAAAATCTGGTAGAACATGCTGCTGGACACTGTGATGGAGTCTCTTCTGTCAGATTCCTTCAGTGCAAATTAAATGTTAAAAACAGATTTTGATATTGAGGACTTTAACAGTGTTGCTTTATGATAAAGCAATAGGCAGAAGGACACAGACCTGTAATAACAGTGCTATTAGCGTTCTATGGCCAAAGCCTAGGTAACTGGTCATGTTTCATCAGTGTAATTCTAGTAAATGAACTGCTGCAGGTACAAAAACTAGTGATTCATCGAGGGCTTATATGATGTACAACTTTTTTTAGAGTCCTGACAGGATTTCAATGACTTGACATCACATTATGCAGTGATATTGAAGCAGATAGCAGAAAACCTAGTTGAAGAGTGAATGTATTATAAAGTTTCTGAAAATCTTGAGGGAATTCCGGAGTTTAATCCTTGGCAGCTTCAAGGTATAATAAACTCCCTTGTTCAATTCCCATCACACAGGCAAGAATTTCAAAGAATATTTACTATTTTTATAAAGTTTGTTCAAAAATGTCAATTTGTAATTTTAATCTTGCCCATTTTGTTACAAAAAAAAGGTTTGTTCTATCAATCCTGTCCCATTTCTTACCTTTAAACATTCACTCCCTCCTCCACTGGTGCACAGGAGCTGCAATGTATACCATCCACAACTCCCTTTCCATTCCCACAACCACTTCAGTATAGAAGGACAAGGGCAGCAGATACGTGGAAGCACAACCAGCTGCAAGTTCAGCTCCAAGCCATTGAACTATCTTGAACTTGGGTCGACATCGTTGTTCCTTCAGTGTTGCATGGTCAAAAATCTGAAATTCTCCTTTTAATAGCACTGGGGCAGTAGATTCATAGGTGCCAGTCTCCTCTCCAAATCTCACTGTCCTGCATTGCTGGATCAAAATCCAGAAACTCTCTTTCTAACAGCCCTTCAGTGGTTCATGAATCAGCTCAACTCCACCCTCTCTTGAATTAGGGATGGGCAATAAATGCTGTCCGAGACAAGGATGCCCACATCCCATGACTGAATTTTAAAAATTCAGGTGCTTCAGGCTTCACTTCAAACTAGAATTTTGCTTTAAAACCTGAATTGGTTCTGTTGAACATTTCAATGGGACATTGATGATTCATAGCTATGCTTAAAACAGTCGTCAGGTTTACAAAACATTCCTATTCTTGGGATAGGAAGAATTATATAATAGATTAATCTAAGATATATGGCAGAACTAACTTTCTTTCTCAGTTTGTTTCCTTTTTTGTACATCTTCTTATTTGAATCTATTGCAGAGGCATTAATTCATTACCAATGATTCATTACAGATAAACCTATGTTAACAAATTATATCTTAATTATTCAGGGTTTTATTTCTGACGTCCCTGAGCAAGCAGGCACTTTCATTGACTAGACAATGTGAATGGATTGCACCAGTGAGTCCAGCAGTGAGAAACCACTTTGAAGAACCACATTGTCATCATCCATGCCTGCTCAGTGTGATGGTAGCTTCCTGAATTCTTCACTTGTCAGGTTTCCCTTGGTTGCTAGTATTCTTAATCCAGGAACAGAATGGTGCAGGATGGGAAGGCCACATTTGTATAAAGTACTGAGTGGGATACTACATTGCCAATTTGCTGTCCTCCAATTTATCAATAGATATTAAAGATACCACAATGTTGCTGTTAAATTTGTATGGAGACTTCTTGCTGTTGGCCAGTTTCCCTGCCTGGATCAGTTCCATTTTAAAAAAAAAATTCATTGATATTTAATTTCATTGCTTGTGGGAAGGAATGCATTAATCTGCTGCCCAGTTTCTTCCTTACCCTTCAAGGTGATTCATTGTGTGAAGTATTTTGACACTTTTGGATCGTATATTGTTTTTGTTCATGTATATTTTGGATCATTCTATAAGTGAATCCTTTCTCTCTGCATTGGAGTGGGTTTGACTTCTCTAGTTTTCTTTGGCCATCACTCGGTTGGGGCAGTACTCAGTGAGTATGTTTCAAAATAATGTAAAATCTTAACATGGTGATCTTTAATTACAGGTTTTGAGTTGCTTGTAATGCAATATTTTGCCTCAGTTCTTCAGCAGTCTTGTGATATTTCATTGGTGGCTAATAATATGCGGCAGTGTTCTCTGGTGTAACTTGAAATGGCTGCAATTTTTAGATTAGATTAGTTAATGTGGAAACAGGCCCTTCGGCCCAACAATTCCATACTGACCCCCCGAAGAGCAACCCACCCAGACCCACTCCCCTACATTTACCCCTTCACCTGCACATTTTTGGACTGTGGGAGGAAAATGTGCAGGTTAGGTGAATTGGCCATGCTAAATTGCCTGTAGTGTTAGGTGAAGGGGTAAATGTAGGGGAATGGGTCTGGGTGGGTTGCTCTTGGGAGGGTCGGTGTGGACTTGTTGGGCTGAAGGGCCTATTTCCACACTGTAAGTAATCTAATCTAATCTAAAATTTGCAGCCATTTCAAGTTACACCAGATAACAGTGCCGCATAAATTGTCAAATATCCGACAAGTGCAAGTTGACATTGATAAAACCATCAGTGTCAATTCTTTGGTGTGTTTCAGTAATGGCTAATCAAGGTTGTGAACAGTTTTGCGTTGAAGGGAGGTGAATTGTCACAAGTTCACTGGTGCAACAGCCTTGGCAGGGGAGAGCACAAGGCTGAGGAAATTTTGTCCATTTGGTCAGTTAATTCGTTTGGCTGGATAGCTGGTTTGAAATGCAAAGTGATGGAAACAGTGTGTGTTCAATTCCTGCAATGGCTGAGGTAACCACGAATACCCTGTCTTCTCAACTTCACCATTTGCCTGAAGTGTGGTGACCCTCAGGTTAAACTCACCACCAGTTGTCTCTCACTAATGAGAAAACCGACTGAATTGTGGTGGCTTGCACTTTTAAATCTTGATATTCATTCATATGAGGCTTGATATCAAATTTTGACTAGTAATGAGCCTATGAAACACATTGGAATGTACAATTTTGTCAATGCGACCATATCAGTGCAAGTTGGTGATCAGGTATTTTAAATATTTGGAATTCAAAAGGAGTATCACGGCAAAAACAATGCATGCCAGATTTAGCACCTCATTTAAAATCTTGTACTAAGGATGCAATAATGGTATTTAGAGCACATCAAGAGGATTATAAAAATCATGAAAGACATTCCATATTTGACAAGCTTACTGAAAAGTTTTGAGGATATAATTAATAAAATGATTGAGAATTAGATGTGTATTTGGGTTTTCAGAAAACTTCTGATCAAATCCCACATAAGAGGTTAGTGTGCAAGATTAAAGCACATAGTTTTGGGGTTAATATACTTGCATGGATTGAGAATTGGTTAAGAGTGGAATAGTATAAATAATCTGGTCTTTTTCAGAACGTGAGTCTATGACTAAGTGGTTACCACGGCGATCAATGCTTAGGTTCCAGCGATTCTCAATATATAGCAGCAATTTAATGAGGAAATCATATGTAATATTTCCATGTTTTCTGAAGACAAAACATTGAGGAGTTAACAGTGGTGTGCAGAATGTAAAGAAGGTTCAAGGTCATTTACAGAAGTTGACTGAGCAGATAATGGCAGATGCAGTATAATGTTGTTAAGTGTGAAGTTATCCAATTCATTAGGAAGAAGTAAAATGACAAATATTTAAATGGTGACAGAGTGGGAAGAGTTTATATATAAAAGGATCTGGGTATCCTTGTATACTTTTCATTGAAAGTAAGCATACATGTGTAGTAAGAAGTTAAGAGGAGAAATGCTATATTGGCCTTCAGTGCAAGAGGACTTGAAGTGGAGCAAGAATGACTTGCTGCACCTTGGTGAGACCACACTTGGAATCTTGCATTCAGATTGGGTCTTCCTGTCTTTGAAAAGATGTACCATAGAGGGAATACAATGAAGGTTCAGCAGGTACACTCCTGAGATGGCAGGATTGTTGTATAAATGAAAGATTGGGTCTATTGGGCTTCTACTCACTGGAGTTTAGAAAAATGAAGAGATCTCATTGAAACATTTAAATTCTAACTGGGCTGGACATATTGGATGCAGCAGTGATATTCTCCCTAGCAAGGGGCTCATAAAAAAGAGGTCATGGTCTCAGGATACAGGGTAGGCCATTTAGACCAGAGAGGAGGAGAATAATCTTCTTTCCAGAGGCTGGTGTCTGTGAAATTCTCTGCCACATAGGCAGTGGAGGCTAAGTCTCTAAATATATTGAAGTATTAAATAAGTTTATTACACAGTAAATGTATTAAGAGGTATGGGACAGAACTGGAGTTTGTGTAAAGTTAGAGGATCAGCCATGATCATGTTGAATGTGGAGCAGACTTGATGGGTTGAATGGCCAACTCTTGCTGCTATTTTTTAAAAAGTTTCCATTATACATACTGTTGCTTTAGTTTACACTGGCCTGCTGAAAATCGTGGAGCTTGATCCTAATAAAAACACAATTTTGAGTCTTATTTTCTTTACAAATGGTCTGATTATCTTTTGTTTCTTCCTCCTGTTCCACATATATTAATTGAAAGACTTTCTTCCAGTGGAAGGCTATTTCCCTGCATCCTGGTTTAAGATGGAAAGAAGCAACAAGTTCTATTGAAGCCACAGTTTGATGAGATTACTGAGCATGAATTATAGATGGTTTGAAATAGCATCTCCTTCTGACTATTGAACTGTCATCATTGATTTTCAACCCTACCTGAAAGCATATTACTTTGTGTAAAACAAGTGCAAATGAACCCAGATAATACTGAGAGTGGGAGCATGGTTACACCTGAATATGATTTGAAATCAGTGGGTTTTTTAAAAAAAAAGACCCAGGCTCCTATTCAGCGTAGTATCAACAATTTTTAAATCCTGCCTGCAGAACTGTAGAATTGACCAACTGTGGTGAAAAGCTATTGATTCGCACATTTGAGAGGCAGGTGAAAACAATACAGCAAGGATTATTGGACAATAATATTGTGCCTTTCTTCAAACAGCATGTGTCCTATCAATATTACAGTTGGGGGGTGGGGGTCACTGAATTAGGGGACGATGAGTCCTATATTGAGCTATGTTGTTAAAGTTTGGGAAAGGAATGTCTTGTACTTGCTGAAATAAAGTTAATAAATGTGGTACTTGTATTTGAATTTATAGCATGCCCTGGACACCGCTACCCCAGAGCCCAGATTCCTATAAGCAGCACGTGGAGAGAACAGGCTGCAGCAGGTGACGCAGGTTGCTTTCTTGTGTGTCCATGCTCCTGTTCCTGATAGTCGCAAGATTTCTGTCGTGCTTTGGAATGCACTCACTGACTAACTTGTAGACCTGTTGTTCAGTTGTCAATTTTATTTTTGCTGCCTTTTGTGTTCTATGCTTGTGGCTTTGCTGTTGTTTTGATGTGATTTTGTGATCTAGAGCAATGCCAGTTGATGTGCTGTTCACAAATCTAGTTCAGGTGTTTTGTTTTTCTTATCTGCCAGCTGCTTATTGCAATCATCATTGGCCTATGATTGCAGCCTTAACTGGTTAGAGCTGTCTTAATTTTGTAATTTAAAAAATGCCCCTCGAATACTGTGAATCATTTATTTTCAGTCAAGAACATTTTTTTTGGTTTTGGAAATGGTATTGAAAGCATAAGGAAACATTAGAATTTTTCAAGTTTGAACACATGCCTTCTTTCAAGTAGCAATGCCTAAGAACTTAGCCTCATATCTACAGTGCCAAACTGTCACTTGGCATTTGCACTTTATCAAGAATATAAGCAAAGGAAGGTTTGTTTTAACCTTCAGAGCAGGGTGGCATGAGATAGGAATACGACAAATTGTAAGAAACGTTATTCTGCAGAAGTCACTTTGTCCCTTTGCTGCCCATTAAATAGACACAGTGAAAACAACACACATAATCGATTTATAGGCTTTTACTGTTCCTTCTCTGCTTCATATCTTTTGCTGTTACTGTGCCTTTTTCTATTATCTTGGATTTTAACGCCAATGACAGTTATTATGCTGCAGATGCTTCATCATTTGTCCGCTCATGGCCAATACATCAGACTACTGCATAAAGTATCAAAAGAGGGAAGAATAAATGAATCAGATAGGATAATTAGGAAATGAAAATTTTGTGAATTTTGCTACAAAATATTTAGTTCTGGGATTCGCAGCAGTCAGTCCAATTCAGATGACTAACTTGTCGGTAATGCAAAATTGAAAAGACATGTATTACTTTTCTTCACATGTCAAATGCAGTAATCATTTGGCCTTTACTGCTAGATAGTAAGAGATGCATCAAAACCAAATTCCCACTGCAATACTTGAGCAAAAGCATGAATTTAAACAAGAAATCATTAGATTTTGCCTCACAAAACGCTAGGACAGAATGAGGCCATTTGACCGACTGTCGTGCTGCTGTCTCTTTGAAAGAGCTATTCAGTTAATTCCATTCTTGTTTCTCCGCTGCTCTGCAAAAAAAAAATCATTCAACCATTCTTTTCATAACTCCAGTACCAATCCTACATTTATGCAGATATGTTCAGTCAGTGGAAAGAATCTTTCAGCAATTATCCTCCTTTGATAATTTTGAATACTGACTTACCCTCTTATGATTTTCAGCAGCTGGAAATATCCTCTTTAACTTGCATTGCTTCAGTAAACTGGAATAAATTTCTATGTTCTCATAATCAATTGCATCCTGAGACCGAGGTTGAGTTTTGTCCAATTTTTAAGACTTTTCCTGTAATTACTAGGCAGCGTAGAAAGGATATTAATGATCTATATGCAATGCAGCATTTCCTGGAGTGGATAATTTGAAATAGTGTCAAACTATTTAATTTCACCGTCGGGATTATTTGTAGTAAGTTTTCTATACTAACATAGATCCAGCCTGCAAGTTTCATTGAGATGCTGGACTCTGTTTAACAACAGCATTATGTGCAGATTTGACCTAAGTCAGTAGTCGCAAAAGTACTTAATCTTTCTCCTGTGTCCTTTTTGTTTTAAAGTGAATATGAAATTAAAGGAGCGTACAGATATCTTGGGAGATTACTTACTATGTAAATACTCTTTTCCGTGTCTGTGATTTCCTTCCCTTTCCCTGCCCCCTACACTGGCTGTAAAAGGGAGTGTACCAGCTCAGTTCTGTGGTGTTCCCTGTTCTGCATGGTTGGTTCCACTGTTCCAGTTTCCACAGTATCCTGTAACAAAACACAAATGGAACAGAATCAAATCTCCCATATTGGTTTGAGGAGGCTGGTGTTTTTAGAGAATAGGTTAACTGTAGAGCATGGGAGAGAATAGGTAAATCACTCACTTGAAGGTAAGGATCCTGTGGCATTTCAAGCTGTTTGTTCATTTTTTTAAAAAAAATCAATAAGTTAATGAAAACGGGTGCTCAGGAATCTTTTTGCAACAATGTCTCCTCAATTCCATTCAGGGTTAGAAACGCTATTTTCAACCTCAGCGCTTTAAGAGGTTTAAAATAACCCACTTGCCTTTAACTGCCCACAGAACAGGGGCCTCCTGTTATGAACCTGCCTGGGAATCCACACATCCAGCAACAAAATAATCTTTGTAGAAACTAGGCCATCTTTTGCAGCAGTCAATGTTCTGTGGTTTTAAAAGTTAACACCATAGCTAGTCCCTTTGACCGCTTCTGTGTAAAGGTTGATGTGTAAGTTTGATATGGGGGGGGGGGGGGGGAGTTGGGGATAATAGGATCCAGTTAAGTGAATATGCTTGGGCTAGGGTGGGTGCAGTTGGGGGCAGTCCAATTGGTCCAGAGTCAGGATGAAGGTGTGGTACAAGCTGAACTAACTTCTAATGATTGAATTGTTTAATTTCATTTTTCAGATTGTGGTGGTGAAATTGTGGTAAGGTTCAACTCTGACTGCTAAAATACAATCAATCCTTCGTAACACGACTTAAGCTGAATGTGCTATCAAATTTGAAAGAAAATAGCATATTAACATCTGACAATTGTCTGAGAATTAATTACTCATAACTGAACGGAGCTGCAAAGTTTTGGGTTAGGTCTTTCTACTCGCAGTCACATTCTTGCCTCTTCAGCTAAATATCTTCATTGTTGAGCAGTTTAAGAAGCAAAGTCATGCAAGCACTTGGCATCAACCTTGCCTTCCTTATATGTTGAATCGAGGGGATGTGGGGTCGGATTGAGTTGAGTTGTTGGGGTGTCAGGTTGGTGATTGGCTGGGGTCAGGGTGTAAGTTGAATTTGGCAGGCCAGGGTGTGATGTCAGGCCTGTTCGGTTGGTCAGGTTAAAGAGTATTGGTGAGGAGAATGGGAGCAGTTGGAGGGACATTGAGGTTGGGGGGGTGGGGGCATTCAGTTTAATAGTTACACAGAAGTAGAGACAAATTCTCACTTTCCCTGGGTAACTATTAAGCTTAACTGAGTCAGTGACCTCTAAACTCTCTAACTTTAATGGCTTTGTTTTGAAGGGTTCCAGATACTGGGCAATCATCCATCAGAAAATTCAATTTCTTGGGCAGTTGTAGAGTCAGATGTATAGCAGACCCTTCAGTCCATCCTAAATTAATCTAGTCTCATTTGCCAGCATTTGGCACACATCCCTCTAAACCCTTCCTACTCATATACCCATCCAGATGCCTTTTAGATGTTGTAACTGTATCACCCTCCACCCTCTGGCGGCTCATTCTAGACATGCAACATCTTCTGTGTGAAAAAGTTGCCCCTTCGTTCCGTTTTAAATCTTTCCCCTTTCACCTTAAACCTATACCCTCTAGTTCGGACTACCCTACCCTGGGAAAAAAGACTTTGGCTATTCACCCTGTCCATACCCTCATGATTTAAAAAACCTGTCCGATCACCCCTCAGCTTCTGATGTTCTAGGAAAAATAACCCCAGCACATTCAACCTCTCCCTGTAGCTCCAACCCTCCATGTTAGCCAGACAGCCTGTTTGGTTCTCATTCTCAGCAATTTAAAAAAAAAAGTCAGTTCTTTTCAATATCCTGGGGTACCCTAGGGTTGCACACAGCATCATAGACACTGATTTTCAATTCCCAGAGATTCCATGGAGGGTTGGCAACCCTAACCGATTGAGCCACTTGCTTAAGTTTTGCCAATAAAGCCCAATCAAATAAGAACTCTTGAAAGAAAATGTTGATTACATGGTCTTTGACTCAAAAAAATTACATTGAGCATTTGCAGCAACACTGTAAAACATATACAAGCAAAGACATGAAAGCTATTGTGTTTTCATGCATCTCCTAGCTATTGCCATATCCAGTGATTGAATAGTTCGATTATATTTGTCAGATAGCAGCAGTAAAATTGAGATGAAGCTTTCATTCCGTCTGACATTTAAAACACAAACAATCCTTCAAAGCATTATTTGAGAATGAGTGATTTAGAATGTGAAGAAAATTGCATATTAATGTCTGGCTTTTGACTGAGGATTAATGACTATTATTCACAACTGAATAGTGCTGCAAAGTTTTGGGTTAAATCTTACTGGTCTCATTCTAGTCTCTTTAAATGTCTCAATTTTTTGAGCATTTTAAGAAGCAAATTCATGCATGCAATTTGCATTGACATTACTATATATGTATTCTGTAATCTATGGGGGTGATGGTGGAAGAGAGGAAAGGGGAGACAGTTGAAATCTAGAAGACTGCAAAATGAAGCTGAACATATGAAACAAAAGTTGAAGTGAGAATCGAATCTCATTGAAAGGTGTTATCTCCAACAAGAAAATGCCAACTACCTCTCCTTAACATCCAATAACATTCCGCCCACCCCCCCCCCCCTCCACAATGAACATTGTTTTTTGCACAAAACATAGTATCCATGTACTCAAATCAATCTGCTTCTATTAATAGGTTGAAGGTTTGTGGGGAGCAGAAAATGGAGTTGAGGTTGAGTTGAATTCAGCTATGATTGTACTAAATAGCAGAGTTGATGAGTAAATTGCCTTCTCCCGCACTCTGCTCTTATTCAATAAGAATATGAACTATGTTGTTTTGCTTTTCATTGTTTGCCTCTGGGGACTTTGTATTAATCATCATTGTTGCCAGTTGGTTAATTCTAAAATTAATTTATACCTTCTCGTTTGAGTTTTCATGAATTGTAAATCTCTTAGATTGGTTCATAAATTGCCTTATGAATCCAAAAATTTAGAACCTTAACTACTTTGCATCATATAAATCTAAATCTCAGAAATGGTGCTTTCCATTCCTGTCTCTCTTTTTTGTGCTTGTGGTCTTTATCAAGAATTGTTTTGACATCTTCATTTATTAGTTTGTATTTTTTTTTAAAATTCATTATTGGTATATGGGCATGCATTTAATGCCATCCCTAGTTGCACTTGAGAAAACTGAATTGAGTTGCCTTCCTGAACTGCTGTGTTCATTTCGCATACATATACCTGTTAGTATTGTCGTTTGAACTATACCTATCCAGGCAACTGGAGAGTTTTCCGTGCTTATTTGTTGCCTTGAAGGTGGTAGACAGACTTTGGGGAATTTGGAGGTGGGTTACCTGCTGCAGGATTCCCATCCTCTGACCTGCTTATCTAACCACAGTGTGTGTTCAACTAGTCCAGGTCAATTTTTGGTTAATGGTAACCTCCTGGTTATTGATATTGGGGATTCAGTATGATAGGAATGTTTCAAACCAATGGTGAGTTTTCCCCGATCGCCTAACCTAGTAAACTGTTAAATTCTAGCTCCCAATTTATATTGTGATCCCTCTAAATATTCTTGAATATCTTCAGTTAAGTCTGTTTTCCCCTGTTTGGTCTAACACCTAGAATTTACAGATATCTATTGTACCAACCATAAAATTGGGACTTTGACAAGCTCATATTACACAAAATCCAACTTGAGTGCTCTGGCAAATAATTCTGCATTGTGATTCCATGTGATTATCTATTTCTTTATTACTAGGTTTCTGTTTTACTACAAGAGCTAAGCCATGTGTGTTCTGCATGACTCCAGTGTACAATGGTTTACTCTACCCTTAATTTTACTTTGGATTTTCTATAATCCGTGCTTATACTTACCAAATTAGAGTACACTAACTGACATGCAATGAGACATCATACACACATGGAGGGAGAGAGATACAATTTCTTATTGTTGGTCTCTTCTTTTCATTCTGTTACCATGGCCTTATGTTGACTTAAACTGTTCAACCATTTTGCTAGTAAACCTTGGAAAGGAAAGCTTCCCCTGGGAAAATGATCTTTTAGGTGTTGCTTAAATCCTCATCCTAATGTTGGTAGTTGTACATAAAATATTCTTCAGCAAAGTTGAATGCTTTTTTAAGACACTGTGCACCAGATGCTGGAATACATAGGTAAAGTGAACTCTCATTTCTACATATTTCATCTGTTGATTTTCTTCCAATTATTCAGGAAGGGTATTTTACTGCATCATTGACCTGTTCTTTATAAATCTAGTGAACTTTGATTCTACCCTGCCCAATAATTAAACGTTATCGCATCACATGGTTTGTCTTGATTGATCTTGTTTATTCTTTATTTTACAATCTGTGAAAGTACTCTCACTTTGCTTAGTATTCTATCCATGTGCTTTTCATTTTTTCATTTCAGACATCTTTATCTTCAATCTGGATTAAAATATTTTCCTGTTTCCATTTTTACGGAATTTATAATCCTTTTTGGCTATCGTTGTAATCTAATACATTTACTCACCACAATCTCTAATCCATCCTTAAATGATTTTGTTTCTCCCTCCTGTTTTTCCTTATTTTGCACCATTTTTCATTATTGCCTTTTTTAAAGCAGTCTTACATAGCTTTTCCTGATTGATTCATTTCATCTTTTTTTGTAGGATCAGATTTGATGGTCCTTTGACCATTGCTGAAATGTTCCCAAGTTCTCAATTTTACCCATTCAAAAACATTATTAAGTAACAGCAGAGTAGTTTGCCACCTTCCTTTACTCATTGTTGCTGTGTATGTATCAAGAAACATATTTTGCATTGGTTGTATGAATTGAGCTGGTAAGTCTCCCAAGTATATCTTTTTAGATTAAAATTTACAATTATTGTTCCCTTCTCTTCAACCCCTCACCTTTTGTCTTTTGTTCAGCGTAAACTAATCTATTTTTTCATTCTGGCTTACTTTCACTTTTCTGTCATTTGTTGCTAACTCTCCTCTTCCAAGTCATTTATTGTCAGAGTTTTTGTGGTTCTACTATGAATGATATTTAAAGTTGATCTTTTAAAAAAAGTCTAGAAGCCAATGAAATTTGCTTTCTAATACTGTTCAAGTGAAATTGATCCATTTTAAAGATTTGTGCTCAAAGTGCTGACTTTCTTCTTTCTTGGCTTAAATACAAAGGTCTAACTTTAGCACTGTTAGAAATTCCAGGTCTTGACTTGAGTATTCTGTTGAGGACACTGGGATGCTGGTCCACCAGTAATACTTTGAGCATCTTGGGTTGAGAATATTGTGCTGTACACTAAAATTTAAATCTCTTAGACAAAGTCTAAGGATAAACTTTGTAGTTCGAGTTTTATTTCAACCAAGCATACAGAGTATCGCAAGCGTTCAGAGTGTTGCCCCTTCGTCAGGTGAATTGTCTTGACCTGACGAAGAGTCTATGATCTGAAAGTTTGTGATTTCAAATAAACCTGTTGGACCATAATCTGGTTTCATTTGATTCCAGACTTTGTCCATCCCAGTCCAGTGCTGGCAACTCCACATCACAGATTGGATCAAGATGAATCTGTTCAGAGATTTTACTTCTGGGACAGTAAACTTGGATCTCCTGACCAAGGAAATGGCTGTGGAACTGAATAATTACTTTGCATCAATCTTCACGGTGGAAGACACCAATAGTATCCCAAACATGCAAGAGAGTCAGGGGGCAGAGCTGAGTATGATGGCCATCGCCAAGGAGAAGGTGCTAGAAAAAGTGAATGGCCTGAAGATGGATAAATCACCCGGACCAAATGGTCTACACCCCAGAGTTCTAAGGGAGATAGTGCAGGTATTAGTGGTGATCTTTCAGCAATCACCGGAGTCAGGGAGGGTCCTGGAGGATTGGAAAATTACTAACGTGACGCCTCTGTTAAAAAGGGAGTAAGGCAAAAGACGGCAAAAGCCAATTCGCCTAACTTCAGTCAATGGGAAGGACTTTGGAGTCCATTGTGAAGGTTGAAATTTCTGAATACTTAGAAGTGTATATAAAATAGGGCAAAGTGAGCATGGTTTCGTCAAGGGGAGGTCATGCCTGACAAACCTGCCAGAATTTTGAAGTAACAAGCAGGTTAGACCTAGGAGAGTCAATGAATGTTATCTATCTGGACTTTAAGAAGGCCTTTGACAAGGTGCAACACAAGAGGTTGCTGAATAAGATAAGGGCCCATGGTGTTAGAGGCAAGATGCTAACATGGAAAGAAGATTGGCTGTCTGGCAAAAAGTACAGAGAGTGGGGATAAAAGGGTCCTTGTCAGGATGGCAGCCAGTGACAAGTGGTGTTCCGCAAGGTTCAGTGTTAGGACCACAACCTTTCACTCCGTACATTTAATGATCTAGATGAAGGAACTGAGAGCATTCTGCTGAAGTTTGCAGATGATACAAATATAGGTAAAGGGACAGGTAGTATTGAGGAAGTGCGGAGGCTGCAAAAGGATTTGGACAGATTAGGAGAGTGGGCAAAGAGGTGGCAGATGGAGTACAATGTGGGAAAGTATAAAGTCATGCACTTTGGTAAGAAGAATAGAAGCATGGACTATTTTCTAAATGGAAAGCAAATTCAGAAGTCTGAAGTGCAAAGAGATTTGGGAGTTCAAGTCTAGGATTCTCGCAAGGTAAACTTGCAGGTTGGGCCAGTAGTGAGGAAGGCAAATGCAATGTTGGTAGTTATTTTGAGAGGACTTGAATATAAAAGCGGGGATGTATTTCTGAGGTTCTAGAAGGCTCTAGACACTCCACATTTGGAGTATTGTGCACAGTTTTGGACCCCATGTCTCAGGAAGGATGTACTGGCCCTGCAGTGTGTTCAGAGGAGATTCATGCGAATAGTTCCAATGCAACATATGAAGAACATTTGACAACTCTGGGTCTATACTTGATGGAGTTTAGAAGGGTAGGGAGGGGGGATCTAATTGAAATTTACAGACTACCGAATGGTCTGTAGAGAGTGGATGTTGGGAAGATGTTTCCATTGGTAGGACTTAAGGACACAGTCTTGGAGTAAAGGGAAGACATTTTAGAACAGAAATAAGGAGAAACTTCTTCAGCCAGAGAGTGGTGAATGTTTGGAATTCACTGCCACAAAAGGCTGTGGAGACCAGGTCATTTGAGTATATTAAGACAGAGATTCTTGATTGTTGAGGGTATCGAGGGTTACAGGGAGAAAGCAGGAGAATGGGGACAAGAAACTTATCAGTCATGATTGAATGGCAGAACAGACATGATGGGCTGAATGGCCTAATGTCTGTTCTTATGGTCTTATAAGTGTGACAATTGGATAGAGACCATCCCCACTGACAGGCTAATCAGCCAATGATTGCTTTTAAGGTGAGCATCAGAAATCATTGGTCCATTAGAATGTGCCACAATCAGCAATGTTCCTCTGACCATTATTACCTGTTACGTGTCCTGGGTAGTTCTGTTGGAGACAGCTGGAACCTGCATTGCCAGGTGAGTTCAACATCATATGGTTGCTCATATTTTCTCCTTTTATGAATTAAATGTAGAAGTAAATAATTGTTTATGGACTTCTGTATAATTATATATAATACATTAGCACATTTCTGCAATGACTAAAAGAGCTTCATATGATGAATTAATTAGTTTCAGACATAATGAGTCATGTAGATGAAACACGGTAGCAATTGGTTGTTGCACTGTTTGCCATCAGCACCTCTGACTCTCTCAGTGTTGAACTGGAGCATTTGTCCAGCAGCTCCTTTCTTGGACTCTTGCTTTATGATCCAGAACTGGTAAATGAGCTTCATTATTAAATGTTCAGCACAATGGATATAACCTTCAAATTATTCACTTGTGTGTCACATTTTTCTCATGGTGATGAAAATGTAGAATTTCAAGACTAATGTTGCTACTTGCGTCATTTGTTTTTAAAACTGCTGACACAGGGCACTCTTGAACTGGCTGCGATCATCTTCGGAGGCTTGGATTTTATGCAGCCTGTCGAGCTGGGCAATGACTTCAGGGTCCACTTGATTGTAGAGAAGCTTTGTATAGGATTCGTAGCAATAAGGAAACCTCACTTGATGGAGCTGGAGGGTGGAAGCAGCTGACGTGGGATTTTGAGCTGCCAGTGATCAGTTGACAATTGGGTTCCTTCATGAGCCCACTAGCACTCATTATCCCACCACACTTTAGTAGTGGCTTAGGGATCAAATGTTGCAATCATCTCCTGAGATTCTCTGAGGGTTGCCCAATAAAGCCTGTCTAGTTTACCTACAGCTTCCCAGAAGTAGTATCCCTCACTATTAAGCACTCTGACCCACACTGAAATCTATTTCTTTTTCTCCAACCCCTCCCCTGTGACTCCTGTCCTGCCTTTGTTAACCGGTGGCCTAGGCTTGCTCCAGGATCCTGGGCCTTAGTTCGAGGGAATATCACCAGTAGCCATGGCTCCCATTGGCGATGTCTATGGACCCCAGTTGATTTTTCCTGGCAAATGGAACCTTCCTTCATTAGTAGCCTTAACTGTGGGGCATTTACCAACAGCCAACTACTCAGTTCCTGAAGGGAACTTTAGTCTCCCCCACTAAACTGATGATTAAGGCCACCCCTGTCGATTCACCAAAATCCAGATCATAGATGCTCGAAACAGTATTGAGTATTATTGCATTTGTGGTGTAGCCCTCCTCAAATACCTGTGTCACTGCTCATTCAGTTAGGGGAACAGAGGGCACATTATTCACTTCTGTCCTTCACCGAGAGAATAATGTTTTGTATCATTAACATAAGCTGAAGTTCCATTAAATCTGTTGCTATTGTTTAAAAATCCATTCGTCCTTTCAGGTATTGTGTCCTGGGGAAAAAAAAAGCAGGCTGTGTTAACCCTGTAAAATTTAATGCCAGTGCATTCTGTCTGAGTGAGGATTAACTCCACATGGTGCATTCTGTGAACAAGCAAAGCTCACATGTTTCTGATCTGATCACTGGGGAGAGTAAAGACACTGGTTCTTTTTAATTAATCTTCTCCCAGGGCTTCATTCAGCAACAGATACATTTGATGTTTTTTTGTACAGGTTTACTAATCAGAAGAATTGTCTTTATTCCTTGATTTGATTAGAAGTGCTTTTTTTTAAAAAAAACATCAAATAGCACTTGTAAGCTCTGAGGTACGCAATTTAACTTGACTTGTAAGGCTTGAGTCAATTACAATTACTATATTTTCTTAAGTAGTTGTGGAGCTCTAAAAGTTCCCAGTCCTGTTTAGCTACAAGAGCATTCTGGACATATGATTTCTGTGAAACCTGTGAAAATATCAGGTTTCTCACAGTAAGTTTTTTTATTTCAAAAATATACTTTATTCATAAAATACTTTGATGATCTGTACAACTGGACATGCCATACATATGTAAACATTCCATTTGTTTGCATACCGAAAACAGAGAAATCATTCCTATTTACAGGTCTGTACAATTACATTTTTAGCTGAGGCGTCAGCAGAGTCCAAATGACTGCGTGGGTCCCCTGTTCTTCTTAGGCAGGCAGATGTTACACGGTGGTCTTTCCCCACCGCGCCTTGGCGGCAGCTGCCCCAAGTTTCAGCGCATCCCTCAACACGTAGTCCTGGACCTTGGAATGTGCCAGTCTGCAACACTCAGTTGGGGTCAACTCCTTCAGCCGGAAGATCAACAGGTTTTGGACCACCCAGAGAGCATCCTTCACCGAGTTGATGATCCTCCAGGCACAGTTGATGTTTGTCTCGGTGTGCGTCCCGGGGAACTGGCCGTAGAGCACGGAGTCCCGCGTTACGGCACTGCTCGGGACGAATCTGGACAAACACCACTGCATTCCTCTTCAGACTTCTTCTGCATAGGCACATTCCAGAAGGAGGTGTGTGACAGTCTCGTTCCCCCCGCAACTGCTTCGAGGGCAGCGTGCATAAAGGATCTCACAGGCAGAGCCCTTCTCACCACCAGCCAAGCCATGTCTTGGTGCTTGTTGGAAAGTTCTGGCGATGAGGCATTCTGCCAAATGGCTTTGACAGTCTGCTCAGGGAACCGCTCGATAGGATCCGCCCTCTCCTTTTCCCGAAGAGTCTCAAGGACACTACGTGCTGACCACTTCCTAATGGACTTGTGGTCAAAGGTGTTTTTCTTCATAAATTTCTCCACGAAGGACAGGTGATACGGAACGGTCCAACTACTTGGAGCGTTCCGCGGCAGCGAGGCCAGGCCCATCCTTCGCAACACCGGGGACAGGTAGAACCTCAGTACGTGGTGACACTTGGTGTTTGCATACCGGGGATCCACGCACAGTTTGATGCAGCCACACACAAAGGTGGCCATCAGGGTGAGGGTGGCATTGGGTGTATTTTTTCCCCCGTTGCCCAGATCTTTATACAGTGAGTCCTTTCGGACCCGGTCCATCTTTGACCTCCATATAAACTAGAAGATGGCCCGGGTGACTGCAGCGGCACAGGTTCTGGGAATAGGCCAGATCTGTGCCACGTATAATAGCAATGACAGTGCCTCACACCTGATGACCAGGTTTTTTCCCGCGATGGAGAGCGACCGTAGCTTCCATCTGCCCAATTTCTGCCTCACTTTGCTGATACGCTCCTCCCAAGACTTGGTGCACGCCCCAGCCCCTCCGAACCAAATACCCAACACCTTCAGGTGGTCGGTCCTGACAGTGAAGGGGATCGAGGATTGGTCGGCCCAGTTCCCGAAGAGCATGGCCTCACTCTTGCCTCGGTTTACCTTGGCCCCCGAGGCCCGTTCGAACTGGTCACAAATGCACATGAGTCTGCGCACGGACAGCGGATCCGAGCAGAAAACGGCGACGTCATCCATGTACAGGGAGGCATTAACCTGCAGGCCCCCGCTGCCAGGAATAGTCACCCCTCTCAGGCTCGCATCCTTCCTGATGGACTCGGCAAATGGCTCTATGCAGCACACAAACAAGGCAGGAGAGAGGGGGCAGCCCTGCCTGACTCCAGATCTGACTGGGAAGCTATCTGATTCCCACCCGTTGATTGAGACTGCACTGACAATGTTGGTGTAGAGCAATCTGATCCAATTACAGATTCCCTCCCCAAAGCCCATTTTGGAGAGAACATCTCTCATATACCTGTGAGATATCCTGTCAAAGGCTTTCTCCTGGTCCAGGCTGATCAGGCAGGTGTCCAACCCTCTGTCCTGCACGTAGGCAATCGTATCCCTGAGGAGCGCGAGACTCTCAGCGATCTTCCTGCCCGGCACAGCACAGGTTTGGTCAGGGTGAATCACCGACCCCAGAGCAGACCTGACCCGGTTGGCAATTACCTTTGACAGAATTTTGTAGTCTGTGTTTAACAGCGAGATTGGTCTCCAATTTTTGAGTTCCTCCCTCTCCCCCTTCCGCTTGTAGACGAGGGTGATGATGCCTTTCCTCATGGATTCACTCATGGTACCTGCCCGAAGCATACTGACATGCAGGTCCTGGCCAATCAAGTCCCACAGAGCGGAATAGAGCTCGACTGGTAAGCTGTCACTTCCGGGAGTTTTATTCTTTTCGAAGAACTCGAGGGCCTTGGTCAGCTCGTCCAGAGATAGCGGCTGGTCCAGCCTCTCCCGTGTTCTGTCGTCTAAGACCTCCGTGATAGAGGACAGGAACGACTGGGAGGCCGCGCTGTCGGTCGGTTTCGCGTCATACAGACTGGCGTAGAAGGATTTACTGATTCTCATGACGTCAGCCTGAGATGACGTTAGCGAGCCATCTTCTTCCTTCAGGCTGCTGAGCACAGAGCTCTCTTTGTGCACCTTCTGGAAGAAGAAACGTGAGCACGTCTCGTCCTGCTCCACCGAGCGGACCCTGGACCGGAAGGTTATCTTGGAGGCCTCCGAAGCAAAGAGCGAGGCTTGCTGGCCCTTCACCTCCTTGAGGTCCTCCGTGACATCCACCCTCATCATCTGCAGCAGGAGCAGGTTCTGCATACTTTCCTGGAGCTGGGACAGTTTTCCCCGCCTCTCTCTCTCGCCTCCTGAACACCTTTGAGGATGAAGAACCTCTTAATGTTCCCTTTTACTGTTTCCCACCAGTCCGCTGGGGACTCAAAGAGGGGCTTCATGGTTCTCCAACCTGCGTAGTCCCTCTTGAGCTCCTCAATGTTTCCCAGGGTCAACAGTTTGGTGTTCAGCTTCCACGTTCCCTTACCAGCCCACTGCTCGTCCTGTAGGTGACAGTCGGCCAGCAGGAGGCAGTGGTCGGAGAAGAACACCGACTTGACATCAGTGGATCTGACCGAGAGAAATGGCTCTTTTTTTTTATATTTCAAAAATATACTTTTCATATATATCAGCATTTAAAGAGACTGGAGTTCATGAAGAACAGTAAGTATGAAAGACTACCTTCATGTGGGGAATGGGATGAATTGGGATATCAACTCATTAATTCTGGTTAACTGGGTACCTGTCCCTTGTTATGTTCTTTTGACTGATCTTAGTCTTCTGCTTCTCCTTCTACACACCCATCCACAGAGGTATTGCTTATGAACCCTTGCTAACCGCTGCTCCTTTGCATGGTCAGTGGCATCCCTGAAACACTGGTATATGAACACATGAAAGCATATGATCTCTCTGATTGGTTGGGTGTTATGTATCCAGTTTCTTCAGGCTGATAGCTGTCTTACTGATATCACTACTTGTCATCTTCTGACTAAAGTCATAGAGGTGTACTGTACAGCACGGAAACAGACCCTTTGGTCCAACTCATCCGTACTGACCAGATATCCTAAATTAAACTAGTCCCATTTGCCAGCACTTGGCCCATATCTCTCTCAACCCTTCCTATTCATGTGCCCATCCAGATGCTTTTTAAATGCTGTAATTGTATCAGCCTCCAGCAGCTCATTCCATACACATACCGCCTTCTGCATGAAAATGTTGTCCTTTAGGCCCCTTTTAAATTTTTTTCCCCCTCACCCTAAACCTATGCCTTCTAGTTCTGGACACCCTCACCCCAGGGAAAAGATCTTGTCTATTTACCACATCCATGTTCCTCATGATTTTATAAAATAATATAGACAGATCTCAGCAAAAGATATAATCAAAAATGAACCCAGTCGACTCACTGTTGTAGATTTACAGCAAGGTTATACTTAAAAACTATGCACTTAGCTTCTCTTGTGCTGTGAGCTCTCCCACGCAGGTTCCTCCAAGGTCAGCTGTGAATTTCGCTGTCTGTAAATTTTTCTTAGAGGCACTATGATATCCAGAGATACTTGAACTCAATCAGTAAAGGCAGTAGCTGTGCAGATTCACTTCTGTGTCAGTGTAGGTTTCTTTCTCTGACCATGTGGTCTCTGTCTTTGTCCCTCTTCCTCCTTTTTAAAGTGCTGTTGTGTGACTTTCCTCAAAGTTCTAAAACAACGGAACAGTTTATCGAACAGTAATTTATGCTTTTGGAAATTGAGGAAATCACCTCCAACACCTAAAATACCTCAAAAGGAGCAGCTCTTAAAGGCACACTTTTTTTCTGTCCTCCATCTTGGATTACCCACAATCCTAGTTCCCTAAGAAGACAGCTTTGTGGATAAATCACTTGAAATTACCTTTAATTCAGCAAATATTAAGAAATCTCACAGACTATCAAATACTGAAACAATTATTTAAACTATAAGAACAAATTACTGCAGATGCTGGAATCTGTACTAAAAACAAAGAATGCTGGAGACTCCAGCAGGTCAGGCAGCATCATGAAGAGAAAGCAAGTTAATGTTTTAAGCTGAAGTGTGGAAGGGACAGCATTTATGCTATAGTTTGTTGTGGAGGGAGGCGGTGTGCGGGTAATGGATGGGGTGGGGTACAGGGGAGTAAGGATGTTGACAGTTCAGAATAAGTTTTTGTCATGTGAGAACGGCGGAATATTGCCAGACTGCAAAGAACAAGCAGTCACACTGGGGTAAAGAAAAGGTGGAAGAGGATATGATGACAGAATGTAACAAGTACAGTTAAAAGAAAGGTAAGGAATGGAAGTGTGTTCACAATCTTAAGGTGTTGAACTCAATATTAAGTCCAGAAAGCTGTAAAGTGCCTCGTCTGAAGATGAGATGTTCCTCCAGTTTTCACTGTGATTTACTGGGGCATTGCAGCATGCTGAGGACAGACACGTGAGTATGTGAGCAGGACGCTGTGTTAAAATGGCCAGCTGCGGGAAGGATGGTGTTATGCTTGCGCACAGACCAGAGGTGTTCTGCAAAGTGGTCACCCAGCCTGCATTTGGCTTCTCCAATATAGAGTAGATCACATTGGGTGCAACAAATACAATACACAAGATTGGACGAGATAGAGGTGAAATGCTGCTACACTTGGAAAGACTGTTTAGGCCTTTGATGGTGAGTAGGGAGGAGGTGAAGGGGCAGGTGTTGCACCTTCTGTGGTTACATGGGAAGATGCTGTGTGAAGCGGGGTCGTGTTAGTGATTAGAGGAATGGACTAGGGTGTGCCAGAGGGAACAATCCCTGCAAAGTGCAGATGGGGGCATGTGGGGAAGATGTGCTGGTCGTGGCATTCTGCCGGAGTTGTCTGAAATAGTGGAGCATAATCTTTTTGAATGCAGAGGCTGGTGGGATGAAAAGTGAGGGCAAGGGGTTCCGATCCCACTGTTGTGAGTGATGGAAAGGGGTGAGTGCAGAAGTACGGGTGATAGGTCTGACACAGTTGAGGACCACCTTAACCACAGTGAGCGAAAACCATTGTTATGGAAGAAGGAAGCCACGTCAGCAGCATTGTTTTGAAAGGTGTGGCATCATCTGAACACTGTGTGGCATGTAGCAACCAAAATATGACCCCCTCAAGTAAACAAGTTAAGCCTCAACTCAGCTTGGCTATGACCTGATTAATGGTGGAATTTAGCTATGATTTTGACCAGTGTCTGTCTCTGGAAGTGTCCAAGGTTTAATCCTTGTGCAGTTTTGTTCTTTGAAGTTCTGCTGCTGAATTGTTCAGATGTTGGTTTCTTCAGATTTTTGTCCTTGGGGTCTGTGATGTGATATTCATGATGATTCTTTAGATTCTTATTAAAAGTAGCTTCTTTGTTCCTGTATACATTTAGCCTTAATTGTCTGTTTGAAGACACAGCTTTCCTGCAGGTCCTTAAGTTCTTCTGCAGGGCAATCAGTTTATTTTTGTAGTGTAAAGCAGCCAGTTATCAATTTGATGTCAACCAGTTTTGTTCATGTAGCTTTAAACCCCCTTTTTTCCCAGACATGGCTGATTTGCTTTCAATCCTTGTATAGCCTTGTCCTTAATAGCTTATTCCAGACAGAATTATTGCTGATTTCTTCCATATGGAAAAGGTTATCTTTAAATCCTTTCAATCCATGAACAGTTATGAGAGCAACCTTTTCATTATAGCTTTTCCTTGTTAGTATACCAAGCTTATAGCTTTCAACTAAGGTAATGAGGCACTGCAAGGTAATTTCTGTTTATGTCTAATGGTTACATCTGAAGGTTCTGCAGAGTTCCAGATCCTATCAAGAAATTTCAGTTAAAAGAAACATTTGCTAACGTGTGACTTTGCAGTAACTCTTGCTTCCTGTAACAAGCTAATTAAAAAGTCACTTTTTGTTTTCCAGAGAAATAAGAATCTCATTTCCAGAAATCAAAACCTATCACTGAACTGATCTTAATTTCAAAGTGTTGTATGTACTTTGACATATTACATATTAATAATTGTTTCACTTTA
Organism: Chiloscyllium plagiosum; assembly: GCF_037043375.1. Taxonomy (NCBI): domain Eukaryota; kingdom Metazoa; phylum Chordata; class Chondrichthyes; order Orectolobiformes; family Hemiscylliidae; genus Chiloscyllium; species Chiloscyllium plagiosum. The sequence goes on from NW_028270142.1 coordinate 58,241,491, forward strand.
AAGCACCACAAGTTAAAAATTAAGCCAAACGATGGCATAAAACTATTTCTTCTGAGTAATGTCAACCAGAATTTTGTGTAGTACATGTCTATTGACTTGATTAAGCAGATTATTACCACTGGAGTAATTTAACTCTTGTAGGTACTGGAAATTTGGGTTTCTGACCGTATAAGTATAGACTGTGTGTGGGCACAATTGTTGAAAGAAAAAGTTCCTGTAAATCTGTAACTTTAATGTGTGGCTCTGGAATACAGTTTTATTTTGAATACATCTGCAATATCTTGTGACAAGTAACATTACATAATCCATCTGGCCCATATTAGTATAATCCTCAAGAAGCTGCAAACAGCTCTTTGAAAGTAATGCTTCATGTTCTTCAAGATGATGAATAATTTGCACTCTGTCATGAAAGAGCACCAAGCAAATTCATCTGTCTATTTAACTTTCCTTTACCAGAATCCAATTTTGTTTCTCTTCAGGATGCTAGGCATATTTAGCTTAAACTTAGTAATGTCTGTGTTCAAGAATTTATAATAATATAATTGACACCATCTAAATGGAGAGTCTTTTGCTGCAAATTTTACAAGGGCTAATTATAATAGGACAAACTCAAGGAATTGAGTATTTCAGATATTTCTTGGCTACACCAAACCTAGAATGTAATCACACCTTAGTAAAAATCAAGTAAAGGTTTTAAGACCATGATTCAGTTTGTGCTGTTAGATTGCAGACTCTAACAATCCGGCTTTGAATTCCATTTAAGTCACGAGGCATCTTTACTCATGCATATTTGGTCTTGTTGAGTGACAAGAAAACTAACTAAAATTAAGTCAATTCAATATAATAGGCATACAGCTCTTTCCATGTAGGTAATAAGAATGAAAATGATTGTACCTTGAACGGTGAAGAGGCGGTATTGCAAGCCTCGCTGAACAGTTGAAGGCTCTCGGTGCTTCAGCTGTGAGTGCAATTCAACTCCTTCACACAGCTGAGATCATCAACTTCAAATTGTGCCAATTTGTTTTCTCTGACATTAGAGACTGATGTCCTTTTACTTTCAACATCCATGGCGAACACGTGAGAGCATTATCTGATACAATCAATGGAAGAAAATGAAAAACTAGGTAATGCTGGCTCAGAAATCTTGATCAGTTTTGGCATTGGTTAACCATAATCTAGTTGAATGGTGAAACATGTTCAAGGGGATAAATGACCTAATCGTCTTCCCTTTTCTTGTGGTTTAGTAGTGAAAGCATGTTTAGGAGTCAGAAGGTTGTAGATTCAAGTTATCTAGGCTGACACTTCCGTTCAAAGCTGAAGGATGGCTGTACTGTTGGAGGTTTCTGAAACATTGAACCAAAACTCTCATGCCACCCTCTTAGTTAGATGTAAACTATCTCCAGCACTATTTTAAGCAAACCGACATAATGTTACCAATATTAGATATGTGAATCATCATTGAAGCATATGGGGTGAAACGTATCACCAGAAGTTAATATTTAACTACTCTCAATAATAAAGTCAAGTATAAGAACTATTTTCAGATCAAGACCTGAAATGAATCATGCTTGCATTAATGATTTGAATTAATATGAAGATGTTGAAGTTATTCTGTTAAATTATTTCTTGAAGCATTGCAATGGTGTTTTATGATTAAAGAGGATTGGTTGTGCAAAATTATAGTCTTGGTTGTTGACTTTGTATGTCAGTTTTCCCTGGATGCTATTTGTATGATTAAATATCTTAAATGAAATATGTGACCCCTAAAAGTAAGCACTATAAAATGAACAACCAGCCTCAGCAATACAGGTATGATCTCCACCCCATGTTTGCCTCTGGTACTAATAGGCCTTGGAAAATTAACATTACTTTTTAGTTCTAATGATACAGGCAAGGACATAATCATTTTGAGATTTAAATTATTGAGTTTAGTATAGAGATTCGATCTGAGCTTTAGACTTCACCCTGTTTGTGGTGGAATCTTAGTTATGTAGAAACATTTTAGGTAGGCTCAACAGAATCTTTCACTCAATTCCTTTCATTATGGGTTCAATTTAGAGAGTGTCACAAACTATGGTGATAAATGAGACATGTTCAATGTAGGGAAAGTGTCTCAGAACATTTTTTTAAGCCAAGGCTTTAAGGTGGGTGATGTATTGAAATTCTGCAACATGGGAATACAGTGATAGATGGTGATAGCATCCTCTGAAATTTGGGCATTGTACAAAATGGCTCGAGGACTGATGATTGATTTGCCCTCAGCGACATTAGAGGTTGGGTACCTTATCATCTTTGTCAATCTCATTAATGCCTTAGTGTCCTGTGCTACATGGTGGTGTAGTGTTCTGGTGGTGTGCTATTTTGATGTGTAATTTAGAAGAAGTAGTTATTTATTCAGGTCTAAACATTTCACTTTTCTCTTTGCAGAAGAAATGGAAGTTAAGCCTCCGTCGTCAGCACAGCACAGATATGGTAATGCATCTCTGCTTTATAACCACTTTTCTTCAGCTAGCTGCAACAAAGCAATCTCTATACATTTGAAAACTTATTTTTACTTGAATTAAGCTGGAAAAAACAAACTTCAAATCTTGTAGTTGATATTATTTTGGATTTGGTGAAGTTACTATCATCTATAATCAGACACTGTCTATGTTGGGCACCAGTTCAACTTTACCTAATAGTTACTGATCAATGACGTAAGATTGTGGGTCTCGGGAAGTGGGTGATATTATTGAAATTCTTTGTGAACTGGACACTGTAACTTTTCTGATGCTCTAATATCTCTTTCTTAGCTTCTAGGATATGAACAAACTATTGAGACCAGGCCATTGACAAACTAGCAATTAGCTTTATTTTCAAAGTGCTTAATCTGAAATAAGGTGCATAAAGAATTGCAGTCCATTTGAAATACTTCATTTAATATAATAAGTATAAAACATATTCCACTGGGATAAACATATCTATCAAAATAATAAATTCTTCACCTTTTAAGACACCACTAAACATTTGCAGAACCTTGCTCCGTTCTGATTCACTAACCAGATTTCTGCGAGCATTATTTCTGAACTCTTCTTTGCTCAGCTGGGCCAGAAGCCAGAGGCTGGACATCGCTAATGTCTGCTGGGTTGAGAGGCTGGTCAAACCAGGATATAAACTTCCAACCATTGAGCCAAATTGAAAGAGCCAGTCCTGAAAGTGTGTGAATGTCAATCAGAAAGATGTTAACTAACCTCCCATTCTCTCAGGCTGATTTTAATGCAGGACACCATTCCTTCTGTTAGTTGAGCTGGATCTAATTCTTTGTACTGACTTGTAATTCTCATTCCCAAAAGCTGTATGCGTACTGAGTTCAGTTTACTGGCATGATCTTAATGGAAATTGATCTGAAATCTCCTCTTTGTTCTGGACATACGCAATAATTCCCAAAGGCACCAAAAATTATTAAATGGGTATCAATGTCTTAGACAAGTTCTATTCAAATTTCCTCTGACTATAGGAACACAGTGTGATTCAATCACAGCGTCTTGATGTTGAGGTCAGGCCACTACTCTGCCATGTCACAATTTCCCTCACAGAATTACCAAATTAGAGATGCAAGAGGAGAAAAGAAAATGTCTAAGAAAATTGTTCAGCAAAATGCTAATTATAGAAAATAAAATTTTATTTTCCCCCATAGCTTTCTGTAAAATCCTTTGAAAGCCACATTTAAGTGACAAATAATCTGACTGGTGATAATTTGGATTTGACAGGGATTTCTGAATTTACAATTCTGATATTTTTGTAAATCTTGATAGTGCATAAAATGTGTAAATCAATATAGTTTTGATAACTTTGTGAAAATATATTGATTTTAAGCTGACTGTTAGAATTGTGTTGTGGTCATAAATTGTAATGTTTAATTATAGTGAGTTTCTATTTAATTTCTTACTTGGGGAAAACATCTTTCATTCAATTATGTTTATGTCTTACAGTGTTTCTTCACAGTGCGATACCTTTCATTGGGTTTGGTTTCCTGGACAATGCTATAATGATTGTTGCAGTAAGTACTTCACCTATGTCCTTTGCTTCATTGTTTATCATAGACACTAATCTTAAAGGGAACATTTTAAGAAATGTGACTAGACCCTAATTGACATTTGGAAAGATTGGAAAGGAAATTCTTATTGGATTTGATTTGGGGTGGGAAGATGCCTGTGTGGAGCATAAAATCATTAACATTAGACTCTGAATAGCTAACTTCCATGCTATGATTCAGGGGTAAGTCTACTATATAGGTTTTGTAGAGAAGCAAAATTTATCTGTACATTGTACTGCCCTGCAGTGAAGCAATGTCAGTTTGAACAAGGGGAAAAAAAATCCTTTTTGTTTGACTTGAGTCAGGTGACACCTGAAAAAGTGGCAACCGGGGACTATTTAGACTTTTAGAATCCCGAGAGTGTGGAAGCAGGCCATTTGGCCCAATAAGTCCACATGGACTCTCTGGAGAGCATCCCTTCCAGACCCACCACCCTACTCTGTCCCCATAACCCTGCATTTCCAATGGCTAATCCATAATGGTCTGCATATCACTGACACTACAGGTAATTTAATATGACCGATCCACCTAACCTGCGCATCTTTGTACTGTTGGAGGAAACTGGACCACCTGGAGAAACCCACGCAGCGGGAGAATGTTTTCAGACTCCACACAGTAAGTTGCCCGTGGGTGGAATTGAACCCGGGTCCCTGGAGCTGTGAGACAGCAGTGCTAACCACTGAAAACTGGCATGGTGGATTACACCTAACTGTGTCTGTGTACCTTCCAGTAATCAGATACATTAAGCATTCCTTGGAAATGGTATATTTGCATAACCTAAGCATGTAGGCAGTTTTTGTTTCTCTCATGTTTGAATGGTTTTGTCTGATAAACCAAGCACCTGACGCTCATAGGTAGAATTAAAGAGTGGCAGGTTTTTTTCCGGGTGGGCTGAATGGCTTTTTTCTGTGTCATAACTTTTCTTTGATTTTAATTTTGGAAGTTTTGGAAGGTGATTTCTAGAACTAAAGGCAGTCTAAAATAGTCACAGAAGGACAGGAACAGTTGTTTAAGTGACCTTTATTGTTAGCACTGACTGCAGAAAGAAGACAGGAGCCTCATTATGGCATGAAGTCCTTAAACACAACTAAGACTAAACAGTTGCAAAGGACATTGTAGAAAAAAAACGCCATATTGTTCCTTGAGACTGTAGTTAACTTCACTGGGACAGTACAGAAGACAAAGATTGGGACATCAGAATGAGAGCTAGTGGGTGATGAAATTGGCAAGTAAGGGGAAGATCAGGCTTACAAGTAGAACATTTTTGTGAAATCTTCTCCATGTAATGAAGCTTAGAGTAGTTATTAGATACGGGCCCAGGATAATGGTATGGGAAATGTGTAGGGAAATATTGCATCTCTTATGCTTATAGAGGAAAGCGTGTGGGAGAGGAAAACAGGAGCTATAAGGATGAACCAAGGTGTCATGGAGGGATTGGTTCCTCTATAAAGCTTAGAGGAAAGGGATGGGCATATTTTATGGGATTGGGGTGACAGAAGATCATCCAGGTGAAAGGGAAACAAGATAATAGGCACCAAATGGTGGACTTGCCAAAGACGGCCACATCCAATGAAATTATTTTTCAAATTGCCCATTACAGTTCTGAAAATGGAAAAGAAAATGGGCAATTGGGTGGACTTCATTGCAGAATTACTTGCAGGAGAATGTGCTTACTTAAGGAATTACAAAGGAACCATATTTTGAGCACACTTTCAAGTGTTGTCTGCAGCGAGAAACTCTAATTTCTTGTTCCAGTTGTTTAAAGAACTACCTGTAATTTGAGTTTTTTTTCAAAAATTACCATAGAAGAAATTCAGTGGAAATAAATTTCTCACAAACTAAAGTAAATAGGATCCTCAAGACAATCCATGAGTTAAATAGTTATCAGACCTCCCTATTTTCTCCTGTTATTATTTTGCCATCCATTGTTGAAATGACCCTATTATAATATATCTCTGCCAGGTATTCGGGAAATTACACGAATTCTAAGTGAGAATTGTTGGAGATACTGTATATTTTAAAAAAAAAAGGGAGAAGCTGATTGGATTGTACTAGAAAAAGGGAAAGTGCTTTTAGTCTGATAGTAGATGCCACACTGATTTTTCATTATTTTCATTTTTATTGTTTTATCAATTTTGATTTGGAGCAGTGAACTGGGAACTGTTGGCTAAATATGACTTTGGACTATAGTTAGCAGCTTGTGTTAAAAGGTAAACAGACCAAACAAACGTTTTTGTTTATTTGTGAGACCAGGCCTGAAAGTTAATTGCAGGTTGGTTTCTCATCAAAAGATTCTGCAGACCTTTCGATACCAGGGGAGGTCATTATGTTTAAGCAGGTAGCAAAGTATGGCTGTTAATGAGATCAGTACCTTTGGAATGGGTTCCAGTATGTCTGGAAGGTACTTTATTCTCCAACAGATGGCAGATGTTGTGTGGTAACTGGGGCTTATGCTGGAGATGGTCAGTCTGTCAAGGAGTGGTTAGTGTATGAATTAGGTTTTGGACTCCTGTTTTCTCTGAGAAGGAATCTGGCTGTTGGTGCTACAGCATAAAAATTTGAAAGCTTTCTGCTTAACTTAACATGAGCAGCTCTTGGAAGCTCAAACAATAGAAAACTAAGTTAAAAGCATGACTGCCTTTATTTGAGTGTACTGTAAAGGTGAGCCCAATCAACATCTTAAAAAAATCAACCAAGAAACAATCATTTTTGCTGGTGAAACAACACATTGTGAAAATCACTTAAGTAATCTGCCTAGTTTTATTTTCTTTTATCTATCTATTTGTAAGGTTGTTGCCAAAGTTGGAAGGTTTGAGCTCAAGGGAAAGGCTAAATAGGTTGGGGCTATTTTCCCTAGAGTATGGAGGCTGAGGGATGACCTTGCACAAGTTTATAAATTCATGATAGGCATGTACAGGCTGAATAATCATAGTCTTTTTCCCAGGGGAGGGGAGTCCAAAACTGGAGGGCATTGGTTTAGGGTGAGAGAGAAAAGATTTAGAAGGGATCAAAGGGGCAACTTTATCAAGCGGAGGATAGTGCATGTATGGAATGAACTGCCAGAGGAAGTGATGGGGACTGGTACAATTACAACATTCAAAAGACATCAGGATGGGTACATGAGTAGGAAAGGTTTGGAAGGATTCGGGCCAAATATTGGCAAATGGGATGAGATTAATTTGGGATATCTGGTTGCCATGGACAAGTTGGATTGGTGGATCTGTTTGTGATGAACAGTTCTATGACTCTGAGCTTGGGATCAAATGGTGTGCAGCATTAGACCTTAAACTGACCCAGTATTATAAAGTTAAATATTTTATTATTGTACTGTACAGCAATGATTTTCTAGCTACCTTTTAGAGTAGCGCTTTGAAATGAGCCAGACCTTACATGTGCATAGTTTAAAGTAGTGAAACATTTTATTACAATATTGATTTTTGCTCTTTTCCTTAGGGGACACAGATTGAGTTATCCATTGGAGTCATTTTTGGCATTTCCACAATGGCAGGTGAGCATTCTTAAAATAATTTTAGTTCATTCAAGAAATCTTTGAATTGCTTCTGGGTTGTTGTCAATTTTGTGTACTTGGGAATGTTTTTTCCCATCTCGCCACAATTTTGAAATTGGTCAATTTCGAAAGAATTGGCTGTCACCCTGTATAGCAAATTGTGGGTGTAAGACTTCGATGGAAGTTAGGTTTCTGATCGAGTCATGCAGCACAAAAGAGACCCTTCAGCCCATCAACTCTGCACCAATTTGTCCACACGAATCCCACTTGCCAGCACTTGGGCCATAGCCTTAAATGTTATGACATTTCAATTACTGCTCAGAAAATGACATGTTTACACGGCAGCAACCGGATGCTTAGGTTGCTGAAGCAGCAGTATGACAGACTTAGTTCCCATTATTGTGTATCTGTAAGCAGTTCACAAAGTACCTAACTTTCAAACAAATATCCACTGGGCTTCAATGACCTCTTAATGTTTTTCTGTTTCAACTATCTGTAAGCAGTTCACAAAGTACCTAACTTTCAAACAAATATCCACTGGGCTTCAATGACCTCTTAATGTTTTTCTGTTTCAACTTACTCAAGCACATGTTTGTGTTGGCTGCCATATTACAAGAAGATGTTACACCATTAACCTGGGGTCATGAAGACAGCCATCTAGCTAAGTGTGCACGCCTGTGTCCTTAGAAAATGTATGCCTGCCAGCTCCTATTTGTCACCATCTCAATTTCTTTTCTTTGGAAGATCTACTGTTTAATTTATTTATTCATTCATGGGATGTGAGCATTGCTGGCTTGCCAGTATTTATTGCCCACCCTTAGTTGCCCTTGAGAAGGTAGTGGTGAACTGCCCAGCTTAGTGGTATTATTGCTGGGTTATTAATTTAAGACACTTAGGTACCTGGGTTCTAATCCTGCCACGGCAGAATTTAAACTGTATAAAAATCTAGAATTTAGAGTCTGGTGAAACTATGAAACCATTGTCGATTGTTGGAAAAACCCCTCTAGTCCACTAATGTCCTTCAGGGAAGGAAACTGCCAACCTTATCTGGACTGGACTACATGTGACTCCAAATCCATAGGAAAATGGATGACTCTTAATTGCCCCATAGGTAATTAGGGATAGCAGTAAATGCTGGCCGAGACAGTGATGTCCTCATCCTGTGAATGATTTTTTTTAAAAAAATCCGCTGCAGTCCATGTGCTCTGGGTGACCCACAGTGCTGCTAGGGAGTGAATCCTAGTATTTTGAAGGAATGGTAATGTATTTCCAAGTCAGAATGGTGAGTGGCATGGAGGGTAACTTGCAATTAGTGGTGTTCCTATGTATCCTGTGCCCTTGTCCTTCTAGCTGGAAGTGGTCGTGGGTTTGGAAGGATTGGTCTAAAGAACTTTGGTAAATTTCTGCAGTGCATCTTGATATCCATAAGGAAGTAATCCTTCACTACGTATTCCATCTTTTCAAATAACTCTCAGAACATATAGGTCAATTACAGTGCAAAATAATTTACATTTGTGCTCTGTATTTTGTTCAGGTTTAGCAAAGTCAAATCTTGCAATTGTATGTTAATAACTTATTTCACCAGAATGAGAAATAGCTTTTGAGAAGCCCATTAATTCTTATTGGTGCTGCTAATAAGAAAACATCATTAGTGCATGTTGTTGTCTTGGTTTTATTCAGCATGAAGCAGTCTTTTTATAAGCCAGTGAAATGAGAGAAACTGTATATTGTCATGTAACCCAATAAATCCACTAGTTATTTTTAGGATTTTCATACCTGACATTCAATTTCTGACTGTGGCTTGAAGAACTGCTAAAAACACAAAGCAAGTGATATAGCCTGATGTGGCTCTGTAAGATTTACACCCAAGAAAACTGGTTACATTGCATTTTTGTTGAAGTGCAGAAATATGGACATCAGTAAAACTTTGTTCCCTCTCCCCTCCCTTGCTCTCAACCCACACTCCCCCTTCCCTCTCCCCCACAGATCTCCCGCCTCATTCTCCCTTTTCCCACCTTCTCGCTCCCCCGTCCCCGGCTGCTGCTCTCCCTTCCTCGGTCTCCTCTTAAGCCCCCCACTTCTCGGTCTCCTCTCCCAACCCACCCCCCCACTTCTCGGTCTCCTCTCACGCCCCACCCCCACCCCCCACCCCACTTCTCGGGCTCCTCTCCCACCCCTATCCCTCCCCCTTCTCTCCCCCCACCCCCTTTTCTCCCCTCTCTGCTCTCTCCCCCCCCGGACTCTTTCCACCCCCCCCCCTCCCTCCCCCTCTCTCCTCCCCCCCTCTCTCCTCCCCCCCCTCTCTCCCCCCCCCCTTCCCCCCCCCTCTCCCACCACCCCCTCTCTCCCCCCACCCTCCCCCCCTCCCTCCCTCTCTCCCCCCCTCTCCCCCCCCTCTCCCCCCGCCCTCCCCCCCCTCCTCCCCACTCCCTCCCCCCCCCTCTCTCCCCCCTCCCTCCCCCCCCCTCTCTCCCCCCTCCCCCCCCCCCTCTCTCCCCCCTCCCTCCCCCCCTCTCTCCCCCCTCCCTCCCCCCCTCTCTCCCCACTCCTCCCCCCCTCTCTCCCCACTCCTCCCCCCCTCTCTCCCCACTCCCTCCCCCCCTCTCTCCCCACTCCCTCCCCCCCTCTCCCTCTCCCTCCCCCCTCCCTCTCCCTTCCCCCTCCCCCCCTCCCCCCCTCCCTCCCCCCCTCCCCTCTCCCCCCTCCCCCCTCCCTCCCCCGTCCCCCCTCTCCCTCCCCTCTCCCTCCCCCTCCCCCCCCTCCACTCCCCCCCTCCCCTCCCCTCTCCCTCCCCCCCCTCTCCTCTCCCTCCCCCCCCCCCCACTCTCCCCCCCTTCCTCCCCCCTCCCCCCCCCTCTCCCTCCCCCCCCTCTCCCTCCCCCCTCTCCCTCCCCCCCTCTCCCTCCCCCACTCTCCCCTCCCCCCTCTCCCCTCCCCCCCCTCCCCTCCCCCCCTCCCTCTTCTCCCTCTCCCCTCCCCCTCCCCCCTCCCCCCTCCCCTCCCCCCTCCCCTCCCCTCTCCCCCCCTCCTCCCCCTCCCCTCCCCTCCTCCCCACCTCCTCCCCCTCTCCTCCCCCTCCCTCCCTCCCTCCCCTCTCCCTCCCCCTTCCCCCCCTCCCTCCCCCCTCCTCCCCCCTCCCCCCTCCCTCCCTCCCCCCGTCCCCTCCCTCTCCCCCCCCCTCTCCCCCCCCCCTCCCCCCTCCCTCCCTCCCCCCGTCCCCTCCCTCTCCCCCCCCTCTCCCCCCCCTCTCCCCCCGCCCCCCCCCCTCCCTCCCCCACTCCCTCTCCCTCCCCCCCCTCTCTCCCCCCTCCCTCCCCCCCCTCTCTCCCCCCTCCCTCCCCCCCTCTCTCCCCCCTCCCTCCCCCCCCTCTCTCCCCCCTCCCTCCCCCCCCTCTCTCCCCCCTCTCTCCCCCCTCCCTCCCCCCCTCTCTCCCCACTCCCTCCCCCCCCTCTCTCCCCACTCCCTCCCCCCCCTCTCTCCCCACTCCCTCCCCCCCCTCTCTCCCCACTCCCTCCCCCCCTCTCCCTCTCCCTCCCCCTCCCTCTCCCTTCCCCCTCCCCCCCTCCCCCCTCCCTCCCCTCTCCCCCCTCCCCTCTCCCTCCCCCGTCCCCCCTCTCCCTCCCCCTCCCCCCCCCTCCACTCCCCCCCTCCACTCCCCCCTCCCCTCTCCCTACCCCCCCTCTCCTCTCCCTCCCCCACCTCCCTCCCCCACTCTCCCCCCTTCCTCCCCCCCTCCCCCTCCCCCCCTCTCCCCCCTTCCTCCCCCCCCTCTCCCTCCCCCCCTCTCCCCTCCCCCCCTCTCCCCTCCCCCCCTCTCCCCTCCCCCTCCCCCCTCTCCCCTCCCCCTCCCCCCCTCCCTCTTCTCCCTCTCCCCTCCCCCTCCCCCCTCCCCTCTCCCCCCTCCCCTCCCCCCTCCCTCCCCTCTTCCCCCCTCCTCCCCTCCCCTCCCCTCCTCCCCCTCTCCTCCCCCTCCCTCCTCCCTCCCCCTCCCTCGCCCCTCCCCTCTCCCCTCCCCCCTCCCCCTCCCCCTCCCCCTCTCTCCCCTCCCCCTCCCCCCTCTCCCCTCCCCCTCCCCCCCTCCCCCCTCCCCCCTCCCCCTCCCCTCCCTCCCCCTCCCCCCCTTCCCCCCCTCCCCCCTTCCCCCCCCTCCCCCCCTTCCCCCCCCCCCCCTCCCCCCTCACTCCCCCCCCCTCCCCCTCACTCCCCCCCCTCCTCCCCTCTCCCCCCTCTCCCCTCCCCCCCCTCTCCCCCCTCTCCCCTCCCCTCCCTCTCCCCCTCTCCCCTCCCCCCTCTCCCCTCCCTCCCCCCCTCCCTCTTCTCCCTCTCCCCTCCCCCTCCCCCCTCCCCTCCCCTCCCCTCTTCCCCCCCCCTCCCCTCCTCCCCTCTCCTCCCCCTCCCTCCCTCCCTCCCTCCCCCCTCCCTCCCTCCCTCCCCCCTCCCTCGCCCCTCCCCTCTCCCCTCCCCCCTCCCCCTCCCCCTCCCCCTCCCCTCTCTCCCCTCCCCCTCCCCTCCTCCCCCTCTCCTCCCCCTCCCTCCCTCCCTCCCCCCTCCCTCGCCCCTCCCCTCTCCCCTCCCCCCTCCCCCTCCCCCTCCCCTCTCTCCCTCCCCCTTCCCCCCCCCCTCCCCTCTCCCCCCTCTCCCCTCCCCCCCCTCTCCCCCCTCTCCCCTCCCCCCCCTCTCCCCCTCTCCCCTCCCCCCCTCTCCCCTCCCCTCCCCCCCTCTCCCCTCCTCCCCCCTCCCCCCCTCACTCCCCCCTCCTCCCCTCTCCCCCTCTCCCCTCACCCCCCCTCCCCCCTCTCCCCTCACCCCCCCCTCCCCATCCCCCCTCACTCCCCCTCCCCCCTCCCCCTCCCCCTCCCCCCTCCCTCCCCCTCCCCCTCCCCCCCCTCCCCCCTCTCCCCTCCCCCCCTCCCCCCCCTCCCTCCCCCCTCCCCTCCCCCCCCCTCCCTCCCCCCCCTCCCTCCCCCCTCCCCTCCCCTCCCTCCCTCCCCCTCCCCTCCCCTCCCTCCCTCCCCCCTCCCCTCCCCCCCCTCCCTCCCCCCTCCCCTCCCCTCCCCCCCTCCCTCCCCCCTCCCCTCCCCCCCTCCCTCCCCCTCACCCCCCCTCCCCCTCACCCCCCCTCCCCCCTCACCTCACCCCCCCCTCACCCCCCTCCCCCCTCACCCCCCCTCACCCCCCTTCCCCCCTCACCCCCCCCTCCCCCCCTCCCTCCCCCCCCTCCCCCCTCCCTCCCCCCTCACCCCCCCCACCCCCCCTCACCCCTCACCCCCCCCTCCCTCCCCCCTCCCCCCTCCCTCCCCCCTCCCCCCCCTCCCCTCCCTCTCCCCCCTCCCCTCCCTCCCCTCTCCCCCCTCCCCTCCCTCCCCTCTCCCTTCTCCCCCCTCCCCCCATCCCCCCTCTCCCCCCCTCCACCTCCCCCTCCCCTCCCCCCCCCCTCCCCTCCCCCTCCCCCCCCCCCCCCCTCCCTCACCCCCACCTACCCCCCCCTCACCCCTCACCCCCCCCTCACCCCTCACCCCCCCTCCCTCACCCCCACCTACCCCCCCCTCCCCCCCTCCCCCCCCTCCCCCCCTCCCCTCTCCCCCCTCCCCTCCCTCCCCTCTCCCCCCTCCCCTCCCTCCCCCTCCCCCCTCCCCCCATCCCCCCTCTCCCCCCCTCCCCCTCCCCCTCCCTCCCCCCACCTCCCCCCCTCCCCCTCCCCCCCTCCCCCCTCCCCCCCCCCCTCCCCCCCTCCCCCCCCCCCTCCCCCCCTCCCCCCCCTCCCTCACCCCCACCTCCCCCCTCACCCCCCCTCCCCCCTCCCCCCCCCTCACCCCCACCTCCCCCCTCACCCCCCCTCCCCCCTCCCCCCTCCCCCCCCTCACCCCCTCCCCCCCCTCCCCCCCCTCCCCCCCCTCCCCCCTCCCCCCCCCTCCCCCCTCCCCCCCCCCTCACCCCCTCCTCACCCCCCCTCCCCCCTCACCCCCTCCTCACCCCCCCTCCCCCCTCACCCCCTCCTCACCCCCTCACCCCCCCTCACCCCCTCCCTCACCCCCCCCCTCACCCCCTCCCTCACCCCCCCCACCCCCCCTCCCCCCCCACCCCCCCTCCCCCCCCACCCCCCACTCCCCCCCCCCACCCCCCCTCCCCCCCCACCCCCCACTCCCCCCCCACCCCCCACTCCCCCCCCCCTCCCCCCCCCACCCCCCACTCCCCCCCCCTCCCCCCCCACCCCCCCTCCCCCCCCACCCCACCCCCCACCCCCCCTCCCCCCCCACCCCCCACTCCCCCACCCCCCTCCCCCCCCACCCCCCACTCCCCCCCCCCCCCTCCCCACCCCTCCCCACCCTCCCCACCCTCCCCCCCCCACCCCCCCACCCTCCCCCCCCCCTCACCCCCCCACCCTCCCCCCCCCCTCACCCCCACCCCACCCTCACCCCCCCCCTCACCCCCCCCCCCACCCATGTCTATCACAACTGGGCGAGTCTGCACTACGGGCTCCCACGTGTTCGCAAATCCATTAAAGAAATCACAGGTTCAATTCCCAATGTGTGCGGAGTTTACTAATCACGGCAGGCAGTGGTAAAGATCCCAAAATTACTCTCATCATTTTGGGATTATTGAGGGAAGAATTCAGCCGGAGTCTGTTGTAATTGCTTTCCAATGAGTCCTGCTGTGTACTATGTACGTGTTTGACTCTCGGGGGAGAGTGGAATTGACGATGTTCGCCTCAAATGTCCCTCGGGCAACTCACATAATCAAGAATCTCCTCTCTAAATTAACTGTACTTCAGCATTGTGCCTTCAGCAGAGGGAAATAAATAAAGTTGTGCCGTCTAATTATTTATGAAACAGACCCAGTTTGTTGACCTTCTGTCTATAATTTGACTAATTCTATCCTTTCTTTATAAACAAAACAGCTGCAGCGCTCGGCAACCTTGTGTCTGACGTAGCTGGCCTGGGGTAAGTATAACTTATGAATTTGAATAATTATAAACCCGAGGACTTTAGATTAAGTTTTTGTCCTATTCCTAGCATTTCCCCAATTTCCTACAAGCGAGCGGTTCCTTGTTGGGCACTGTATTCAGCTGAAGGATGTTATGTTTTTAATGAGCAGTATAAAATTAACATTGCTGTTGAACTGTATAACTTCTGACAAATACTTACGGCCATATTTTTACTTTATCAGCTTCTATCAACTTTAACTGCTCAATTTAGATTTTGGTAACAAAGACAGAAGGTGCTGGAGAAGCTCAGGCAGCATCTGTGCAGAGAAATCAGAGTTAATGTTTCAGGTCCCGTGACCCTTCCTCAGAACTGACGGTAGCTAGGAAAGTGTCAGTTTAAATGCAGAAGTTAGGGTCGGAAGAGGAGGTGAGGAGTACATGATAGGTGGGGATGAATTCCATGGGGAGAGAAGAACAGTTGGACAGACAAAGGAGTTGGACAGACAATCTGCCAGGGAGGGTGAACAGTTATTAATATAGACTGTTAGTGACTATCAACAGGTAGTGAGTAATGGCAGACTATGCAATAACAAGTCCTGTTGTGGGAGGTACGCACATACAAGGCCATGACACACTACGTATTGTTAGCCACTAACAGTCTCCATTAACATCTATTCCCTACCCCTGACAGAATGTTATCTACCCCTTTGTCTGTCTAACTGTTCTCTCTCTTGGAGCTCTAGCCACACCTGTCATTTACTACTTGCCCCCCTCCTCCTACTCTATCTTCTGCATGTAAAACAACATTTTCCTAGCTAGCATCAGTCTGAGGATGGGTCACTGGACTGAAAGCTTAACTCTGATTTCTCTGCTCAGGTGCTGCCAGACGTGAGCTTCTCAAGCAACTTCTGGTTTTGCTTCTGATTTACAGCAACCACAGTTCGTTCAGTTTTTATTTAGATTTTGGTAAATTCATTCTTTGATCGACATATTTTTGCTGTGCCAATTATTTCTGTATTTTGGCTCAGAAAATTGATGGGCAGTGAAGAAACAACTAGGTGCATTAGATAAAAACTGTAGGTCCTGACAGTATTCTGGCTAGAGTTTTTGGAAAAAATGTATTTACAGGATGAGGGTGTTGCTGGCTAGGCCAGCATTTATTACCTACCCCTGGTGTCCTAAAGGAGGTGATGGTGAGCTCTGCTCTTGAACCTGTTGGTGTAGGGATACCCAAAATGCTGTTAGGAAGGAAGCTCCAAGATTTTGACATGAAACACCCCATGTCAGGACCGTTTGTGTCCTGGAGAGAAACTTATAAGTTATGGTGTTCCAGATATCTCGTACCCTTGCCCTTCTGGTGGGAGAGGTTGTAGTTTGGAACGTCCTTTCAAACAGGCCTAGGTGTGTTACTGCAGTGCATCGCATAGATGGTACGCGCTGCAATGAAGAAAATGAACGTGGAAAGTAGTGGATGTGGTATTAGTCAAGTGGGATGCTTTTTTTATGGATGGTGTTAAGCTGCTTTAACTTTTTTAAGTTGCTTCCATCCAGGCAAGTGGGGTGTATTCAATCATGCTCATAATCAGTGCCTTGTAAATGATGAACAGGCTTTGGGAAGTCAGAAAGTGAGTAACTTGCCACTTACCTAGCCTCTGATCTGCTCTTGTAGCTGTAGTTTTTAAATATGTAGCCTAGTTTGGTTTATGGTCAATGGTAGCCTTCAGAATTTTGATAGTTCAGTGTTAATAATGCCATTGAATGGTACATGCCAGTTCTATGTCATGTGATGGTTAGATTCTGTCTTATTAGAGATGGTGATTACTTGGCGCTTTGGTAACAAGCATGTTACTTTACACTTGTCAGCCCAAACTTGGAATTGCTGCATTTGGACATGGACTGCCATAGTACCTGAGAACAGAGTATAAGAACTAGGAGTCGGCAATTTAGCCCCTCAAGCCTGCTCCGTCATATGATCATGACTGATCTCATCTTGACCTAAACTCCACTTTCCTCTCTGCTCACCATAAGCTTTCAGCCCATTACTAATTAAAAATTACTAATTAAAAATAGGTCTATTGCCTCCTTTAAACTACTCAATATCCTGGTGTCCACTGTGCTCTGGAGTAGTGAATTCAACTGTTTCAGACCCTTTGAGCGAAGTAATTTAGAGTCATAGAGATGTACAGCATGGAAACCGACCCTTCGGTCCAATCCATCCATGCCGACAAGATATTCCAACCCAAATTTCTCCTCAATTTTGTTTTAAATCTGCTATCCCTCAGCCAAAGAGTATCCTTACCCTAAAACTCTTCTTTCTATCCCTCGTTCTAGATTGATCCACACAAGTTCACTTTTTTTTTCAATCCCCTTCAGCATCTTGTAAGCCTCCATTAGACTTCCTCTCATTCATCTAAGCTCCAGTGAGAAGTCATGAATGGTGCTGAATATTGTGTAATCATCAGCAATCATCCGCAATTCTGACCTGATTCAGATGGAGGAAAGGCCAGTGAAGAAGTAGCTCAGCATGTTTTGACCAGGACACCAGTTGTCCTCTAGAATGAGCAGTGTCCCAGCCAAACTGCTCCAGTACAGCTGCAAGATTTATATCTACTTGACAGTGGAAAATTGCTCTGATCTATTCTAGCCATGAAAGTTGGACAAATGTAGCCTAATCTAGCCTTTTATTGTCTTTTTTAAAGTGTGGGGTTTCATTAGGACCACCAGCTCTGGACTTCATTACAACCTTGGCAAACGTGGGTAAGAGTTTATTTGAAGAATGGTGGTATGCTGGTCATATCATTGCATTAGCAATCCAGAGACCTAAGATAGTGCAACTGATGAAGTTTAATATAATCTGGAATATAAAGTTTATCCCTGTGATTTTGACCATGAAACTATCATCAATTGTTGTAAACTAACTTCCTTCAGGGAAGGAAATGGTGTCCTAACATGATCTGGCCTACATGTGACTCCAGACCCACAGCAACATGGTTGGCTGTGCAATTGCCATGGCAAGTCACTCAGTTCAAAAACAATTGTGACAAGCAACAAATACCGACCTTGCCAGTGACACCTGCATCCCTGAATGAATAATGAACATTTCAGATGAGATGAGGATTACTGCCCTTGATATCTGTGCAGCATTTGACCAAAAGAGATATCAACAGCCTTAGCAAAACTGAAGTCAATGGTATTAGGGAAAAGCTCCACAGTTTGTAGTCATACCTTGCTTAAAGGAAGATGCTTTTGGATGTTGGAGGTTCATGCAGGACGTGACAGGATTTCCCTGAGGTAAACATGATATCAGAATGGAGCTCTTCACTGATAATTCCAGTACTCAGTCCCATTCACAATTTCTCACCTACCTAAGCAATCCACATGCAACAAGACCTGGTGGAGGCTTGACTTGATCGTTGGCAAGTAACCATCGCCACTGAATTCTCCATCAACTTCCTGAGGGTCATCATTGACCAGAAATGAATTGGCTCATCTGTGTAAATATTTCAGCCACAACAGGTGGTCAGAACCTGGAAGTTCTGCAAGTAACTTGCTTCTTGACTACTCAAAGCCTGTCTGCCCACTACAAGGCGCAAGTGAGGAATGTGATGGAATGCTGTCCATTTGCTGGATGCGTGCACCTCCAAACCGAAAGGCTGGTAATCTTTGAGGCGAAGGCAGCTTGTGTGATATTATTTCCACCGTCTGTTGTTAATAGAAAAAAGTCATTGGCAGTAATCAAGTTTGAAAACATCTGTAGTAAGAGAAACCGTTAATATTTTAAGTTGTAAGTGACTCTAATTTAGAAGGAACCTTTTGAATATTCACTCCTTTCATCACTAGCATGACATAGAACTGGCATGTACCATCTGCACGGTGTGTTATAGCAGTTTGCCCATGCTGCTGCTTCATCACCTTCTAGACCTGTATCCTCTGCCACTGAGATGTGTAAGGGCAGCAAATGTATAGGAACATTACTAAGAACATTTTCCACTCACTCTCTCACACTATCCTGATTTGGAGCAACTGTACATTGTTGGGTCTAAAATCCTGGAACTCTACAACTGTATTGTGGGTGTACTGACACTGCACAGATTATAGTGGATCAAAAAGGCAGCTCACGAACACTTTCTTGAAGAGAATTAAGGATGTGAGCTATTAGTGCTATATTTTCCAGCAGTTTCAACATCCCTTGAATATTTTAAAAAATTATATTCTCAGTTATCTATGCTCTTAAGGACAAGAAATATGCTTGAGGTACTTTCTCTGTACAACTGTGTTTTACAAAGGTAGTCTCTGTTGGACAGATATCTAAGAGCATTGACTGATTTGTGTACAAGATATATGCTAACTTATTCTTAAATGGAAATTTTGCAATCTATTAACCCATTCCACATTATATACAGATTGTTAGGCAAAGAATTAGTTTTAAAAAAAGCAAATGGAGTCATTGGATATTGTGTACTTTTCACCCCTTGGACTAATGAATATCATCTTTGGGTGGAGAGCCATCAGTTTCAGTGTCTGTTAGACAGTGGATAAACTGTTTTTGGAATGTTGGATATTTTGTACGAGGTCTTTGGATTTGTTGAGACTGTAATGCATTAGCATATTTCATAGATCAAAATTGAAAACAATTTTGAAGAGCGTTTATTAGAATTTTAATGTGATGGGTCACATCAGTTTAGAGCAATGTTTTGACCCCTTGAATGAGGTCTTCACTTGCCTGTTATTGGAAATACACATTCCTTTGTGCTGTATTATGTATCTTGTGCCTATATCATGCTGGTGCAAAAACAAATTGCTGGAAAAGCTCAGCAGGCCTCACATCTGTGGAAAGAATTCAGAATTAATGTTTTGGGTTGAGTGATCCTTCAGTGCAGTCTGTTGGATAAATTTTTCCCCAAGATAATTTAAGATTTCAGAGGAAGGGAATGCTGGGTACGAGCTAGGGAAGAAATCTGCAAACTATCCACTAATTTACATGCTGATTAGGTCCCTCAGGAATCGCTCATGTTTTCGAAAAAAAGATAAAACTGCCTTCTGTTTTCACTGTTTACTTATTCATTTCACAGAATAATTTAGATTATGTAAAAGTCTTTCTCACTTTTCAAACTTATAATTTTTTTGCTTTGCAACCCTATTTACCAACTGTTGTGGTGTGCAAGAAATAGACGATGACTGTGAACTGAATTGAAGCTTGCAAATGCATTAAATTCAGACAGACAGTTGGACTAAACATTAGTTGAGATGGAAAGCAATACATTTTTGTGATGTTAGTTCAATACCAACTTGTCTGTGTTAAAGTCTGTCCCAATCAGATTGGTTGGAGTGAACATTCTTTTGAACTTGGACGTATTTGTAACATTCCTCCCATTTTGGAATATTATACAGTACACCATTTTTTAAAAAAAGGCTATAAAACTACCCTGCTGTCAGGGGCACAGCAGTTTTTTTTTTTATTCGCTTATGGGACATGGGCATTGCTGGCTGGCCAGCATTTATTGCCCATCCCTATACATACACCTGCATACATGAGCCTACTTTAAAGAGGTCTGGGAGTGAACTGCCTGTTGCATTCCCTCTCTAGGAATATGTGATTATGACTTAATATGTGATTAATCTAATACTATTTTTGACTGCTTCAGACTTGCAGGGTATGTGGAGGCTCTTGCATCAAGACTGGGTCTACCAAGTCCTGATCTAAACCCAAAACAGGCTGATATGTGGCAAACACGACTTAGCTCGCAGCTGGTGAGTGCTTAAATTTTCAGCTACTCCTATGCTATATTCCCTTTCTCTTTTCCATATTTCCTGATTACAAATATCTCAGCAGCCTGCCTTGTATGTTGGAAAATATTATATCTGAAGCCAAGCAAACTCCTGTCCGTTCTCATCAATTTACAGGCTCATCTTACAGGCTCCATGCTGCAGCTTACACAAAGCAGTTTGGTTAAGCTGCCTGCCATGAAAATCAGTTATGTTGGAATGAATTAGATTTTACTAAATGACTTTGGAGCTGGTAAAATTAATTAACAGGTTCCCATTGAACCTGTTAATCATCTGTATTGCATAACGAGTAACCCTTCTTTGGAAAAATAGGGGAAACTAGCACAGTTAACCTTCATGTTTAAATTATTTAAACTTCTCTGATCAGGTGTTTATCATCTTTTCATCGAAAGGCAAAAAAACGAGACACTAAATGTCATGCCATTAGTGTCATGGTAGAATCTGAGTGCTCACAAGCTATCTTCATGTTTGTCTGGATGTGAAAGTCAGCTGAGAGATCGATAGGAACAGGAAAAGATGAATCAATCTCTTGAGCCTGTTCCATCATTCAATAAAATCATGGCTGTCTGTATCTCCAATCAATCTACCCTCCCTTATTTCATAACAGTTTAAAATTTGAATTGATCTCACCTCAACAGCTTTTTCTGGGCAGAGGAAGTTCCAGACTTCCATTATCCCCTTGTATGAAAAAATGCTTCCTGTCATCACCCTGCATGTACTCACTATAATTTCGAGGTTCTGCTCTTGACTGCTGCCAGAGGAAATAGTTTCCAGCTATTAACTTGATCAAATGTTGAACCACCTTAAACGTTTCAATGAGATCTTCCTTTAAGTTTCTACCCAAACATTTTCTATGGGTGCACTGTACAAATTATCATCCTGAGTAACTCGTTTTACTCTGGTGGGTACAGGCAGATCCAATCAAAGACTGTTGTGACCCTTTCTTACAAAGGTAGGCCAGTCTTCAGTTGTTAGTTTGTCTAGACTGCCTCGGACCTTAAGTAATACAAGAGTGTACATCAAGCACGGAAATTTTCATGAATGTTGGCGGATACATCATTATCCAGTGACAATAATATGGCTGCTGGAAGGGCTATATTTATACCTGGGTCTGATTTGTTTTTCTCTTGTTTTGTTATGAAGATTATGTGACGAATTGTAATCGTACCCGCATGGTGTTTCTATTTTGGCAAAATGTGGCCATATTTTGAACTGGTGGAGACTGCTCGAGAACGTGATATATTTGGATCTCTGATTTGTATTTGACTACTGTGATATGATAGGCCAATGGCATTCTAATATTTGTCTTCAGTATAAGATGCAGTCTTTGAGGACAGATTTGTGTTAAATAAGGCTGGGCTCAGTTTTCTCTTAAGCATCAAACTTCAGTTGGGTTTCTTTTAAGGTGCTGAAGTGTTGCTGGTGATATCATGAGAACCATTCTATAAGATCATTTCATATATTGTTCCAGGTAGCCACTATTCTGCTTTTAACATCTTCAACAAATGATGTTGTGGAAGAGACGAGGGAAAGAATGCAAATGAATTAGTTCAGAATTGGAAATCTATTTTGTAAAGGTCGAGGAGAAAAATGGGGAGGTTATTGAATGAATGTGACAACCCTCAATAGTGGGAGAAAACCAACTCCCTTTTTTTTAAGGTGCTTAACTGTCCAACTTACCAGACACCGGGAAGGATTCTAAATGAAAAACCTCAGTCCCTTTTTTAATCCACATTGTACTTTGGTCAGAGTCCCCTATTTTTTGACTGTTGTCTAGCTACATCTGGACTATGTCTGCTAGAAATCTGGAGTCAGAAAACAGAGTCATGGTTACTATACTCTGTCACACCAGCAAATATCCTGTTGAGACCCTAACTCTACTGTCCCAGTACAAGTGACAGCTTTGAGACGAACAACTGGAAAAGTGAACTTCTGTTTGCAAAGAGATTCAGGTATCAACTAAAAGGCCAAAATTAAATAAAGGACCATTATCACACTCCTCACCCAAATACCTTTCTTTAAATCCTGGATTACGTCATCTAGACTGCGTCGTTCTTTGTTCTTTTCCTTTACCCCTTGTCCTGATAATATAGCTTCCATGAAATGGTCTGCTTGCTATAGTAGCATAGTGCTATGGTCGCATTGAAGCTCTCATGTACTGTTGGCATTGCTGAACTTGGCTGAAGTCTAGATCACAGTTGAAATGTTCCTCATTCCACAAGGATATGTTGGCAGAACATTAAGATATTTACTGACAAAGTAACGCAGTTATTATTTGTGGATTGACAGGGGCTGAATTCTCTTCAAGAAGACAAAGTTCAAAATAGATTTGGATTAGCATACCATCTCTTGAAATTTTATGAATCATGAAGTTGTTTCAGTTTTAAGGTTTTGTTTTGTGACATTTCATTATAGTATACCATCTAAATATTTATTTTCAGGGAAAGGTTAGATCCTTCTGAGGAGCTGATTTTTCTGATTTGCTGATTAAGCTATGCTGTGCACGTTAGACAATTTTCTGAACATGACTCATTTATTCCACCCTGACTTGCCCAAAAAAATTCAGTGAGCCATTTTGGATGACCATCTTGACACCAGTGCCTGAGGATGGACAGATTTCAGGATGTGTGATTATATGCTCAATGATCTTTGTTGTGTTGGGTTTTTACTTTTTTTTAAAAAAAATCCTAGTGAGCTAATCCAGTTTTTAAACCTGCTCAAAGCAGAGTTTAAATCAATTTAGACTTCAGAATTTTTCAAGGAATTAGCATAACTTTAAGATGAATTTAAGGTAACATAAATTGGTATGTAAATGATAGCAAGAAAAGATGCATAGGTTTATCCAGCATACATCCCCCCCCCCCCCCATGCTATTGCAATGTATTGTGTATTACAAATCACTCCACACTCACCCAGACTCATTGTAATCTCCTGGGGGAGCTAACTAATCAAATAAATGAAAACAAAGGCTAATTGGAAAGGGTAGCAATAACTGGAAAATTGACCTTTGAACCAACTGGGGCAGCCATCCAACATTAGACTAGGAGACCACCCTAGCCCTGATTAGTGTTATCATTGCAAGAAACCTCCCTTTTCCATGAGATGGTCTCTGCCTCAGCCTGAGATGGGTTCAGTTCTCGTGAATCAGTGTTCATCACATAATCAAACAGGTTCCAGATGTGCATTGTTCTGTGAAAAAAGCCATAGTTTCCCCCTTTGCACAAATTGTAAGAGCAATTCCTGCTCCTTGGCTAACTTGGTCAGTTCGTTAAATTGGTCTATGCAGTGACAATATAGTGTCGTCATTATCATTTAAACTGAAATTAAACCATTCCTAATTCTTTGCTTGTGTAATTGCAGTAATCCCGCTCCTGTAGCTAATTTTGATAATTAAACTGGAGAGTTACACTCATGGCTCTTCTATATCCAACATTGTATGCAATGAAGACCAGGCTTAAAAGGTGTTTTGTTTTTGGTGAGGGTAACATTTCCTTCAGTGGCTGTAATTTTAATTTAAAATACTTTGAAACTCCAAGAACCCTTGTACTACAAGTAAATCAATGAACGTAGCATGGAGTCAGTGATGGAATTTGCACCTCTTTTTATAATTAAGTATGATGTATCGGTGGAGATGATACTTAATGTGCACGTGTGTTTGAAAGGATTTAGGTTCTCGAGAACTTTACTGATCCCTTCCAGGAAATTGGACAATTTTGTGTTGTGAGGATTCCACTCTTTTTAATTTCAGTTTTAATTTTGGATGGCTTTTTAGCTTTCTCCTTTTAATATTATGTTCCTATGAATTGGAGGCAGCATATCTTTGAATTGTGAAACTGTTTTATTGCAGGCATCATTAATTTCAGCAGGTAGTTTTTCATGTCAGAAAGAAAAGAATCTGGTTACCACAACATCTAATGTAAATGGGCCATGTCAATTCTTTGTGGATAGCTGACTAGGCTCTAGGGTCTAGAATTGCTTCCCTTAAACCCCTCTGCATTGTTACATTCTTTACCTCCTTTAAGTTTCTCCCTATATCCTACCAGTTGTCTGAAAATCTTTTCATAAGGTTGTGTAAAATTTTGTTTGAATACATTCCTGTTAAAACCCCTAGGGTATTTTAGTACAATAAAGGGACTGTATGAATTTAAGTGATAAGAGTACCTCACAAGTCAGGCTTTTTATTTCCCTTGCACACACCTTGAAGCATTTTTTAAGGTTGCCTAATTCAGTTGAATAATTTTGTCCAGTACAAATGTAATTCAATTTTAAGATTGCCTGAACTTGCACTCAGAACTTGTCCGTCTAGATGGCGTGAAATGTTAAATTTCTCATTTGCATTCAACCTTCATTCCAACCCAAGACTCGGAAGTTTTGGATGACTAAAAGCATGACAGTTGCCTTTAACTATCATCATCTGACAAAAGACCCTAACCCCTTAAAAAGCCTGAATTGGCATTTAAACAAGGTATTACCATGTCATTTATATTTAATCTGCTTGAACAAATAAATTACTGGCTTAAAAAACTACATTATTTACATATTTGGCAAAAGTGCATTTTGTTTGTTTGTCTCCTGTGTTTGAAGTAATTCAGGATGGTATGAGCCACAGCAGCAGGAAGTCTTGATTCAGAGGAGGAATTTGTGTGGGTTTAAATTATAACTGGGAATAGGATTTGGGTAATGTGAAGTATGGCTGGGATTGAAAACTTGATAATCAGCCAAGCTGCAATTGGAACCAGAGGGTATTAACAGCAGAGGGTGGCCTCACGGATCAGTCTGACTTCAGTGTGATTGAAGATTCTGTGTTCAAGTCCAGCTGCAATTGCTTAGGCTGCAAGCGTTTGACAATAAAGATCTAAAGGGATGATCCACATTCTGTGGTTAACTAAATAAGGAAAGCATCAAACTTCAGGGAAAAGCATACACCTGCACAAAAGTGAATGGCAGATCATGTAATTGGTGAGAATATGAAGAACTGCAGAAAATGACCAAAGGTTCAATTGGGGAAAGAAATTGGAGTACGGGAGGAATACAGCTAGGAATTTTGAAAAAGATAGCCAGAGTTTTTGCATGCATTTTTAAAAAAGCAGTAGGGTATTGGTCCTTTCGAAAGTGAGAATGGAGAATATTAATAAAGATACAAAGAGCACTCCAGTACTTGCTGTAAATTATGAGGTAGAAAGGAGCTAAAATGATGAAGAAAGTGGACCAATAAATTATGGAGCTGTGGGTTGATTGTCTTTGGATTCCAGGAAGACTACATCCTAGGCTCAAAGACTTTTCTACTGAGAGAATTGTGACATTGGTGTTAAATTTACAGAATTATCTAAATTCAGGATATGTTCAATCAGTTTGGAGAATAATAAATCTAATCCTTCTATTGAAGAAGGAAGGGTGACAGAGAACAGGGAACAGGTTGATTAGCTTAGCTTGATGTCTGTTGTGAGGAACATTTAGTCAAGGTCATTTAAGAGATTATAACTTTGTACACACAAAAATTCAGAAGAGTCAGCATGGTTTCATCAGTGGGAAATCATGTTGAGTTTAATTAGACCTTTTTTTTGTTGAAGGAGTAAACTTTTGAAGTTTACAAGATTCTTTGGAGGTATGACTTCCAGGGGAGTCTAGGACCAGAGGGTGCAATCTCAGAATCAGGGGTCACCAAATTCAGACAGATGAGCAGGAATTTCCTCTCAGGGTAGTGAATCTGCACAATGTTTTACCACAGAGGACTATAGAGCTGGATCATTAAGTATATTCAAGGCTTGATAGACTTTAAATAAGTAAGGGAAGTGAGGGTTAATGGGATTAGGCAGGAAGGTGTAATTGAGGATTGTCAACCATGATCTCATTGAATGGTGAAACAACAGTCTCAATAAACTGAAAGGCCTACTTTTTCTTCTGTGTTTTATGGTCTTAGAGTAAAGTACTGTGGATAGAAAGGAGCCTGGAAGCATATTTGAATTTCCAGAAAACACTTGAAAAGGTGCCACACCAAAGATTATTATGGTAAATAAAAGCTCATGGTGGGGTGCGGATGTAACATATTAGCATGGATAAAAGGTTGGCTGGCTGAAGTACGGTATGTAGAAATGGATTTTTTTTCCTGGTGTAGGATGTCATAAGTGGGCTTTAACAATTTACATCAATTACTTAGTTTAGGGGAACAAAAACATGAGAGAGAAATTTGTTAACAATATATAGAAAAGTATGTTGTGAAGAGAAATAGGTTGAGTTTTGGGGCAAAACTCTGGCAGATGAAATCTAATGTGGGAAAATGTGAAATTGTTCTCAGGCAGGAAAAATGGTAAAGCAGAAGAATGATTGATTGTAAATTCAGAGGTGCAGAGAGAGTTTAGGTGTGCAGGAGTTAAACGTTGTTCATATGTAGGTGCAGCATGTAATTGAGAAAGTTAATGGGATGCTAAACTTTAAGAGGAATTGAACATAAAAGTAAGGATTTTATGCTTCAGTTATATAGAACATGAGAAATTGAGTTAGATTTTATTGTCATGTGCACTGTAGTTCAGGGATACAAGATTACACTGAAAAGTGTATAAAGTCACCATTCCTGGCACCATCTTAGGCATAAAGGTACCGAGGTACAGATTCTTATGTACAAAGTAGAAAAAGAGGAAAAAAAGTTCCAAGTTCAACATTACAGTCCTTCTCACAGGCCTCGCAATCCTCAGAAGGGCTTGGTCTCCTTCGTGCTGGGCACTTATATCTCTCTCCCCATGCTGGCTAGATCTCCCTGCCTTTGATGGTGCTGCAGATGCTGGGAGACCTCGGGTTGTGTATTCACGCCACCATCTCGGGCTGCCTGCTCACGCCATATCTTGAATGCAGTGCGTAGTTGTGGTCTCCATAATTAAGGAAGGATAAACACTCATTGGAAATAATTCAGAGAAGGTTGACTAGATTGATACAAGAAAGAAGTGTATGGTTGTATGTGGATACATTTGTCAGGCTGGACTGGGCTTGTTTGCACTGGAGTTTAGAAGAATGAAAGATGACTTTGTTGAAGTGTATAAAATCCTGAAGGGTCTTGACCAAGTGACTGTAGAGAGAATGTTTTCTCTTATGTGTCAGTCCAGAACCAGGGAACACAGTTTTGAAATTTGAGGTTGTCCTTTCAGGACAGGTGAGGAGAATTTTTTTTTTTCTGAATGTAGTGCAACTTTAGGTGATGGAAGCAAAGAGGTTTAAAGTTAGTGGCACCTTGATTCTTGTTGGGCAAGTGGATTAAAAACTTTCTGGGGTAAATGGGAATGTGGGATACAAAATCCAAACAAATCAGCCATGATCTTCCTGAATACTGGAGCAGGCTTGAGGGGCAGAATGGTCTACTTTTACACCTTTTTCAAATGTTTGAGCAGGCTAATTGGGCTGAATGGCAGCCTTCAGTTCCTTTTTCTTCATAACCTTCTTTATTTATTAATGATTTGGACAAAGTTATAGACAGAAGTTTGTAGATGATATCAAGATAGGAGACCTAATAAGTTGTACTGAACAGATGGCAGGTAGTTATAAAAGGAACATATATAGTTTGAGTGGGCAGTAACATGACAGATGGAATTCATGTGTGCGGTCATCAGCTTTGAATCCAAAAAAGAGATATTGGAATACTTACCAAAAAGCAAGAGGCTAAGCACTTCAGAAGAGGAAATAAACACAAATTATTCAAATTTTCTGTGCACTCTCACAAAATAAACAACAAGCAAAGCAGATGGATGTTGGCTTTTATTTCAAGAGATCAAAGGGAGGAAATTGTTCTTCAGTTGGACA
Organism: Chiloscyllium plagiosum; assembly: GCF_037043375.1. NCBI lineage: Eukaryota > Metazoa > Chordata > Chondrichthyes > Orectolobiformes > Hemiscylliidae > Chiloscyllium > Chiloscyllium plagiosum. Next base: position 58,269,575 of record NW_028270142.1, read on the forward strand.
GAGCTCTGATTAAACTCCATCTGGAATCTTGCTTTGGTTTTAGACACCATTCCTCAGCATCAAATTGATCTCCAGAGGCTCTTCCTCACTACATGTAACATCCTCTTCACTTGCAAGTTGCTAAACATAGTTGTGCACACGTGTGAATTTGACAATATCCGTATTGTACAAAGAAATACGATAAGCCTCAAAAACTATCTTACAGGGACTGAACTCGCATTATCACTGACATCAGAGTATGTTGTGGCAAACTGACTTGGTCTTCTACATCTGAGAAAAGCTACAGTACAAGTTAAAAAGTTGTGAAATCAAGTTCCAAAAACCTTGACTTGTATTCATTTAGCTGAGAATATTGAGATATTTAAGATAAATAAGGTAGTATACTTGATGTAGTCTATATGGATTTTAGCAAAAGCCAGTTCAGTTGGATTTGTTGGATCCAGCTTCAAGTGGGAATTGAGGCCAGTTTGTTATCAGTTTCTAGACTTCCAGTTGACACCTGTGGTTGGTATTTACTACTTGTCCCAGTTGTAGTCAGTTGAAAGAGCAGTAGAGCATTTTCACTCACTAATTGCTCAGAATGTCATTCATGGGCATCAGCATGATGTGTACCGTACTCAGTTGTGGGAGAAACATCAATGAAAAAATGCAGCCAGCTTGCTCACTGCAAATTTCAAACGTTATGTGAAAAAGCAGAAAGATGAAATTTAGAGAAAAATAACATATAAAGCATAGATTTGCTCTGAAATGAGACATTACTTATATTTAGACGTTTCTCTGGATTTCGAAGTTAATGTTTCAGGATGGTGTGCCTATTTCAAAACCTTAACTCTACCTTCCCTCAGTTTCTTCTCCTCATCCCCCTGCATCTCTTCACCCCAGGCTCCCCTCTCTCTCGGTTTTCTGGTGAAAAACCATCATTGACTCAATCTTAACTCTGCTTTGTTTTGTTTCTCTAATCTTCAGTTAACTTGATTCTCTTTAAACACCTTAATATTTTCAGCTTAATGTTGTCAGACCTGCTAAGTATTTTGAGCAATTTTTGTTTTAATTATAAAGATGATGCAGGCTGAGAGTCGGCTCCTCACAGAAACAAGGTTCCACATAGGCACCCAGCTGGAAATTAAAGAGCATGTGTTCCAAGACAAGTTCGTGTGCTGGATCTAAAATTAGCTCAGCAACAGGAAGCAAAATATTGTCATGGATGAGTGTTTGTGCCCGGAAGGTTATTTGCACTGGAGTTCTACAGGAGCTTAGTGGCTCTCTGTCCCTAGATGGTCATAGTGTCTAGTAAAGAATTTAACGTGACTGTAGGGGTATGATGAAGAAATTCAGAAATGATTGATGTGGTTTGTGATGAATAAATCTATAGACTGGAAGACTAACATTGAAAAAAAACCTCAAAAGACCTGATCAGGTGCACTCTAGAACTCAGGGAAGCTAGGGGAGTTATTGCTGGGCCCTTTGCTGAGATATTTGTATCATCGATAGTCACAGGTGAGGTGCCAGAAGACTGGAGGTTGACTAATGTGGTGTCCTTACTTAAGAAAGGTGGTAAAGAAAAGCCAGGGAACTATAGACCGGTGAGCCTGACCTCAGTGGTGGGCAAGTTGTTGGAGGGAATCCTGAGGGACAGGATTTATATGTTTGGAAAGGCAAGGACTGGCTAGGGATAGTAAACATGGCTTTGTGCGTGGGAAATCATGTTTCACTAACGATTGAATTTTCTGAAGAAGTAACAATGAAGATTGATGAGGGCAGAGCGGTGGATGTGATCTATATGAATTTCAGTAAGGCATTCGACAAGGTTCCCCATGGGAGACTGGTTAGCAAGGTTAGATCTCATGGAATACAGGGAGAACTAGCCATTTGGATACAGAACTGGCTCAAAGGTAGAAGACAGAGGGTGGTGGTTGAAGGGTTGTTTTTCAGATTGGAGGCCTGTGATCACTGGTGGACCCACCAGTATCTGTGCTGGGTCCACTACTTTTCGTCATTTGTATAAATGATTTGGATATGAACATAGGTGTTATAGTTAGTAATTTTACAGATGACATCAAAATTGGAGGTGTAGTGGACAGTGAAAACAGTTACCTAAGATTACGAGAGGATCTTGATCAGTTGGGCCAATGGGCTCAGGAGTGACGGATGGAGTTTCATTTAGATAAATGAGGTGCTACATTTTGGAAAAACCAATCAGAGCAGGACTTATACACTTAATAGTAAGGTCTTAGGGAGTGTTGCTGAACAAAAAGACTTTGGAGTGCAGGTTCATAGCTCCTTGAAAGTAGAATCACAGGTAGATAGGATAGTGAAGAAGGCGTTTGGTATGCTTTCCTTTATTGGTCAGAATATTGACTACAAGAGTTGGAAGGTCATGTTGCAGCTGTACAGGACATTGGTTAGGCCATTTTTGGAATATTGTGTGCAATTCTGGTCTCCTTCCAATCAGAAGGATGTTGTGAAACTTGAAAGGGTTCAGAAAAGATTTACAAGAATGTTGCCAGGGTTGGAGGATTTGAGCTATAGGGAGAGGCTGAATAGGCTAGTGCTGTTTTCCCTGGAGCATTGGAGGCTGAGAGGTGACCTTTAAAGAGGTTTATAAAGTCATGAGGGGCATGGATAGGATAAATAGACCAAGTCTTTTCTCTGGGGTGGGAGAGTCCAGAACTAGAGGGTATAGGTTTAGGGTGAGAGGGGAAAGATATAAAAGAGACCTAACGGGCAACTTTTTCAGAGGCTGGTGCGTGTATGAAATGAGCTGCCAGAGGAAGTCTTGGAGGCTAGTACAATCACCACATTTAAAAAGGCATTTAGATGGGTATATGAATAGGAAGGGTTTAAAGAGATATGGGCCAAGTGGTAGCAAATAGGATGAGATTAGATTAGGATATCTGGTTGGCATGGATGAGTTGGACTAAAGTCTGTTTCTGTGCTGTACATCTCAATGACTCTATGATTATGACAATGGATTGACCCTGTGGGCAGAAAAGAAGCAGTGAAATTCAGTCCAAGGAAGTGTGAGCTAATGGATTTTTGGGAGGGTGAAGGAGTTGAGGAATAAATGTAAGGTACAGAGAGATTTAGAGAGCAGAGGACTGTGGTGTGTGCCTGTATGCAGATCCCTTAAGATATTAGGGCTGGAAGGTAAGATGATTAAGAAATGAAATATTTTCCTTCATTGGCAAATGCAGGAATTTTGTGCTAGAACTGTATAAAATGCTAATTAGATTGCAGCTAGAACACTGTACAATTCTAGTTACCACATCGCAGGACAGATGCGATTGTACTTGAGCAGGATCAGAGGAGATCTACAAGGATGTTGCCTCAAATGGAGAATTGTAGCAATGAGGAAAGATTGGTTATGCTAGATTCATTCTTTGGGAAAAAACGAGATTGAGGGGCGATTTAATTAAGGTCTACAAAATATTGAGAGGCTTTGAGTTTTTGGACCTATTTCTCTTAGAGAAATCTATAATGAAGATACATAGATATAAAGTAAATGCAGCGTGATTGGAAGGGATTCTGGATCAATGGTGCTGGAAGAGCACAGCAATTCAGGCAGCATCGAGGAGCTTCAGCAAAATCGACGTTTCGGGCAAAAGCCCTTCATCAGGAATAAACGCAGAGAGCCTGAAGTGTGGAGAGATAAGCTAGGGGAGGGTGGGGGTGGGGAGAAAGTAGCATAGAGTACAATGGGTGAGTGGGGGAGGAGATGAAGGTGATAGGTCAGGGAGGAGAGGGTGGAGTGGATAGGTGGAAAAGGAGCTAGGCAGGTCGGACAAGTCAAGGGGACTGGAATTTTGAAACTAGGATGAGGTGGGGGAAGGGGAAATGAGGAAGCTGTTGCAGTCCACATTGATGCCCTGGGATTGAAGTGTTCCGAGGCGGAAGATGAGGCGTTCTTCCTCCAGGCGTCTGGTGGTGAGGGAGCAGCGGTGAAGGAGGCCCAGCACCTCCATGTCCTCGGCAGAGTGGGAGGGGAAGTTGAAATGTTGGGCCACGGGGCGGTTTGGTTGATTGGTGCGGGTGTCTCGGAGATGTTCCCTAAAGCGCTCTGCTAGGAGGCGCCCAGTCTCCCCAATGTAGAGGAGACCGCATCGGGAGCAACGGATACAATAAATGATATTAGTGGATGTGCAGGTAAAATTTTGATGGATATGGAAGGCTCCTTTAGGGCCTTGGATAGAGGTGAGAGAGGTGGTGTGGGCACAGGTTTTACAGTTCCTGCGGTGGCAGGGGAAAGTGCCAGGATGGGAGGGTGGGTCGTAGGGGGGCGTGGACCTGACCAGGTAGTCACGGAGGGAACGGTCTTTGCGGAAGGCGGAGAGGGGTGGGGAGGGAAATATATCCCTGGTGGTGGGGTCTTTTTGGAGGTGGCGGAAATGTCGGCGGATGATTTGGTTTATGTGGAGGTTTGTAGGGTGGAAGGTGAGCACCAGGCGCGTTCTGTCCTTGTTACGGTTGGAGGGGTGGGGTCTGAGGGCGGAGGTGCGGGATGTGGACGAGATGCGTTGGAGGGCATCTTTAACCACATGGGAAGGGAAATTGCGGTCTCTAAAGAAGGAGGCCATCTGGTGTGTTCTATGGTGGAACTGGTCCTCCTGGGAGCAGATACGGCGGAGGCGGAGGAATTGGGAATACGGGATGGCATTTTTGCAAGAGATAGGGTGGGAAGAGGTGTAATCCAGGTAGCTGTGGGAGTCGGTGGGTTTGTAAAAAATGTCAGTGTCAAGTCGGTCTTCACTAATGGAGATGGAGAGGTCCAGGAAGGGGAGGGAGGTGTCAGAGATGGTCCAGGTAAATTTAAGGTCAGGGTGGAATGTGTTGGTGAAGTTGATGAATTGCTCAACCTCCTCGCGGGAGCACGAGGTGGCGCCAATGCAGTCATCAATGTAGCGGAGGAAGAGGTGGGGAGTGGTGCCGGTGTAATTACGGAAGATCAACTGCTCTACGTAGCCAACAAAGAGACAGGCATAGCTGGGGCCCATACGTGTGCCCATGGCTACCCCTTTGGTCTGGAGGAAGTGGGAGGATTCAAAGGAGAAATTGTTAAGGGTGAGGACCAGTTCGGCCAAACAAATGAGAGTGTCGGTGGAAGGGTACTGTTGGGGACGTCTGGAGAGGAAAAAACGGAGGGCTTAGAGGCCCTGGTCATGGCGGATGGAGGTGTAGAGGGATTGGATATCCATGGTGAAGATGAGGCATTGGGGGCCGGGGAAACGGAAGTCTTGGAGGAGGTGGAGGGCGTGGGTGGTGTCTCGAACGTATGTGGGGAGTTCCTGGACTAGGAGGGATAGGACAGTGTCGAGGTAGGTAGAGATAAGTTCAGTGGGGCAGGAGCATGCTGAGACAATGGGTCGGCCAGGGTGGTCAGGCTTGTGGATCTTGGGAAGGAGGTAGAACCGGGCAGTGCGGGGTTCCCGGACTATGAGGTTGGAAGCTGTGGGTGGGAGATCTCCTGAGGTGATGAGGTTCTGTATGGTCTGGGAGATGATGGTTTGGTGATGGGGGGTGGGGTCATGGTCGAGTGGGCAGTAGGAAGAGGTGTCCTCGAGTTGGCGTTTGGCTTCAGCGGTGTAGAGGTCAGTGCGCCAGACTACCACTGCGCCCCCTTTATCCGCTGGCTTGATGGTGAGGTTGGGATTAGAGCAGAGGGATTGGAGGGCTGCGCGTTGAGGGTGAGAGGTTGGAGTGGGGGAGGGGGGTAGACAGGTTGAGGCGGTTAATGTTCCGGCGGCAGTTGGAAATGAAGAGGTCGAGGGCAGGTAATAGGCCAGCGTGGGGTGTCCAGGTGGATGCAGTGTGTTGGTGGTGGGCGAAGGGGTCCTCGGAAGGTGGGCGGGGGTCCTGATTGTGAAAGTAAGCTCGGAGGCGGAGGCGACGGAAGAAGTGTTCGATGTCACGGCGTGTATTAAATTCATTGCGTGGACGGAGGGGGATGAATGCGAGTCCTTTGCTGAGGACTGATCATTCGTCCTCAGTGAGTGGGAGGTCCGGGGGGATGGTGAAAACTCGGCAGGGCTGGGAGCTGGGAGTGGGGTCGGAGCCAGTACCTGGAGTGGGTGTGATGGTGGGGGGAATGGGGGTGGAGGCATGAGCAGGGGTAGTGCTCCCCTCGGGGTTCTGGGGGGTGGGGATAGTGACAGTGGGGTCTGTGGGGGGCGTGTCAGCAGAATGCAGGTGAGTGGCGCTGGTGGGGGCGGAAGTGGTGGCAGACACGGCAGTAGGGGTGGCGGACGTCACTGAGCATGTGGCATCGGCAATGATGTGAGGGGCGAAAGTGGCTGTGGGAGTGGCCATAATGGGGGCGGAAGTGACATCATCAATCAGCGTGGGGGTGGCAGCTGCATCAGCCGCATGGCTAATGGCGTTTCCGAGGCCAGGGGAATCTTCTGGAATGTTTGAGGAGCGCTGGTTATGGAGGTGGGTGGATAAAAGTTTGTTGTACTTACAGTTTTTGATGTTTGAGATGGAATTGAAATACTGTTTGTTGAGAGTATGGATTCTCCTGAGGATGTAGTACAGAGTGGGTCCTTTGCAATTCTGAGAGAGTGTGGCCCTCAGCTGAGGCAGGGCAGACTGTAGAGAGGTTAGGTGCCGGCGTGTTGCTGCAAGCGTGGAGCGGAGGATCTTGAAGGAGAACTGTTGCTGGTGTTTTTGAATCTGTAGTCTGTACTGTTTGTCCTGTTCGGGTCCGAACGCTGCCGGTTTGAAGGTGGTCCGGAGTCCGTGTGGGATGAGTTGGTTACGGAGGCATGCACTGAGGAAGCAGATGTGGCTGTAGTAGTGGGTTTGTTTCACGACATGGTTGAAGAGCTTCAGGGCAGAGGACATGACCTGGGAGTTGCAGTGGGAGAGGGACTCCCTGAGATTCTTGTAGAGAGAGAAGGAAAACTTCTTCAAGGCAGGCATCCTTGCAAGAAGTGATTGGAAGGGAGTTGAGTACATTTTGTTATCCACAGGGTGATGGGGTTATGAAACCCAAGTACTTATCTAACTTCCCTGAAATGCATCCTCACCATTTGCTTTAGTCACCTCATGTGATCGTGAATTCTCTATTTTCATCCCCCTGCGTAGGTTAAGACAAAATTTCCTTGACATTTCTCCTGAATTCATCGTGGATATCATTATGTCCATCCTAGACTTGGGACCTCATAGATTTGAGCTTCTCCACGTTTCAAAACATTTTTTTTTTGTCAGACAAACCACTTTTTGGTTTCTTTTGCACTAATTGGGTCATCTCTCAATCTTCTGTTTATTGGAGAAACTATTTTCAGGGTTATCTAGTGGGAAATCCAGATCACAGGGGACATGATCTTAAAATAAGAGCAAGGTCATTCAGGAGTGAAATCAGGAATGTATGTGCTGTGGAATTCTGTTCCACAAAAGGCTGGGTCAGTTAAAATTTTCAATCTTGAGGTCTGTGGATTTTCATTAGGAAAGGGTATAGTAAGATTGTATGTAGATATGGCTACAGGAATGTATCCTTCCTGATCCCCCTTGACTTGTCTACAGTCTTAGATGTGATTGATCACATCACTGCCATTCACTTTCTTTCTATCACCCAACTGATCTTGCCTGTTTTTATCCTTATCTATCTCGTCCTAGACAGGGGAACATCTGTAGTGCCTCCCTTGTGGAACCTTGTACCATTGCCTTGGACTTCTGCCAAGGATCAACCTTTGCCCCATTCTTTTATTTCTCATCCACATGATGCCCAATCAACATCACCCAGAAACATGTCAGATTCCACATGACCGGGAACCAGACCCCAGCGCTCTTGACTCCTCTACACTTTCTAGAATGCCATGCTGTCATAATGGGGTGAACAACCGTTTCTTCCATTTGAAATTCTGACCGGGGACAATGATGGCCTAGTGGTATTATCATTGGACTGTTAATCTGGGAACTCAACTTTGAATCCCCCCACAGCAAGTAGTGGTATTTGAATTCAATAAAAGTCTGGAATTAAGAGTCTAATGATGAGCATGAATTGACTATTATTTGGTAGAAAATACATCACTAATGTCCTTGAGAGAAGGAAATTGCCATCCTTACCCGGTCTGGTCTACATGTGACTCCAGACCCACAACAATGTGGTTGACTCTTACTTTCCCTTTGGGCAACTAGGGATGGTCAATAAATGCTGGCCTCGCCAGGGGCGTGCTCATCCGATCAAATAATTAATTTTTAAAAATTAACAAGTCTTCAATCCCTGATGCATCTCCTCACCAACAACTCCATTCTTATGCTCAACCAGACTGTTTGCACATTTTTGTTTAACTATAGGTGCTATATAGAGTTAAGTGGATCGACAGCACATTGAGTCCAAATACAGTGCAGCAATGATCTAATGGAAATGCAGTGAAATCTCAAGGACCATATGGCCTCCTCCTGTTCCTATGATTGGAGGAATTACCTGGCCACTGCAAGGTCTCATTAATATCATTTAGTATTCTCAGGTTTAACTTATGTTTGATTGGGACCTTGTTAAGAAGAGATTTAATGGTAAAGGTGGAGGACTGAGATTTAGCTGAACCCATGCTGCAGACTAAGAGCTGTAAATAGGGTCAGAATTGGGTAATATGAGATCTGATTGGTGCAATGGATAATGTTGTGATAAGTGAAGTTGGGTCTCAGTCATGGGTTGCGCAATTAGGATCAGCAGACCCTGTGAAGGGTAACTGGGATCAGGGAATGGGTATATATTTCTGATCAACCTATTCAGATATTTATTACACACCTGGAGCAGGTGGGACTTGAGCCTGGGCCCCCTGGCTCAGATGTAGGGACACAACCACTACACTGCAAGAGTCAAGGACCGAGAATGGGTACTATCCTGTTACGTTGGGGCAGAAGCTAGACTTGGAAGGTTTGAAGTAGGTTTAGTGGGTGAGTGTTCTGATTTGTAATTGGGGTCATGCCAGAGTGTTGAGCATTTTAATTAAGGCTGACCCTGGGCCCTGAGATAAAACTGGATGTGGGCATGAATGTGTGCATTTCCCCATCCAAACTGATTTCAATTTAATTCCTTCCCAGACTCCCTCACATTTGTTATTGATGTGCTGCCCCCTGTTGGCTGTGTTTATAAATTATTTTACTTAGTCACATGGGAGATTTGGTGGCAGTTAAAATAAAAATGTTCTGCAGTGTGTAATAATATAAAACTGGATGTGGATCTGGGAACTGAGGTGTAATAGGGTCAGTGTTTGTTCTAAAGTTCACCTACTGAGTTTCTTGTGGCTAATTTAAATGAGCACAACACTGCCATCTGTATAATGATCAGCCTTTTGAAATGTGAATTACTTCATGTTTTAAGTGGATATTCCATCTATTTAAAAAAAAATCCTGACACTTCTCTTGATTTCTTTTTAGGGCAAGGTTATAGGTGTGACCATTGGTTGCATCCTAGGAATGTTTCCACTGCTTTTCTTTAAAACAGAAGAAGAAGAAAAGCTAGAAGAAAGCAAGAATTAAATTAACGTGCCAATTGATGAACTATTTCAGCGTGTTGAATCTGATGTTTGCATTGTAAAATAATCCTGGAAATATAACAGCAGCATTTTGATGGACAGAAGTGAAATCTGGACAGTGATGTAGTGGAATATTGACATTAACAAGTCAATACTTGCAAACACATTTTTCATGAACTCAATGCAGCGAAACTGGTCTATTGACGCCTTATGGAACTTCTGTTCCACGTTTGGGGGAAAACAAACACACGCACACACTAAATGGTTGGCTAAGTGGTCTTTGAACTCAGTTTCGTTGCATGTCATACTGCCTTGTTTTCCTTGATATATGATTATTTGTTTCAATATAAATTAATTTTGTTGAGTTGTGACTGCTAATATTTTTATTCAAGGATGTAATTTTAAAACCAATCATAGACATTAGTAATACTACCAATTGAAGGGAAATTTGTTTTGTGTTGCAATGTTGTCTCTAATTCGGTTTATGAAGTCTTATTATTTTTTGGGAAATATGACTGAACTATAATATCAAAGCAGTGTATGTGTTCACATAATTTAGTTTCGATTTTTGTGCACTTGATCTTTATATTTGAAACATACGTCACTCTCTTAAATGATATACTTGCACCAATGCTCGACTTAAAAGCATCGTGCTGTAAGGTTAAAAACCATCCCAAAGGCATGTAGAAATGTAACTCCAATCTCAATATCTTTAGGAAATACTTGGTGCTAAGTTTAGGATTTAAACTGCATTGAATTTATTCTGAGAGAAAGCATGTGAAAAGTTAAATATTTTGTTCCAACTAAACATCTATTATCTTTGTTTAGATATTACATCTGTTAATGACTGGGTTTTAATACCTGTTCGTTAGGGTTTCCATGTCTTAATTTTTCAATAGAATTAGCTAGCGTTGAGATTATATCATGGTTAGCAACCAAAACATAAGCATGGGCATCTTTGGAGGAATATGATGTGGTGCTTTTGTAGTTAAATAATTAAAAGTTCAAGTAATAATATAATTGTCCATGAGGTGTGAGCTGAATCAAATCATTTTACTCCAGTCTATGAATGATGGTTAGTGAGTGAAGATGACTTTATTCTCAGTGCAGTGAGCTGGCTTTTTGAAAAGTTAGAGATAAAGAAAGATGGAGGGGCAAGTAGTGTTGAGGAGGCGGAGAGCCTGCAGAAGGACTTGAACAGTCTAGGAGTGTGGGCAAAGAAGTGGCAGACCGGTTACAATGTGGAAAACTGTGAGGTTATACTCTTTGGAAAGAATAGAGCTGAGGACTACAGGTTGTTCTGCTATAACGCAACGGTTGTATTCCTCTATGCTATGGAATGCTAAGTTTTGCTATGGAAAACCGCCATAGGAAATCCTGCTGTAGAAGATCACTAATGGAAAATCATACCTGTTCAGTATAAAAGTCCCATTATCCAAACAATGTTCACAATTCGTTAATCATGTTATAGCCAATTTGTGCTGATGAAATGCATGTTTAGCAGAATGACCTGTATTTCTGAATGAGAAAAGGCTTCAGAAATCTGAAACACAAAGGGACTTTGGAGTACTTATTCAGGATTCTTTAATGGTAAACATATATTTTCATTTGGCAGTTAGGAAGGTAAACGTGATGTCAGCATTCATTTCCAGAAGGTTAGAATCCAAAGCAGGGATGTACTGCTGATGCTATGGAAGAATCCAATTTCATTTGGGATATTGTGAGCAGCTTTGGGCTCTGTATCTAAGGAAGGATGTGCTGGCATTGGAGTGGGTCCAGATGTAGTTTATAGCAATTAGCCTGGAGATGGAGGACTTATCGTATGAGGAATGATTGAGGACTCTAAGTCTGTATTTGATGGAATTTAGTAGCGTTGGGATGGTGGAAATCTCGGTGATGCTTAGAGAATATTGAGGGGACACTGAGAAGATGTTTCCACTTGTAGGAGAGACTAGGATCTGAGGGCACAGCCTCAGAGCGAAAGGCCAGTCCTTTAGAACTGAGTAAAAGAATTCCTTCAGTCAGAAGATGGTAAATCTGTGGAACTTATTGCCATAGAAGGCAGTGGAGGCCTAGTCAATGAGTGTGTTTAAAACAGAGATGGATCGGTTATTGATTAGTAAGAAGGTTATGGGGGAAAATGTAGGAAAATGGGGTTGAGAAACATATCAGCTATGATTTGAATAATGGAGCAGACTCAATGGGTCGAATGGCCTAATTCTGCTCTTGCATTTTATGACCTTGTAATGTGGACTTGAATACAATGCCTACATTGATTTTGTCCTGATAACCTGAAGTAAAGAGCAAATGAAAAATATTGAAGAATTTGAAATCAAACTGAAACATACAGAAACGGAGCTGCGGTTGCAAGTTGACTTCAACAAAACCTAACAAAAAGTAGATCCAAATGGTTGAGAGCAGGTTGAGCTGTTTGTCACTGGTGCAATCAATCAGATTGCAAAAAGTGGCAATTTTTATAAACATTTAGCCAGTGTAGAATATCAAAGGCAATGAACTCCCATTTATTGAAGAACTGTATTCCGATGGATACAATACCAGACGAGCTGTTAATCAAATTGTGAACTCATGTTTAACAGTGGCCTTGAATCTTATTTACGCACAGATGCCAGTTAGTGACAAAACTGGTGTTTAATAGTTCTGAAATGATCATCTCTCAGTGTTAGATAGCACTGATGCATGTTTATATATACAGAATATGAGAGAACCTGTGAGATTACCGAAGATATTAATTTATTGGAATTTTGCTGCTTATTTTTGTTTGATTTATTATTATCACGCACACTGAATATAGTGAAAAGTGTTCACGTGTTTTACAAGCTGATCATAATTATACAAGTGCATCAGACTGACAGAATAGAGTACGGGATACAGCTGCTGAGAAGATGCAGAGAGAGATCAATATTAACATTAAAGATGTCCATTCAGCAGTCTGATAACAGCTGTTCTTGAATCTGTTTGAAAGTTTGTACAAACTTTTATATCTTCTGCTTGACAGAAGAGGATGGAAGGGAATATAACGGAGGTGGGAGGGGTCTTTGATTATGTTGGTTGCTTTCCTAAGGCAGCAGGAAGAATAGATGGAGTCAATGCTATTTCTTCTTAAACTCAGAATAGCAGCCTAGAAACCAACACCAATTAGTTAAGAAATTAGAAATATTATAATTTGATTTAATTTCCAGGCTGCAAGACTAAGCTATATAATTAATTCTCTGTAGAATTATACAGAGCTTTTACCTTCACATGTATTCAATCTCTGAAATTCAACAGCTGACTTTTGTGTTTCATGATGATGGTTGCCTCATGAAAGATTTAGCCTTCAAATAATAAATTAGTGCATATAGATGAGAGGTAGTTTAGAGAAATGAATGTATTTACTAGATATTGTAGGTGGGTTTAATATTGATGCCTTGTGCATAGCCCCTAATGAGTGGAAAACATGATTAGAAGTGTCCACAGTTGTAGTACTTGAGCAAATGTCCTATATGTAAACAACCAGAATTTAAAAGTCCTAAAATGTTTGAATATAGAGAGACTGTTCAAGTCATGTCACACTATTTGCTGCAGTTCGTTTTGCCGTTAGCACTTTTAAAAGCACAAGATTCTAACTTGATGTATTTCTATAATGAAATTAGATTATCTTCTCAGACTGCAAAATAATGCAGAGGGACCAAAAATAAGAATGAAGTCTTTAAGCTTAAGTTACCTGTGTCGTGTTTTATTGGTGGTGCAAGTGAAATTAAGTGTAGTGCTCTTGAGATTAGGTTTGATGATAGCTTGAATAATGGAAAGGATTTTAGCATTTCTATTAACTACAGAAATTCACTTGCAAATATTAAATATAAAAGAGCATTCCATTCTCCTGTAGTTGATTGTAATGTATATTGATTACCTGTTTAAAAATCAATTGAATCCAGTCAGGCTTTATTTGCTGATAAGAGCTTTACATCTTGACTTCAGGAGAAAAGAACAGCAAAGAAAAGACAGTTTTATAATTCACGTGAACATGAGTATATAGGACCAAACAGGAGTAAATCATTTGGCCCTGGCAACGTCTCCCTGCTATTGAGTGAGATCCCAGCTAATCTGATTGTGGTCCTGGCTCAAATTTCCTGCCTTCACCCCATTACCCTTGCCTTGTTTCCTGTCAAAAATCTCAAACTCAGCCTTGAATAACTTTAAAGATCCAGCCTCCAATATCCTCTGGAAAAGAGAGTGACTTTGAGAGAAAAGTGTTCATCTCATTTAATGTCTTAAATATGTAGCCTCATTGTATACGACATATTGCACCAATCTAAGCTTGAACTGGAATCAAGTTGAAAGCCTGGCTGTTTAAGATGGTTGTATTTTCAGATGAATGTAATGGAACAATTTTTTTAACCAGGAGAGCACTGAATCACATGGTACCCTTTAATCAGCTACAATACGACCTCCAAAAACAATTGGAAATAAAAAAACAGTTTGAATCCTCAGGGGAAAATGAAAGATCACACTTTAATATGATTGAGTAGCTCATTGACTGTTGATCTTGGTTATTCATGTAATTTCTTCCTAGAACTTTCTAGGCTAAAGTTTCCAAGTTTTTAATGAACATCTTCAATACTTCAATAATTGGCTTGTCCACGTTTTTAATAAAGTTAACTTTGTTTATAAATGCATGCGTTCTTTGTGTTGTGTGAATAGTCTAACAGTACATTGCATGTAGTTTTCAACTTAATATTAATTACATTTGGAACTGATTGTAAATATTACAAGTGTTAAACATTTTTTGATGTTGAAATGTGTAAATAAACTGTTTCAGTTCAGGAATACTTGTTACTTTGGTTTACTGAAGACCTTGTATGGCCTGCGATACTCTAAATAATATCGGCCCAGGTTTTACAATAGCCAGATAATTGTTGTTCCGGTGTAGATGGGAATTGTGCATAGGGACCCAGCAGAATCCCGAAAGGCAACACACCCTGAAATTGTTGTGGTTCTGTTCGCTGAGCTAGAAATTTTTGTTGCAAACGTTTCGTCCCCTGTCTAGGTGACATCCTCAGTGCTTGGGAGCCTCCTGTGAAGCGCTTCTGTGGTGTTTCCTCCGGCATTTATAGTGGCCTGTCCCTGCCGCTTCCAGTTGTCAGTTTCAGCTGCAAAAAGAGGAAGAGGAACACCTGTACAAAGTATTCGCCAAAAACGGATACCCGCGCAATTTCATCAACAGATGCCTAAGAGAAAGACAACGGAACGAGGACATGCCGCAACCCAAAGGACTAGCCACACTACCATACATCAGGAGCATTTCAGAACTGACAGCCAGACTACTGCGACCACTAGGACTTATAACAGCACACAAACCAACAGCCACCCTCAGACAACAACTCACCAGAAAGAAGGACCCGATACCCAGCATGAGCAAAACGAATGTAGTGCACAAAATTCCATGCAAGGACTGCACAAAACACTATATAGGACAAACAGGAAGACAGCTAACGATCCGCATCCATGAACATCAACTAGCCACGAAACGCCACGACCAACTATCCTTAGTAGCCACACACGCAGACAACAAGCAACATGAATTTGACTCGGACAACACTACCATTATAGGGCAAGCCAAACAAAGAACAGCCAGGGAATTCCTAGAATCATGGCACTCATCCACAAACTCCATCAACAAACACATCGACCTGGACCCAATATACCGGCCACTACAGCGGACAGCTGAAACTGACAACCGGAAGCGGCAGGGACAGGCCACTATAAATGCCAGAGGAAACACCACAGAAGCGCTTCACAGGAGGCTCCCAAGCACTGAGGATGTCACCTAGACAGGGGACGAAACGTTTGCAACAAAAATTTACAGCTCGGCGAACAGAACCACAGCAACGAGCACCCGAGCTACAAATCTTCTCTCAAACTTTGGACACCCTGAAATTGAATTTTCCTCTCGGCATTTCCTCTACACTTGGAACCCTCTGATAAAAGTCAGACTTCAGCGGGTTCTGATGCAAATAAATAAAATAATACTTGGGAGATATTAGACTATTGAATAAGTAATTTACATCTGAAATAACTATTCAAATGAACCTGTACTTATCTCACCCCCCCAACTACATCCTCACCACCCTTAAACAACTCCCCTTCCTCAGGCTGCCAGCTGTAGAAGTGTTGTTTGATAGTCATCAGTAATTAGGGCATATAGCCCTCTATACTTAGCACTACAGCAATATTGAAATTCATCTAACATATTACTCATTTCTGTGGCAGCAATACTGTCTGTTTGACTTGTCACAAAACTAAATCATAAACGTGAGAGCCATTTGTCCTGTCAAAAGGCATGTGAGAGATTTATTCACTCAATATGAGGTTGGACTGCACAAAACACTATATAGGACAAACAGGAAGACAGCTAACGATCCGCATCCATGAACATCAACTAGCCACGAAACGCCTCTGTTTCGAAGCCCAAACATAGACCTCTCTCTAAGTGAATTCCATTGCGAGAGATGAATGAGAATACTTGTCACAGGCATTATTTAAAATAAAATTGCAATTAAACAACCTATCAGATGTCTCATCATTTTACAGCCAGTCAGTAATTTTGAAGTGTAGTTACCATTGCAGTATAGGAAGCACAGCAGTGAATTTGCCTACAGATGGCTCTGACAAAATGTGATGTGATAATGACCTGATAATCTGCTTACGTGATGTTGATTGAGAAAAGAAAGACAGACCTGTACCTATTTAGGGTTATTTATGACTACCAGATGTTTTTGACTTTGTAACTGTGATTTTGAGAACTATAATTTGGGAGTGATTGAGAGCGAAACCTCTATGGTGCAAAGCTATTAGCCAGGATTAAGACCACAAGGTATAAGAGCAGAAATAGGCCGTTCTGTCCATCGAGTCTGCAGCCATTCGATAATGGCTGATATCCCATTCTCCTGCCTTCTCCCTGTAACCCTTGATCCCCTTACTAATCAAGAACCTTTCTATCTGAATCTTAAATACATACATTGACCTGGCCTCTACAATCCTCTGTCCAATGAGTTCCAAACGTTCACCACCCTCTGGCTGAAGGAATTCCTTCTCATCTATGTTTTAAAGGATCGCCCCTTCACCCTGAGGTTGTGGATGCTAGTCTCTCCTACCAGTGGATTAAAAACAATAACCCATCTTTGTGATTCATTGCAGCAAACCTACTGTTCATTACACGTGATGTTTACATTAGTGGTTCATTTGGAGTTAAAGTAAAAAGTTTAGAATGGAAGAG
Source organism: Chiloscyllium plagiosum (assembly GCF_037043375.1). Classification (NCBI taxonomy): domain Eukaryota; kingdom Metazoa; phylum Chordata; class Chondrichthyes; order Orectolobiformes; family Hemiscylliidae; genus Chiloscyllium; species Chiloscyllium plagiosum. Next base: position 58,286,327 of record NW_028270142.1, read on the forward strand.
CTTAGGAAAAAATAGTGAAGGTAAGGAAAAAGAACAAAAGCACAGAAATAGGCCAAAACATTGCGACAAGAGAAAATAAGTACAATGCATCTAAGATTGGGAATAAAATCAGGACCAATTTTTCTTTGCATCAATGAAATCATTCAATTTATTTTTCATATCACATTGACCAAAGATATAGTGAAATCTCCTTCAGTCTTTACGGGACTGGATGGAGCTAGGGTTGTGGACTACATCAGACCAGACACAAACCAACCAACCAATCAACCTCCCTACCCCCCCACCCCCAAAGTATATTATAGTGATAGCCTGGACACTAACATTTATATCCTCTTTTTAAAATGAAAGTGTAAGGCACTCTATTTCAGATATGATTTGATTGGTCCATCATTAAAACATACTTTATTCCTGCAACACGGTTAAAATAGAATGGCATAACTTTACTGTATTGAAATACTTAACAAGTTAATGTATTGTTTGACCACTAGGTTTTAACTGTTCCAATACAGGCAACATCCCATAAACACAGCAAAAATCAAATGCAGGGAGGAAAGCAGATTAGTTTGTTTGGGAGCAGAGCTGGAGGGAATACTCTTCTTCCTGGCTCACTGTTGGAAAAATTGTGAACCCCTCACATGCACCAGCTGTTGTTTGGATTATGTTCCACAGTAAGTATATCAGCGTACCACAAGGAGACATTGTCATTAAATATCTCTGTATCACAGCTTGTGACCTGACAACATAACAATCTCATACTCCTTCTGTCAGATCACTTAAAGCATAACACTCTACTGAATTATGTTTTTCTATTTAACCTTATAGGTTAACATTAACCCAGACCCCTTGTCACTGCAGAATATAATATTTATGCAAAATGTTTACTACAATGCCTGATTTATTCCTCAATGTTGATATCCACACAGTTTATGTTATGAGACATAAGAATTGCCACATCAGTTAAAGACACCCTGCTGGAGATCAAATCCATTCCAGCCCTCAGCTCCCTTTAGCTGCTGGGTTTCCTTGGCTGAGGTTAAGTCTGGAATGCATAAAATCTGAGACAGTCAGGATTATTAAAATGTTTAAACCAATGATTCAAATCCTGTGAACTGACTGATCACCTGTCTCTTTGTCCTACCTATATTAAATCCAGAAATGAATAGATTTCCTTCTGGTTTAAGAATTTAAAAAGGTTTATATCCCACCCAACCCAAACCAACCTATTATGCAAGTTCAAAATTCCTGCCATTGTACCATTGCTGCACTTATAGGCATTTTCTGATACAGAAGCACCTAACAAGAGAAACAAAGTCTAGTGTGGTATAAATGTGATGGTTCAGCATTGCAGTACATCATAGAAGTATATGAGTATCTCACAACTTTGCTTGCTTCTTGAAATACCATCTTTGTGACAACTGACTGAATTTGCATTTCTGCTGTCAGTGTTACACTGAAGTTATAGATTCTCTATCGATAACCTTGTCACTACCAGAATGCATATCAAGCAGAGTACTAATGCTGGGATGCCTGCTATCTACTCTAATGCAACACAAACTCATCTTCATGCCCAACGTATCCCAAATTTACTTGAAGGTAGCTGTTGAGTTCTGAATAATAATCAAGGCAACATGAATGTTAACAACAGCAGCTAGTTGATGGGCTGGAGGTGAGAGGAGATTTTCCTTGTTTTGGACTAGTTTGCCTGATCACAACAGCTATCATAAACTGGAAAATGCCCTTCATAGATATATGCTTCAGTGGTTGAATCAGAATTTTCTGTCCAATATTCATTGTAGCCAAGAGTTTCAATGCTCCTGGCTGAGGCCCTGAGATTACCTCCCCAGTGACCATCACATGATTGGCCCCTTGTCACCTCTTCAGAGCAATTTGAATTGACAAAGGATTCTTACCCATCTGAGGCTTTGTTTTAATATTTCATTACCAGAGAATGTAATTTTAATAGCTGATAGAAACAAAGTAACCGCTGGTCTTCTTGGGATCACTGATCGTATAACGAAAAGAAATCCTGACCAGTATGAAGATTAAAGATCCTGTAGTTTCAGATAGTGTCTAAATACATGGTACATAGCCCTGTAAGTGACAGGCCATAAAAAAAAACAGACATGCTCCTGTTGAGGAATAGTGGAGTTCTGTTGCTGTTATTGTGCATTCTATGAGAATTACTGATATTTGGATAAATGATCCTCTCTCTACAGAGACACACTTGGAACAGGTAAAGATTATGCTGACTTTTGTGTTTTTTTTAAATGTATGAGTATAAATAAAATGAATTATACTTTTTTTATGAGTAATGTGAAAGAGGAGAAGCGATAAACACTTTTTTATGTATTAATGGCTGTAGCCTGAGCTCATCCTGTGCAGTTTTACCTTGTTTGAAATATTCGCTCTCATTTCTGCAGAACTGTCAGAGAAACTAAATCACTTCACTAGAACAAGCTGAAATATGGTAATTCTTTAATCTGCAGTTGACTGTCTCATCTTTATGTCTGGTAACGTCTTCATAGTGAAACTTACTATCATTATATTCTGCACATATTAGAGACTTTGTTGTTATCATTACAGATTATAGACCCTATAAATAGTCTGACAAGTTTTAATTATCTCAAACTTGATGAAACATGTTTCAAGGAGTGTTTAATTAGAATGCATTCCTTTATTTAATGTTAGGAAAATCCATCATTTGCACAGTGGAACAAAATGGAATTTTATGAATAAAATAGAGTGGGTTAATACATCTATAAAATACAGTATGGATTAATGCATTCATAAAATATTCTATGGATTAATAAATAATTCCCTCTATTTTAAAAATGATGCATGGCATTTTCTAAAAATACAGCTTCAGTTTTTGGATAGTGTAATTTACTGCATTACATGCAAGATGAGGAATATACTAAATCTTGAAATGCCTTCTCTCGGATTTTGAAGCATTTCTTATGAGCCTGGGTTACAGCCTGTACTCATTAATAACAGTAAAAAGGATTGTTAGTTGAATGGTTAATAAGTTGCAGCGTGCTGCTATGCACAGGGACCTGGGTGTTCTTGTGCATGAATCACAGGAGGTTGGTCTGCAGGTACAACAGGTAATTAGGAAGGCAAATAGAATTTTGTCCTTCATTGCTAAAGGGATTGAGTTTAAAAGCAGGAAAGTTATGTTGCAGCTGTATAGACTCCTATGAGGCCAAACCTGAAGTACAACATGCAGTTTTGGTCTCCTTACTTGAGGAAGGCATGTAATGGCATGAGAGGGAGTGCAGAGGATGTTCACTAGGTTGATTGTGGAGTTGAGGGGGTTGGCTTATGAGGAGAGACTGAGCTGACTAGGATTATATTCATTGGAATTTAGAAGAATGAGGAGGATTTTATATGGAAACATACAAACTTATGAAGGGAATAGATAAGATAGATGTAGAGAGGATGCTTCCACTGGCAGGTGAAATTAGGACAAGAGGACATCGCCTCAAAATTAGGGGAAGCAGCTTTAGGACTGAATTGAGAAGGAACTACTTCACCCAGAGGGTTGTAAATCTATGGAATTCCCTGCCCAGTGAAGTAGTTGACGCTACATCAGTAAAATGTTTTTAAAGCTAAGATAGATTTTTTTTAAACAACAAAGGATTAAGGATTATGGGCGGCAAGTGGACCTTAAGCCACCAAAATATTAAACATTATCTTCTTAATTGGTGGAGTAGGCTCGAAGGGCCAGATGGCTTACTCCTGCTCCTAGTTCTTACGTTTTTATATATATTCTTATCCATTATGAATTTTAATGGAAATAATGGGTGATGTGTAAGTAAACCACTTTAAGAAGACCTGAAAACAAAGGTGGATATGGTGGAACTTCCCATTGTCTTGAGTGCTGTGGGCAATAACAAGCAAATTGGGAAATGCAATGACAATGAAAACGTCTAATTTCTGAGCAACGTTTTCTAATGTTCCAATCAAAATTTGAAAAGCGAGCTCAGAATCTCACTAAAGAGCAATGAATATCCTATTTCCATGTATTTGCATCTCATTATTAGCCAATTTCTCCTCATTTCTGTGCAGCTTCCAATTATCCCCTCCTTCTTTGAGAAACGAAATGGCATCAGAGAAAGGTGAGGGTGGTTACATGTTGTAATGGCTCACTGCTTGCTTCTCGGGTTTTTATCCAGCTCCACCATCACTGCCATTTCCCTTTTGGCTCTATGAACACTGCCATCTTTCACCCTTCATCTACGTAACTTGGCATCACCAAATCACCAGCCACACCATCTCCTCATGGCTGCTTTTGGACCAATTCATTTGCCACATCAGAACTTCACTTTCGAGCTCAAAGACAATTTTGATCTGCATGTTTCTGCCAGATCACTTTGTGAGCAGAGGCATGCACACATCTCATGTATCGACAAGAGATACCACTTATAGCTCTTCGTTTGCTTTCTTTGTGCTCACTCGGTTTGTGCTGACTCTGAGACTTCTGATTTGCATTGCTGTTTCGTTCAGAGGGGTAGACACAGCCATCTTCTCACAGTTGGGAGTAATGAACATTCATGGGTAGGACATGTCGATGTAGATCACAGTATTACATTACTGGCAAACTTACAGTGTGTGTCTGTGATACAAATGGCAAACACACTGCACGTGATTTAAACAATGGCCATGTCTGAAATTCAAAGACGACAAGTCCTTAGTGCCATGAAAGAGCCTCTGTTCAGTCAAGAAGTGTCACAACATTTCAAGGGGCTCATTTAATCTGAGTGCAGGAGATTGGCCATAGTCAGTCAGAGGCTTGGTTGACCAGAGTCTGGGGATCTCCATCCTTGCAGTCCAGGGAGCGGGCCATGATCAGTCCTGCAGGTCTAGTACATCCAGCCTGGGGATTACGAGTAGATCAGTCAGGGATCTGTGGAGATAACAGGCTAGGGACTGGGTCCTTTTCAGTCAGGACTGATCTCACAAGTCAGTCTGGAGGGTGGGCCACAGTCACACCTTGAGGGCGACTCAAAAATGAGACCATATCAGGAGGTAATCTGTGTAATCTGAGGGAAAATGGGATGCTCAAGTCTGGGATTGGGTTCATTGGACTGGGTTGCTGAGGGAATGATGGTGGTGAAAAGACGCACTTCAGGACAGACGGGTAGGATTTCATAGAGCATAGCAGGAGTGAGGAAGGGATGGAGGGGGTGCGATTTGGTGCGGTGTTGATCTTACAAGTGGCAATCACTGAGATCTTAATATGAGGATAACAAATGGCCAGCAAAGATATGGCAACTCACAGCCATAGTTCTCAGAGTATGTGGGGAACTTAAACAGAAGTACAAAGAAGCAGAATGGGATGTGGAGTGGCTGTATGATCATCGGGTATAGAAACATAAAAGGGAAGATAAACGATGGGGAAATCAATGTTGGTCACGGGCAGAGCCTGTGAAAAACCTTGCCATCTTCATATGAAATTCAACTGCACAATAAGAAGGAAGGTGGCTGCCACTTCATGCAGAGTGGGTAGAGTAAGTTACTGTGTCCTCCTCAAGAGAGGGGGCACAATAATTTCCATGTGAGGCCCTTCTCAGAGCAATTATATCAATCACACATCCACTGCTTATATAATGTACCCCATCTGCCATCAAATTAGATGTAATTGAAAGGTCACCCTTTTGTCAGCAATTAACATTATAAAGTATGGCCTCAAGCAATCATGACTATTACATACTTTGCTTCCTGACATCTCAAATGCAGCCAAGCAGGTGCACGCTGAAAAAGTTAACTTATCTTTGCCATTTCTGCATCACTTTTCATACTTCACACTGGAACACAATGATCTGGTGCTGGCACATTCCACACTTAATTGTAAGTATATGATGACATGACCTGAGACATTCAAGGAAGGATAGCTTTTTTTTTAATCAGAGAGAGTGCTATCACAGTGGAGCAGTGTCTGCATTAAATTTTCTCAATATAGCGTGTGTACTTTGGTTCTGCAATATACATTGATGGAATGGTACAGAGCTCAAAACATTTTTGCAAGAAATACATTGACCTCTCACTGACAGTAGACCCTCCATGCCACATTGACTGAAGCCACAATATGTTGCTTCATACTGCTGAATGTGAAGAATCAGAATGACGGCTACAAGCAATCTGGCCCAATATATTGTGCTCACTAACTGCTTACCTGTCATGTCAGCTAAGCTAATGTAATTGTACAAAAGTACTTACAAGTGTCATCTGAGCTTTCCATTTTAGAAACACATTCCATAGCTAGACTGGAAAACAACACAGTGCCATATTTGCGCACTAAACTATACGTATACGAGGACAATGTGTGTGATGTGCAAGGCTGGTTTTCCTTCAGGGGAGAGGTTTGCTATCATGTTGGCTTAATGGTGGAATTCTATACCTAGTTTTGAAGGAAAACTTTGGTTATGTCATGTACAATTGAGTAAGACATCGTCAGCATTCCTTATGGAGGCATGACATTGACCCATTTGAAACATCCCCATCTCACACAGTGAGAGCATGAGGCTTGATTGTGGTGGATATGAGGCCTCAGGATTTCCTTCATGTTGTCTTTCTGAACTACCCCTTAGATTATCTGTTCACACATCTGACATGGACATTGCTGTGGCTGAAGTCCTTGTGGCCTTGTTTCAGATCTAAAAACAGTACAGAAAGAGACAGCAATTGCAACATTGTCAGCAAGACATGCACCTTCCAGCCGACAGGCCCATCCTTCAAAGGAAGAAGCAGCAGCTGAAGATCAATTGATGGTGTGGAAACAAATGATTAGATCTGGATCTATAGGCCTCGCAGGCATTTTCATTCACTCTCTCTGAAAGACAGTGCAAGCACCAATTAATTATGTTCTGGGCCATCAATATTGAACTGTGTCAGCTGCTGGAGTGGAACTTACATGCAGAAAGGTGGCCATCCCATCCCAGTGCTGGTCAAATTCACAGTTGCCTTGATTTTTATGTGAATGGTTCATTTTCTTTTATTCATTCATGGGATTTACAGGTGATTCTTTGGGTATTTAAGAGGGCAGTTAAAAGTCAACCATGTTGCTGGTTGTCTGGAGTCACATGTAGGCCAGACCAGGTAGGGACAGCAGATTTCCTTCCATAAAGGACATTAGTGACCCAGATAGAATTTTATAACAATCAGCAATAATTACATGGTTATTAGGTCATCTTTTTATTCCAGAATTTTTAAAGCTGGAATTCAAATTTCACTATCTGCCATGGTGGGATTTGAACTCATGCCACCTGAGCATTTACCTGTGGTTCTGGTTTACCAGTCCAGTGACATTGCCACAAAGCTAGTTCCTCCCTATCTTGGAGAGGAACTAGGGCCTTGTATGGCATCTCCCAATTGTTAACTTACAAATGAATCCAAGATGCAACTGATGCCAGTTTCTCTAGATCACATCCTTGTTCTGTAATGAGAAGAGTTGAGCAGCTCAGACATTGTCCACTTCTGCCAGCTTCCCCTCGTACAGGGCAGAGCTTGTCAACAGAATAGGTTTCAGTGGCTTCTTCCTCAGGAGGTAGAGATGGAGCTGAGGGTCTCTGGCACTGGTATCTTCTGGGCGAGAGTTGCTGGGTGCCACTGGTGCCTGCATAAGAGAGGAGAAGGAATTAGTTGCCTAAGGACCAGTGCAGATTAAGAATGCATCAAATAGATGTTAATGGAAGAACCACACAACAGAACAAAGCTTACTAGGTTTGTTGGTCATTGGGATCTCCCAGCCACACAAGAGTGATCATGCTTTCTGCAGCTAGATCAAACCTTTTCTCTTCATATTGTTATGGACCAGACCAAACCCGCTCAAAATATGTCAAAGAGAAAGCCGAGACCTAACTCTTATCTTATTTATCAGCAAGTGTAAGGCTCTGCATTTCAGAAGTGATTTGATTAGTCACACTACTTAGCTTTAAGCCAAACACACTTTGTTCTTACACTACAGTTAGAATACAAAGAAAAGAAAGAAAAATTGATATAACTTTTACTCTATTGGAAAACTTAACAGAATAATAGATAATTTAACTACTAAACAGTTCTAATATAGTAACATGCCATAAACACACCCTTGGCAAAGATGATGTCAGTATAACAGAATGCTTCACGTGTGATTCTCACAGCTGAGAGGGAATACAAGCTTTTAGCTGTAGCAGAGAGAAAGATGTAGCAGCTTCCACAACCAGCTTCAAAATCCGAGCAACTACTGAAAGCTAAACTAAAACTGTGGTTCTGTAGGAGTCTGACTCCATCTGTTCATGCTGCTTCTATTGTTCTAACTTAAAATAAAACCAAGACCTAACAAGTTGTTTAACTTGTTGGATTAGTAGAGACAGCTTGGCATCTATGACTCAAACTGTCTTTCAAAAAAAACCCAGGACAAAATGCACCTCTTAAATCCATAGTATCATCATCATATGAAGTGATGAATCTGAATGTTATCTCCCACTGTTTGCTAATCCATGCTTGTCTTGGTCCCCTCAACCAAACTGTTGGTCAATGTTTCTACAATAAGATAAAGGGAAAGAATGAGAGTGATGGAAATGGATGAAAGATCACTTAGTGGTGATACATTATCAGGAGAAAGTCCCAAATGAGTGAGTAGGAAGTGAAAAGGGCAGGAAGGGCCATTGTGTGGCCATAACACATGCAATTATGATAGTTGCATAGGGTTCAGTGGCTTTTTCTCAGGAGGTAGAGATGGAGCTGAGGATCTCTGGCACTGGTATCTTCTGGGTGAGAGTTGCAGGGTGCCACTGGTGCCTGCATAAGAGAGGAGAAGAATTAGTTGTCTAAGAACCAGTGCAGATTAAGAATGAGTTCACACTGATGTTATTGGAGGAACCACACAAGCTTTAGTAAGAGGAAAGTGAAATGGCCAAGTGAAAGTGAGTGATGTCCCTGTGTGTCCAAGGTAGCAGGGAGAAATTTACTCTTGTTGAGTGCAGAAAATCATTGCCCTTCATTCTACAGTTTTGAGATTTCCCAGCACACAGCATTGACCCAGGCTGCATTCTGTGCTCAGGTTGGCTGTGACTGTGATGATTCGCTGATAATAGGGCTGTCCACCTCTCCACCACACTGCCCACCAAAGCCCCCAGGTCCTGTCCATGAAGTGCGGAGTGACCTTCCCTTTTCTCTGAGCCAATTGATCAGTGATAAGTCAAGTGCCACAGTATGTGGGCCAGTTCCTGACTTGCAGCATCTGGAACAGTGTATGGCTGGAGTTTAAATACATTGCCAACGGTGAAAGGTTCCAGCAGTGACGATTGTTTCTGTCTTGCCTGATATGACAATTGCAAAAATCATGCACAATGAAGTGAAGAGAGGAAGACTGTGTGAGTAAAGTCAATACAAGCCATAGTGGATCTGGGTGTCATGAATCTCACTCAACAAAGCACTGACTGCAAATGGGAAAAGCCTGCTCACATATCCTTTATTGACCATGGCATAGCATCGAAGAGCAAGAAGGTTTTGCTGAGCTATATAAATGCTCATATACACTCCACATGCACCAGATTTAAAGAGTTGAAGTATTGGCCAAACTGATGTAGTCAACTCAGGCCACGGCATGATCACTTCAAGCATGGATCAGTTCTGTAAAGTCTAGGATGCTTAGTCACACTGGCCTGAACAACCCACTTGCATCGTAATCACTCCCATCACATTGCCTCGTACTTGTATAAAATATTTCCGATACAGCTCACAAAAAATCTCATCATACAATAAAGAGCTACAGAATCAACAATTAATGAGACATATCCAGTATATTTTGCAGTTTAAACTTATTTTTGTTAGAGGGCAGGGAAGCATCAGAGAGTACAATGTAGAGAGAAATGTCAGTGTCAATGGTGGAAATTCCAGATTATTAAATTATAGTTGAATATGATATACAAACTTTATTTTAATAACTTACATTTTATGAGCTGCAAGATAAGATTTAATGGCATCAAACTTTATATATTGGAGAAATGTTTGCAGGAATACAGATAAGGCTTTGGTGGGGGAGAGAGGATGGTTGGGAATGATCTATTTTCAACAAACCCCCTCTTAAATACTAGGCAGATCAGGAGCAGCTCTGGTATTTCCATGATGCGTGAGCTTATATTGTTTGCTGAAAAATATGTTGCTGGAAAAGCGCAGCAGGTCAGGCAGCATCCAAGGAGCAGGAGAATCAACGTTTTGGGCATAAGCCCTTCTTTAGGAATGAGGAGGGTGTGTCAAGCAGGCTAAGATAAAAGGTAGGGAGGCTCCTTTGATGCTGCCTGACCTGCTGCGCTTTCCCAGCAACACATTTTTCAGCTCTGATCTCCAGCATTTGCAGTCCTCACTTTCTCCTAGCTTATATTGTTTACCAACATACAGATGGTATTAATAAAGAAGTTTCTTCAGGACCAAAACATTATTTGAAAAGATTATATTTTCTCTGCATTGAAGCAGCTTTTACAGGCCCTCAACTTTGACACAATGATTAGTGATTAATGCAATGGATCAGTTCAGGACATGGTTGTAGGAAAGGAAGTTAAATAATGTCATGGTGTACTCATGGGTACAGGCCCATTGTTAATTATCAGGAACAATCCCATTTTTAAGGCTGGCTGTCAGTCTTGGATGATAACAACATGTGATCAGCGCAGATTCTTACAAGACACCGCTGGCTAGTTATTAGTTAACTAAAATAATTTACTTTCATTTATTTTCTGTCCACAGATGCTGCCAGACCTGCAGAACTTCTCCAGCCATTTCTGTTTTTGTTCCAGATTTCCAGCATCCGCAGTTCTCTGTTTTACGAGATAAATAATTTGCTTGCTCATATATGTGGTCTAGTGATTCAGGGTCTACCATCCAGTCAGGTTCACCAGGCAGGCTCATGCCCTGATGGAAACGAACCTACTTAACATTTGTAAGGGTCTTGTGCTGTAGTGGTAGTGTTCCTACTTCTGGACTAGAGGTGGTTTGATCAAGTACCACCTACCTTGTATCCTAACCAGGTTGATTAAAAGCATTATTATGGTCTTTGGTGAAGGGGCTTCCTGGCATGCACCGACAATACTTAAGAGGTACCCATTGGCAAATCAAATAAACAAGACCAAGGGTGGAATATTCCCCTCTTGGGAAATGAGGAAGGCTAGATAATTGGTTAGTTGGAGATAACCACACAGTGCCACCTCAGAAATTAAGTTCTCCGTGATAAATAAGGCCCTGAAGTGATTAATTAACAACCACTCATCCTGCCTGGGCTACAATTATTTCAGTTGCAGGAGGAATGACAGGGGACCTAGCCTACCTGATTGATGAGCCAGTGTGGTCAGGCTGACAATTTCAGGGGATTTCCTACAATGTGCACAATTTGCGCAAGAAAGAGGTACCCAACATAGGGCAGGACCTTCTGAGCACCGTTGCTATTGCTTCTGAACTGCTTCAGTATGGTGAAGGGCTTTTGCCCGAAACGTCGATTTCGCTGCTCCTTGGATGTTGCCTGAACTGCTGTGCTCTTCCAGCACCACTAATCCAGAGTCAGTATGGTGTGGGCTTGGCTTCCAGCAGGGTATTTGTACCTGATATTGCAATGCTGATGGCCGTTCCTATAACATGAGAACTAGATGGGAGTAATGTGATAATATAATTTCAAACTCTGTTATAACCAGTGGTATGAGGGGAAAGAGGAGAATTGAATTCCTGCACCACAGTTGTCATAACATCACTAACAGGCTGTAGATTGGCTGCCCTGCCAGTTTCTGAGGCCTCCTCCCCCACTGAAACCAGGATGGCTGTGGCTGCCAGTCTGCACTAGCTTAGCTACCTGTTCTCAATTTTCGGCTCTCTTCTGCAGTGAAAAAAAGGTGAAAGTGAAACTTGGAAATGATGGAACTAGTCCAAATTCGTCTGGTAGCCCTTAATATGGAACTCCAGTACCATCATTTCCAGATTTCACTGCTTTCAAAGGCAGCAAAGTTTCCACTACAGTGTGTCCAATGCATGTTGTTTGTTCATTAATGCTTGCAGAATTCTGCTACATAGGCTGTGGTGGATTACATAATTCTCATTTGATAATGAATCTTCAAATTGCGTGCTCCATTGCAGATAAAATCCTGACAGTGTGCAAACAGGCCATTTGGCCCAACAAGTCCACACCACCCCTCCAAAGAGGAACCCACCCACCCATTCCCCTACTCTATTACTCCATATTTACCCTGACTAATGCCCCTACCGTACACATCCCTGAACGCTATGGGCAAGTTAGCATGGCCAATTCACCTGCACATCTTTGGATTGTGGAAGGAAACCCACGCAGACACAGGGAGAATGTGCAAACTCCACACAGCCAGTCGCCTGAGGCTTGTGTTGAACCAAGGTCCCTGGTGCTTTGAGGCAGCAGTGCTAACCACTGAGCCACCGTGCCCAGTAAGAAAGTTACATTACTGTAAAGTATTGACTGACCTTTGTGGTCCATAACACATACAAGTCAGTAAAAATCTGAAAGCTGAAATCAACAATTTAATTGGACTCATTTTCTTGAAAGGAAGAGAAAGTCGAGCAAATTGTTTTGAAAAACTCAAGAGAAGGAGAAAGTGCATTGATGATATTTTTGATGCAGTTGGTACTATGTACTTATAAAGACATATTATTGTGGCTAAAACATAAAAAGAAAATGGAATGGTGAAGCAATGAATCTCATTCACTATTGCTAATCATGTTTGTGCCATCTTTAGCAACAGAGACTGCCAGTCTGCTTACACAGGTTGCCCGAGGCATTTAATTAATTAGCCTGGCAAAGAAATGTAAGGTCATGGTGTCTTACAGTCAAACCAAAAGCAGGAGGGAATGAAATCCTGCAGACAAAATTTCAATCTAGCCCTTATTTATTTGATGAAAATATCTCTGCTAATTTGTGTTCCTAACTCCCAGGAGTTAGGACAGGAGTCTGTCTGAATGATTGATTCATTGCTTTCTCGAGTGCTGCTGTTGGTGACTCAAGAGAAATGGCCCTTAATGTTTTGTATGGTTTGTCGATCTTTCTCCTCCATCTTAGACAGTCCCTTTGGATACTGGTTTGATTGGTACTGGGGTGGCTGATACATTCAATGTGTGACCTCTGACATTTGCAGGGCAGATAGCCCTTGTGGAGTTGGTTAGGTGAGTTGTTCAGAGGTTTGCATTTCTCGGAGACCTCAACTTCACCTCTGAACATTACCCACAAAATCTATCATTGTATTTGATACCTTCACAAATGAACCTTATTCATTTTGATCAGCCACATGCCCTGTGACCTCAGCTGTCACGGCGTAATTGTAACCAAACTGAATTGTCTAAGCCTCTGTCACCTTGATGAACCGAAACTTACTGCTTTCTTGGTGGTTGTAAGGATAAGTCATTGGCACCAATAAGAATCAGCTGCAAACTTTTATGTGTCCTGGGAGAGCAACTGGAGAGGAGAAGAAAGCAGAGAATCAAAACTGTGGGAGGAGGAGGGAGATAGAGAAACCCAAACTGTAGGCAGAATCTTCTGTTCCCAGAGATGGTAAGTTTGGTGGTGGGCAGAGCATTTAACGAGTGGCATGGTAGCTTCTTCCTTCCACCAGAATTAAATACTGGACAGAAAGACTCATGTTCAACTTCACACCCCAAAATCAATGGAAGCCATTAAAAGGCCAATTAAGGGCCACATAAGTTCCTTGGTCATCCCCTGCTGGGATTAGCCTAACTGAAAGCACACCCATTACCATGTGGCATGCGCAACAGGTCAAGCTGTTCATGCATGATTGTCACCTCAGGAGAGGGAGAGACCCTGAATTGAAGTGATTGTGTGGGGTTGGTTTTCTCCACAGGAGAAGTTGCTGGGAGCCAGACACCACCCCTGCTCCCTGCTGCCTCCTCTCCGTGATTCCCATCTCAGATCACTCACCTCTCCATAAATCATTAACTTGACTCCTGGGTCCTCCATGATCCCAGTGCTTCTTTCAACCACGGCCATCTCCTTGACACTGCTGAGTGTGACCATTCTCGAATTAGGCACCAACTCTCACTGAGCAGCCCCTCTACCCTGGAGTCTTAATTCCAGTTGAAGGCTTACCACTGGCCTTGCCAATGCCTGAATGGGTTGCCATACCTACGTGGAAGAGGCAGTGTGGTTCTCTCACTCACTGACTCTCCAGCCAGCTGCTGAGGCCCCTATAGTCTTGACCAGGTTCTGTCATGTGAGTGAGGAATTGAGAGAAAGATGCAGTAAATGGGAGGGTGGGAATGAGTGAAAAAGGAAATATAGAGTGGAGGAAGAAGGGAAAGCTACATAACTGGGAGAGAGTTTAACAGAAACTGTATTAAGAGAGGGACATACGCAAATGAGAGAAGGGAACTGGGGAGACAGAGAAACATGAACTCAGAGAGAATTAGGAACATTCAAATTGGTGAAGAGAGAGAGAAAACAAGTAACACAAAATTGGAAGGGGAGGAGAAAGTGAGAAAAATTCCAAGCTAAGAGGGTAAGAGCGAAATACAAACTGGGGAAAGGTAACAGAAATTAGAATGAATGTTTGCGCAGCCCTTGCTGTGATGGATGCTTATTATCTGTGTGGTAGTGTTGGAATCAGTCAGGAAGTTTCAGTGCTTGTCCCATATAACAGGATCACCTCTGAGTCTGAACTTCGATAGTGTGCTATTAGAGTTTGTCTGGTATGAGTTTGATTTCTTATATTTTTTGTGATATATTATCAAAGATTAAAAAATTACAAAAACTTCAATCAGAAGCTGCTTATATTGATGATGTGTCTCATTGTGATTGAGAACATAGAAATGTCATGGAGGTAGTTTTAATTTGACTTTTACACATCCTCAAATCTTTCTTTTCTTGCATGCTGATTTATGAATTATCTCATTCATTAAACTGTGAAAGAAAATGTCAAGTATTTTATTCAGAACTTGGTGATGGATACTAAAGTGAGTATAATAACATTCACAAGCAATAGGCAAATACCATGTGATCAATGTCACATGATCAATTTGCCAGTAAAACGTCAAACCAATGTTACTCATGTCTGTAGCCACATCCATCAACAAGTATCAAACACTTGTATCAAGTATCAAATGACACTACAAATTTTGTGTTTTCAAATGGGCACACAATTTGATGACTTATTTGGAATTTTAATTTGTTGTGAGTTAGAAGAGTGAATGCTGAGCTCTGAATCTAAACAAAGGAGATTACATTCAAATACAGCGCAGCCAAAAAGAAAAGGCTAAGATTGGGTGTGATTTATTTTTGGGCTAATTACAGAATTTACCATGACATCACAGCCCCATTACTGTAAATAAATTATTTCTTGCCTCCTGTTTGTACAGGTTTTAGTGTAGCTGGGATTAAAATGCCTTCTGTTTGTGTTCAGAACAACAGCTGTTTATCCCACAGGGCCTAAGGCTCACTTCAACAGTGCAAATGGAGCAAATAAAAACCAAAGAAGGATTCTGAAGAAAGGTTTCTGGATCTGAAATGTTAACTCTGCTTTCTCTCTGCAGATGCTGCCAGATCTGCTGCATTTTTCCAGCAATTTCCATTTATCTGCAAAAGGAGCAAGTGCATCTGCTCTGTTCAATTGTAGGACATTGGAGAAACCAATAAAAAGACCATCAGACCTCAGAAAATGGCTGAAGATTGATTGAAAATTTTATTTGTGTGAAGCTGGGATGAGGATCATTTAACTGCCAGCTCAAATATTAATTTGAGACTAATTGCTGTCATATTTTACACACAAATACTGGACCAATGATCTTGATAAGAAGTCCAGTTCTTCAACTCTTCAACAATGCATTCTGCTGTTCTGGTTGTCTTTTGGTTACTAGATGTAGCCAATAATCACATTTTAGGCCTGTAAAGACAAAAACACTTTTACTTAATAATTTTCATTCTGTCTTGTATGATAAGAATAGGTTTAGGCTGGTGCTGATTCAAGTTACATGACTCTGTACTGTAGCAATGAATATAGCCCCCAGAACACTTACAAATAAAACCTAGTTTCTAGCTTCTTACAGACAATACAACAATATATCACTCCTACAATTATTTATAAGACACACTCTTATTTTGTTTCTTGTGTCAAGAAACATTCCTTGTTTGCTCAAATTTTATTTAACAAACCTATTAATGAGGATAGGTTTTTTTTTAACTAACATGTTATTTTGAAATTTTCTGTGAAAGATATATATAACCGTCTTACTTTGAATATTACTAATTAGATAGCACAGGCACATGGGGCTGAATGGCCTCCTTCTGTAGCAATGTTATGCAATGATTGAAATTCACTGTGGGAAAGAGAAGCTCTTGGCAGTGAATGTACTATTACGAGCTGAATGTCTATTTTGCACAGCCATAATAATTCAGAAAACCCATTTGTTTGTTTGTTTTTGCTGACAATGGTATCCTTTTGCTTTTGTTTTAAATATCTGCCTTTGACAAAAATATCACTGGATTTTGGTCTTTGCTTTTTTTAATTATCCAGGTGATAGGAGTAAACAAAGAAAATGGGTTTAACTTAAGCAAAGTGATCAGACTCTATATCAGAAGCAATCTATTTAAAAAAGGTATCTTAAGGGCAACATGAAACAATTAAGTATTTTGATCTTTCAATAATGATGCCAAAATCATGAATCCATTTAATGATTGCTGAAAGCCATGAATCAAATCTTTAGCTTCCTCCAATAACTTAGTTTGAGGCATTAATTCCCCTAACATACACTGAAAATCCTGGAGAAACTCAGCATATCTTTCCACATCTGATCTGTGGAAAGAGAAACAGAATTAATGTTTTCAAACTGATATGATTTTTCTTCAGAACTAAAAGGGACTGGAAAATGATTTTTTAATATACTTTATATTAAAATATGTAATATACTTTATATTAAATTATATGTAATAGTTTTTAATATACAAGGCAGAAGAGGAGAGTATGGAATATATTTCAGTGAAAAACACAAAGGTTAACGAGGGAAAAAAAGAGATGTTAAATGGATGTGCATTAAGGAGTGAAAGGGAGAAAATCCATCTTCTCAACAGAGAGCAAAGTGAACAAGACAAGACAAGGCTGTAGGAGTGTGAGGAGAGAATGCAGGGAAAATGGACAACAGACTTCATGTAGCCAGGCTGTGAAGTTGTGAAATTCAATATTGAGTCATAGAGCCTGTAAAGTGGCTAAGTGGAAAATGAGGTGTTGTTCTTCAAACTGGCAATGTGCTGCAAGGAAATCAGTTCTCTTGCTGTGATCTTTTTAATGTAGCAAATAATGCATTTCTGTAAATATCTACCATCTTACGTGGAAATGATTATGGATGTGATAATCTAGCAGCTCCAACTATGAAAGAACTAAGTAACAATGTGAAAATTAAGCAATGAACTCAGCAAGTCAGGTTTGAAATTTCTATTTTTGTTCAGGAAATAGTGAGATGCTTGGTCTAACCACTGAAATGTTAATAGGATCGCAGGAACACATTTGCTTAATGCATTAAATTGCTGAGAAATCAGTTTAATATTCAGGAATGGAAATAATATCCACTTTCAATGCCCCCACACTAATGTTTTCTTAAGACTGCTATTTAGATAATAAGACCCTTAATAAACATTAATGTGAAAATGTCTCTTCAATATTGTGTTGAGAAACTACATGAGTGCAAGATTTGGGGTGTGAAAGGAGCAGATTAATTTTGGGGTGTTGCTTATTGGGAATAAAATGGCCCTTGAGTTTTATATATTGTTCTATATGTTTTGTAAAACAATATATAATGTTGGGTTTGGAGTTATGCAAGGACAATTCTCTGATGTGTGAGTGGTACATTGCTCAATTACATTGCTGGATTATCAATGATGTCCTCAGGAGTAGGTTTAATGAAAGAATACTTTGAGATGTTGCTGAAAAGGTGTCATGCAAAATGCAGGCTTGTTTCCTTGCCCAGAACCAGTTGTAAACTCTTTAGAAATGTGATCATAATATTTTGGGAAATGTGCAAAACGAGTCTTAAAAACATACAATTGGCTCTAGGTCAAACAGGAATTCAGTGGTTGAGGTTTTCTTATAGGTATAATCATAGTCAGCAGTGATGCTGCCAGATCATTTCTTTAACATAGTGCACACAAGGTCCAGTACATCCTCATTGTATCATGTTGCGACCGGGCGGGATTTGCAATTTCTTACAGTTCCACATACTCGAAATCAAGATGAGGAGGGCTGGACTAACTCCTTTCTTCACCCACCTCATAACAAACAAGACTGGTATCAAAAAGGTTGATTTTTTCATAAGATATATTTCTACCAGATTAATTTACGTTTTTGAAAGTGCTTATTTAACCAGGCTTTCTTGAGTTAACAGATGGGTGAATTTATTAGTTACTAAATGTGGGAAGAAATAATAATGTTAACATGCGTACACTTAGATTATGAGTAAGAAGTTATTCCAAAAACAGATAAAGTTTCAAAAATATCCATCTCTGAGTCATTCAGGAAGAATAGATATTAGAACATTGGGGCCGTTTCCGTGAATGTTACCAGTGGGCATTGTTAGTAGGTGAACAATTGATTTTGACACTCTTGATATTGCAGATTGATTGAACTTCCATCATCCTGGTTCCTTTTGATAATTGCTGCTGGCAGCACTCACGGTGTAGGGTGACTTTGCCTTTCTTTAGCTGCATTGCATGAGCATTTAATGGCAGTTCTCAGAGCTATGACCTTCAGAGCACACTAGTCTACACACTAGGATGTTAGGGAACAAAAACTCAGAGACCAGAGTTGAACTTGGCTTTTAACTCTGATTTTATATATCCCAAAAAGACAAAACACAAAGTATCTGCTGGAGATGGCCTCCTGCTAAGAGGAGTTTGGGTAGTCAGCCTTTCATTATTTCTTCCTTTTTAGTCTTTCCATTTTAAACTTCCCTGACTGTGTACTGGTATGATATTCTATGAATCCACACAGGACTCTGAGTTCACAGTCAACTCTTGGCTGTAACAGTCCTCTTTCAAAAAACAGACTTTGGATTTAAATTTTCCATATGTCCATAAATACTTGAGGTTGTGATCCATCATTATGAGAGCAGTGATAGATCTGTTCTGCAAAAAGAAGTCAGGAGCAATAGCGCAGTAGTGCTTCAAATTTCTTTTGGAGGAGTGAAACAGCCTCTGTGTTTTTAACTTAGGAAGCAGTTCTGTTGTGACTCTTCAATTTATGAAACTATTTTTAAACTATAGACCGTTAGTGTTTTGGTTTCATTTTAATAATGTTGATGAAAGAATACCTATGGAGGGTAGGGTGGAAGGAAAATTGTATTTCCTTAGCTAAGCCCCATGACATAAATTTGGAAGCACAAAGTCTTTTTCCAAATATTATATCACTTTCTTGTACCCTGGTTCACAGGTTGACAAAAGAAAAGTGCTGTTGTTTTCTAGTTTCCCTACCTACACTTCTTTTCTCCCATTTACTTTCAGAGAAACATGGATCCAGCACATTCAGTACAAAAGTCCCCTAAGGTATGTAGTCAACTATCTAATTAGCTGACCTTTCAGACAAAACTTACCCTCTGTCAGAAATGCCTCAGGAACATCTTACTGATGAAGTTAGAGCGTCATTCCTGGCTCCTGTATCTGGACAAAGCAACAATAGGATGCAGACAAGAAAGCAACCTGCTCCAAATCAGTAAGCAACATTCATACAAGCTCTGACACATGACATTCAGGAAGAAGATCCCATAACACTCACTGTGTGACACATCAAAGCCACATGCAGAGTGTGGGTGGCTGTTCAGCAAAACCTCTTGTCAGCACAGGATCATGACTTACAGGGGGGTCTTGGCCTCAGTTTGTTCTTTCACCTTTTCTTAAACTGTACACTCAAAACATCTATTCACCTTATTCAGCCTATTGAAACTGAACTAATTCCAGCAGGAATTCAATCTGACGCCCAGCATTCTTTTTGTTACAATGTCGTATTTATAGAAAAATAGAATAATTTATCACTTTGTAAGGCAACACATCCTAGGAGATGGAGGAGGTAAATCCTCCAGAAATAAATCCAGTCACATGTGCACCTTACCCTTTCAACAAAGGGAGTTATTGCTTTTACTATAAAAATAATAGTAGATTTTCCTTTCTCTTGACCACATTTCAGTCATGTATTTGGTTTATCTGTACAGATGATGACTGTTCATTGTGGAACAATTATATTTATTTCTAATCCAAGCACAGCCACTGGGGAGTTGGAGGCCTATAATCAAGGAGGAGGCAGTTACAAGTGAATGATGGTGGAAAGGGGATCCAAGATAAGAAGGAAGAGATGTTGGCAGCAAGAGTGGGGGAGGGTCTCAGAGCGCAACCCCTATGCTAATGCCATGTCCCCTGATCAGCACCAAGTGTCTTAAACAATAGATGCCACTTCAAGCCTGTATGCAAACATGCCACATTTTATTATTGTGCTTCCCATGTGGAGAGTCCCCTGCCTGCTGCTGGGGTAATATGAGTGACAACAAGATGAGAGGGCCTTAAAAGAGCATTATTTGCCCACTCTGGGCACTCAGTTGGAGGTGAGCAGATAAATCATAAACAGGCTTCCTGTCATTGATTTAACTGGGACGGAGGTGATAATTTGACAAGGACCCCTCTCATTAACCTCCCAACTAATTAACTGACCAAGTGCATTAAAGTACACTACTGCAGCAGATGAGCCTTGAACCCAAGCCTTCATGCCATTGATAGGGATGGTATTGATGCACCAGAAGAGCTGTTATGCAACTATAGCCTCTTAATCTCAACTGCTTCAATTTTGCTAACATATCTATTTTGGGGTATATTATCAAAAGTCTTTTGAAAGTCTCTAGATACGTCAACAGAATAAATCTCATCAGCCCTTTTTGTTGCTTCATCAAAGACCTCAATCAACTTAGTCAAACATGATTTATCTCTTGCATTTACTTTATTTATTCATAATTTTTTTCTCAAGTGCTAATTGTCTCAAGAAAGGTTTCTTCAGCATTGATGTTAGCTCAGCTGCCCAGTAGTTGCCAGGCTTATCCCTCTTTCTTTCTTTGGGTATGAAATTAATGGATTTTCGAGCCAGCAACAAAAAGGAAAACTGAAATGGTTAGGTTGACAGAATCAAGCTTTTCAAAATTCCTCCTGTGAACTACATTTTAAAATGTTTTGACTATTTGTCTTTGAATGACTTTGGTGAAGTCTTAAAATGGTGAGTTCTTAAAGAAAGGTGTGTACAGATGCCACAAAACAAGTCTCTAAAGTAATCAGGATTAAAATACCAATGACCCTGTAGACTGTCAGTGATAAGCAATTCATTTACCCATCTGTGGCACTAATAAACACTGGACAGCTTGTTGGTTAACCAGTAATGAGTCCTTTCAGGCTGTGAGCAAGGAGAAGTAGAAAGAAAAGAAAGGGATGTTGCAGAATAACAGCTTTGAGGACAAATAAAATGTTCTAATTCAGTTAATTCATTTAAAACAAAATGCATTGATAATTATTGATGAAGGGAAATAAGACATTTAGAGGTATTAATAGATCTGTAGAATTCATTAACATGACATTTCAACAAACAGATAGCCCAAAGATCATGAAACAAGCTTTTGTATTCCACTGGCATCAGGTCATTAAAAACATGAAGGGAAATTTAAGGTTAAGTATTGAAGCATTTATATGGAAGAAAGACTCGTTTACATTGCATTGAGTGATCCTTTGTCTGTCTGCTCCTTCTTCCTATGAGTCTGCCTTCTTCCAAAGATGCCCTTTTTTCTCACAGAGGGTTCATTCTACTCTTCCTTCACCATCACTATCTGCTGTTGGAGGTTCTGCTATGCATTTCCTGTCTGCAGCTTGCTCTCCACCTATTTAACACAGCATTCTGTGACCATTCACTAAGCAATTCATGATTAGCAGATTCACTTGTACCATAAAGGCTAGACAGTTCAAAACCACATTACTGGCAATGTTCTCTCCTTGAATTACTGTTCTGGGCAAAAGGCAAGTGCCGGAGTAATATCTAGCATTTGTTCAAGAGGAGCTGGTTTTTCTCTATTAGTATCTTCCAAGGGACCCAACCTGTCTGGTGGATCACCCACTTTGGGGCCTGAATGGTCAGGGTTCCAGGGATAGTATCATCAGCACTTCTTGCTTCAGTTGCTGTCTTCCAACAGTTAACCTTGTACCATTTTCCGAGGTGAGAGTAGGCCTACCCTCACTGGATGAACTCTGTGGATTCATAACACACAGGTCACTCCAGGATTCTGCCTTCCTATCTGACACCACTTTATTCAAGTCATTGTGTACCAACACCTCAAGTTTTGCGTAACACTGAGTGAACTGCTTGCCTTCATATCATCCACCAGATTACTGGCCTCAGAAAACTCCCCTTCATGAACCATTCTCTGAGGCTGCCCCTAACTAAGTATTCAATAACATAGGTCTTCACAACTACCTGAGCCCAGCTGCTTCATGCTGCTGTGGGGTCTAGCGTTCCCTCGATTTTGACACCTGATATTCCAATTTCAGTGGAATACCCTTGCACCAATTGGAAGGTCAGTCCTTCAGCTTTGTGATTAGCCAATGTCTTTCTTCTCAACATTTCTCTCTCAGCCCTCTTAGATAGCATATCAAATGGCTAGCATAGCCTCATATGATGCTCAGCATCAGCCTGGCCATCTCTATCAGAAGGTGTGGTCAACCCAAGGGGATGGTCCATGTGAAGGACTGGGTCTCATGCAAAGAAGACAGAGTGTGGAGATGGGCTCATGGATGAATGTGGGGTGCTATTAGAAGCTGAACTCAGCTCCAGGAAGTACTCAGGCCATTCGCATTAACCATCAGGAGGCAAAGTACATTAGATTCAACTACCAGAAATATATGATTGGATTTGAAGACACAGACATCCCAAAGATCATGATGAGGGGTTCTGTCTTCCACTGGCATCAGGTCATTACAAACATTAAGGGAAATAAAGGCTAAAAAAGAAAGTATTTGCAGTATTACATGGAATGAAGCCTGTGGTTTACAATGGGCTAAGGCATCCTTTGTGTGTCTGTTTGTTCTTCTTTCCTTTTAAGAAAGCCATTCTTTACCACAAAGACTCTGTTTGACTGCTCCTGTTACCCTCACTCATTATTGCAACTGGAAGTCATGGCAAAACTATTTGAGCTCCCCTTCTCAGTACTCTCCCTCACTGTCATCATCCATTGCTGGAGTTTACTGGAGGTCTCAATACAATTGTGAAGGGGGAGGCAAAATGTTTTCAAAAGGGGCAATACAGTAAAGCATGGGCAGAAATGATGTCATGTGGAAGGGGTGTGCATGATAAGAAGCACGCTATCTTCAAGGGAGTGGGGAGCTGCAGAGAGCAGAGAATTATTACTTCAGACATAAGTACCTCACAGCCAGGGTTTGTGTGGGAAGGGCAGTCAGATGTAGTTGAATGTAGACAAATTTGGGGGGAGCTTAGGGGAAGTGTGAAGCCTGTGGGTTAACTGAGTGGGCCATTAGGAAGGGGATGTGGATATTTTGTGGAATTGTATTTAAGGGTTTGTCAGCACATTCAGACTGAGGCTGGAAGCCCCTGGCAGAGGAATGCTTACTGTCACCTTCCATTGTGCTGCAAACTGAAGGTGCACAACAGGAAGAAATAGAACAAAGAACAAAGAAAATTTACAGCCCAGGAACAGGCCCTTCAGTCTGCCAAGCCTGAACCAATCCAAATGTACTGTCTAAACCTGTCGGTCAATTCCTAAGCATTTGTATCCCTCTGCTCCCTACCTACTCATGCATCTGTCCAGACGCATCTTAAATGAATCTACCGTGCCTGCCTCTACCACCTCTGCTGGCAAAGCGTTCCAAACGCCCACCACCCTCTGTGTGAAGTACTTGCCGCATGTATTCCCCCTTAAACTTTCCACTTCTCACCGTGAAAGCATGACCTCTCGTTATTGAATCCTTCACCCTGGGAAAAAGCTTGTCTCTATCCACCCTGTCTATACCCTTCATGATTTTGTCAACCTCAATCAGGTCCCCCCTCAATTTCAGTTTTTCTAGTGAAAATAAACCTAACCTACTCAACCTCTCTTCATAGCTAGCACCTTCCATACCAGGCAACATCCTCGTAAACCTTCTCTGCACCCTTTCCAAAGTGTCCACATCCTTTTGGTCATGCGGCGACCAGAACTGTACACAGTACTCTAAATGTGGCCGAACCAATGTCTTGTACAATTTTAACATGACTTACCAGCTCTTATACTCAATACCCCGTCCAATGAAGGCAAGCATACTATATGCCTTCTTGACCACTCTATCCACCTGTGCAGCAACCTTCAGGGAACAATGGACCTGCACTCCCAGATCTCTCTGCCCATCAACTTTCCCAAGGCTCTTCCATTCATTGTATAATTTGATCTAGAATTAGACTTGCCTAAATGCATCACCTCACATTTGTCTGGATTGAAAGCCATCTGCCACTTTTCTGCCCAATTCTCCAGTCTATCTATATCCTCCTGTATTCTCTAACAGTCTCTTATGTTTTCTGCTACTCCATCCATCTTTGTGTCATCTGCAAACTTGCTGATCATACCAGTAGTGCCCTCTTCTAGATCATTTATGTATATTATAAACAACAGTGGCCCCAATACTGACCCCTGTGGAACACCACTGGTCACCTTTCTCCATTTCAAGAAACTCCCTTCAACTACTACTCTCTGTCTTCTGTTGCTCAACCACCTGGCTAGAATGCCCTGCACACCATGTGACCTCATTTTCTCCATCAGTCTACAGTGGGGAACCTTATCAAACACCTTACTAAAGTCCATGTATATGACATCAACAGCCCTTCCTTCATCTAACAACTTGGTCACTTCCTCGAAGAACTCTATTAAGTTGGTAAGGCATGATCTCTCTCACACAAAACCATGTTGCCTATCACTGATAAGCTCATTCTTTTCTAAATATAAATAGATCCTATCTCTCAGTACCCTCTCCAGCAACTTCCCCACCACCAACGTCAGGCTCACTGGTCTCTAGTTATCCGGAATATCCCTACTACCCTTCTTGTGCAGGGGGACAACATGAGCAACCTTCCAGACCTCCGGCACCTCACCTGTATTTAAGGATGCCACAAAGATATCTGTCAGGGTCCTAGCTATTTCCTCTCTCACCTCCCTCAGCAACTTGGGATAGATCCCATCCGGTCCTGGGGATTTGTCCACCTTAATAACCTCTAGCATACCCAACACATCTTCCCTACTTATGCCAATGTGATCCAGACTAATCAAACTTCTATTTCTAATCTCAAGATTCATCATGTTCCTCTCCTCAGTGAACACTGATGCAAAGTAATCATTCAGAATCTCACCCATTCTCTCAGGTTCAGCACACAGCCTTCCTTCATTATCTTTTAGTGGACTGATCCTTTCTCTAGTTACTCACTTGCTTCTTATATAAGAATAAAATGCTTTGGGATTTTCCTTAATTCTGCTTGCCAAAGCTATTTCATGACCCCTTTTAGCCCGCTTGATTCCTTGTTTAAGACTTGTCCTAATCTTCCGATATTCCTCCAGGGCCCGTTCTGTTCTTAGCTGCCTTGACTTTATGTACGCTTCCCTTTTCCTCTTGGCTAGTGGTACAATTTCTCCTGTCATCCACGGTTCACAAATCTTGCCCTTCCTATTCTTTGCCTTTAACAGGACATGCCTATCCTGCGCTACCGTTAACCTATCTTTGAAAGCCTCCCACATCTCAAATGTGGACTTCCCTTCAAATAGCTGTGTCCAATGCACATTTCCCAGCTCCTGCCTAATTTTGATATAATTGGCCTTGGCCCAGTTTAGTACTCTTCCCTTAGGACCATTCTCGTCTTTATCTACGAGTATTCTAAAATTTACAGAATTATCGTCACTGTTCCAAAAGAAATCCCCCACCGCAACTTCTACCACCTGTCCTGGCTCATTCCCCAGTACCAGGTCCAATATGGCCCCTTCCCTCATCGGACTATTGACATACTGCTCTAGAAAATTCTCCTGGACGCTTCGTACAAATTCTACTCCATCCAGACCTCTGACGCTAAGTATATCCCTGTCAATGTTGGGAAAATTAAAATCTCCCATCACCACTACCCTATTGCCTCTACATCTATTCATAAGCTGTTTACCTATTTGTTCTTCTACCTCACGCTCACTGTTGGGAGGTCTGTAATACAGCCCCAACAATGTAATTGTACTCTTCTTATTTCTCAGCTCCACCCATAATGCCTTACTCCCCAAGACCGCCATAGTGTCCTCCTTTTGCACAGCCACGATATCGTCCCTGACCAGCATTGCAACTCCACACCCTCTTTTACTTCCCTCCCTGTCCTGTCTGAAGCACCTATATCCTGGAACATTTAGATGCCGATCATCATGCCCTTCCTTCAACCAAGTCTCTGTGATGGCAATAATGTCATACTCCCAGGCACCAATCCAAGCCCTAAGTTCATCTGCTTTACACACTCTACTCCTTGCATTAAAGTAGATGCATTTCAGGCCACCAGTTCTTTTGCGCTCACCTGCTCTTTGCCTATTCTTCCCTTCATTAATGATATCTTCATAATTCTTACAGTCTCCAGTCTCCACCTCGCTGCCTACTTGTTTTCTTTTCTGGTTCCCAGTCCCCTGCCATATTAGTTTAAAACCTCCCCAACAGCAGTAGCAAAAACCCCCCCAAGGACATTGGTTCCGGTCTGGTTCAGATGTAGACCGTCCCTTTTGTAATAGTCCCACCTTCCCCAAAACCGGTCCCAATGTCCAACAAATCTGAACCTTTCCCTCCTACACCATCTCTCAAGCCACGTGTTCATCCTGCCTACTTTTTTCATTTCTACACTGGCTAGCACGTGGCACTGGTAGTAATCCCGAGATCACCTTTGAGGTCCTCCCCTTTAACTTCTCTCCTAGCTCCCTGAATTCTTCTTTCAGGACCTCATCTCGCTTTCTAATTATATCGTTGGCGCCTATATACACCAAGACAACTAGTTGTTCACCCTCCCCTTCTAGGCTGCAAGAACACTTACAGCAGGCAGAGTAAGTGATGAAACCTGTGAAGGAGGAGCTTCACCACACTTTTAAAGGGAATAACATAAGTTACCATGTCCTTGGTCCTGAGGATGGGGGATGGAGGACAGGAGGACAGGTGCAGAGGTTTCAGGACCTGGGTCTCCATGGCAGCTGCCAACCTTCCATGGAGGCAACTAGACAATCACAGGATACACTAGCTCCTGCAGCCTCTGAATTTCATTACCTCCCATATACCTGTCTGCTGTTCTGTTCCTCCCTGTGTCTCTGGATGAAGTTCCTAATCACCTACACCATAGGGTTTCCAGTCCTTCCTGAGGGTGAGCTGGTTCGAGGTCTTTGGGAGTCCTTTGAGTGCCAGTGGCCAGGGGCATTTCTTCCTCAGCCACTTGTGAAGCTGGGATTTGCTCATCAGATTGGGCTCCCACGCTCACAAGCCTAACATTCGCACCGAGGTGTCAGTATGTGAGCCGATGGGGGAGCACAGAAAGCAGCCTTGCCGATGCTTCCTCTGAAGTCTCAATCATGAAGAACTCTCTCATAAACTCAACACAACTCAGACTTCGCCAAAAATATGTAAGGTTCACTCTTTGTATTTCCCTTCACAGATGAAGACACCAGAGATCTCCCTGAAATAATTAGACCTAACGGTCTAGTGACAGTGTGGAACTGAAATAAACTGGTATTAGTCAAAAAGTGGTACTGGTAAAATTAATGGGACTAAAAGTTGAAAAATCCCTGGGATCTAGCGACCTTCAATGTACAGTGTAGAAAGGAATGACTACAGAGATTGTAGAAGCATTAGTGGTCATTTTTCAACATTTTATGAAATATATATGAATTGGGGTAGATTGAGTGTTAGTAGCCAGAAAGCAGAGCGTAGGCATAAATTCTTGGGTTGGCAGGCTGTTACCAATGCCTGAGCCACAGATGTTTACAATCTTTGATGATGATTTGCATGTGGGGACCAGTTGTAATATTTCTAAGTTTTCAGATGAATTAAAGAGAATGTGAGTTGTGAGGAGCGTGCAGAAAGACTTCCAGCAAATCTAGACAGGCTGTTAATGGGCCAGAATATGTCAAAAACAATACAATATGGATATGTGTGAGGTTATCCACTTAGAGTCATAGAGATTTACAGCACAGAAGCAGACCCTTCAGTCCAACTAGTCCATGTTGACCAGATGTCCTAACCTAATGTTGTCCCAGTTACCAACACTTGGCCGATATCTTTCTAAACCCTTCCTATTCATGTACACATCCAGATGTCTTTTAAATATTATGATTTTACCAGCCTCCACCACTTCCTCTGGCATCTCATTCCATATGTGCACCACCCTCTAAGTGAAAAAGTTGCCCCTTAGGTCCTTTTTAAATCTTTTCCCTCTCACCATAAACCTATGCCCTCTGGTTCTGGACTCCCCCACCTCAGGGAAAAGACTTTGTCTATTTATCCCATCCATGCTCCTCATGATTTTACAAACCTCTGTAAGATCACCCCTCAATCTCAGATGCTCCAGGGAAAACAGCTCTAGCCTATTCCAGCCTCTCCCTGTAACTCAAATCCTCCAACCATGGCAACTTGGGGAGGAGGAATGAATGCCTTCAGTATGACGTAAATGTGAGAGATTGGCAAGTGTTAATGTCCAAAGGGACTTAGGTGTTCTTGTTCATAAGTCTCTGAAAGCTAGCATGCAGGTACGGTATGCAATTCAGAAGGTTAACCTTTATTACAAGAGAGTTGAGTAAAGAAACAAAGAAGTCCTGCCTCAGTTGATTAGAATAATGGTGAGACTACACCTGGAGTATGATATGCATTGCTGATCCTGTTGTTTAAGGAAGGGTATACTTGATGTTGTGTCAAGATGTTACTCTGCAACCTTTCCTCAGCTTGCAGAAGAGGCACAAAGAGGGAGATATCCTAGAGTCAATATGGAAAATTCCCCTCTGATCCACAAGAAATCAAGGCACTTTCAGAAGAATACATCAACTGTCTTCATATGTTGTCAACTCAAGGGGCAGCGTATGGTGTCTGCTCAGGGTTGCAAGTTTCTGCAGCGACTCCCCAGGGGAGACTGCTTAACAAGGTTAGATCTCATGGAATACAGGGAGAACTAGCCATTTGGATACAGAACTGGCTCAAAGGTAGAAGACAGAGAGTGGTGGTGAAAGGTTGCTTTTCAGACTGGAGGCCTGTGACCAGTGGAGTCCCACAAGGATTGGTGCTGGGTCCACTGCTTTTCGTCATTTATATAAATGATGTGGATGTGAGCATAAGAGGTATAGTTAGTAAGTTTGCAGGTGATACCAAAATTGGAGGTGTAGTGGACAGTGAAGAAGGTTACCTCAGTTATAGCAAGATCTTGATCAGATAAGCCAAAGGGCTGAGGAGTGGCAGATGAAGTTTAATTTAGCTAAATGCGAAAATCTTAGCTGTACTTTTCCACTTAATGGCAAGATCCTAGGGAGTGTTGCTGAACATAGAAACCTAGGAGTGCAGGTTCATAGCTTCTGAAAAGTAGAGTGGCAGGTAGATAGGATAGTGAAGAAGGCATTTGGTATGCTTTGCTTTATTGGTCAGAGTATTGAGTACAGGAGTTGGGAGGTCATGTTGTGGCTGTACAGGACATTTGGTTAAGCCATTTTTGGAATATTGTATGCAGTTCTGTTCTCCTTCCTATCGGAAAGATGTGAAATTTGAAGGAGTTCAGAAAAGATTTACAAGGATGTTGCCAGAGTTGGAGGATTTGAGCTATAGGGAGAGGTTGAATAGGCTGGGGCTGTTTTCCATGGAGCATCGGAGGCTGAGGGGTGACCTTATAGAGGTTTATAAATCATGAGGGGCATGGATGGGGTAAATAGACAAAGTCTTTTGCCTGGGGTCGTGGAGTCCAGAACTAGAGGGCATAGGTTTAGGTTGAGAGGGGAAAGATATAAAAGAGACCTAAGGGGCAACGCTTTCACACAGAGGGTGGTACGTTATGAAATAAGCTGCCAGAGGAAGTGGTGGAGGCTGGTACAACTGCAGCATTTAAGAGGCATTTGGATGGGTATATGAAAAGGAAGGATTTGATTAGATTACTTACGGAGGGATATGGGCCAGGTGCTGGCAGGTGGGACTAGGTTGGGTTGGGATATCTGGTCGGCATGGACGGGTTGGGCCGAAGAGTCTGTTTCCATGCTGTACATCTCTATGATTTTATGACTTTATATAGGGATAACATGGGAATATAGTGTTGAGGCAGATGATCAGCCATAGTAAGCAATTAGCGCATACAATGATAACTCTATTTTTAAAGTGCAACTGTGGTGTGGTAGCAGTGGTGGTAGGAGATCTTTTTGATGTAGAGCGCATTTTATCCAAAATTGGACACAGAACAAGACATCTTACCGCACTGATGTTGGAAGGTGTTAATAAGGCTGTAATAGAAAAGTGAACCTGGACATCATCAACATAGTTGATCCCCTATCTCTGGATGACGTCATCAAGGGGTAACTAGATGAAGGTGGCTTGCTGGGGGGCAGAGAGCAAATGGAGGCCCTCGTGTGATTTCGGAAGTGGCAGTGTAGAGAGGAAAGAATAACAATTGCTGGAAATGTTTTGGTTATAATTTCATGGGTAAAGAGCGGAACCAAGTGAAGGTTGCCCCAGTAAGGTAGATAATCAAAAAAGAAGAGGAGGATGGTACAATGGAAAATGGAGAATTTCAGAGATGAAATAGTAAACAGGACATGTTCTGTTGCTCTTTTTACCCAACGGAAGAATCAATTGTGATTGATTTTAGGTAATTATATTTAGTACAATAGTCATAGTGTCATAAAGTCATACAGCACGGAAAGAAACCCTTCAGATCAACCAGTCCCTGCTGACCAATAATCCCAAACTAAACTAGTCCCACCTGCCTGTGCTTGGCCAATATCCCTCTAAATATTTCTTATTTATGTACTTATCTAAATGTTTTATGAACATTGTAACTATACCAACATCCACTACTTCCTCTGGAAGTTCATTCCACACATGAACCACATTGTGTTAAAAAATTGCACTCCATGACTTTTTAAAATCTTTCTCCTTTCACCTTAAAAACATGTCCCCAGTCTTAAAATCCACCACCTAGGAAAAGGACATTCCTCTTATCTATACCCCTTATTATTTTATGCACCTCCATAAAATCACCTCTCAACTGTCTATGCTCCAGTGAAAAAAGCCCCAGCCTATCCAGCCTCTCCTTACAGCTCAAACTCTCTATTCCAGCAACATCTTGGTAAATCTTTTCTGAATCTTCTCCAGCTTAATAATATTCTTCCTACAGCAGTGAGACCAGAACTGGGCACAGTACTCCAGAACAGGCCTCACCAATGTCCTGCATAACCACATAATATCACAAATTCAACTTGTATAATGTCCCAACTCCTACGTTTAAAAGTCTGAACATGAAGGCAAGCATGCTTAACGCTTTCTTAACTATCTTAGTTATATGTGATGCAAACTTCAAAGAATTATGTACCTGAACCCTTAGGTCTTTCTGTTCTAAAACACTATTCAAGGCTCGACCATTAATTGTACATGTCATTTATTTTTTTTACCAAAATGCAATACCACACGTTTATTCAAATTAAACTCTACCTGCCATTCTTCAGCTCACTGACCCAATTGACCAAGATCTCTCTGTAATCTTAGATAACCTTCTTCACTGTCCACTATACCACCAATCTTAGTGTCCTCCGCAAACTTACTAACCATTTTTTTAATGTTCTCATCCAAATCATTTACATAAATGACAAACAAAAGTGGACCCAGAACCAATCACTGTTGTACACTGCTGGTGACGGACCTTCAATCTGTAAAACACCCTCAATCAGTCTCTCTCCTACCGATAAGTCAATTTTGTATCCAATTGGCCAGCTCACCCTGAATCCCATGTGATCTAACTTTAATAATTAGTCTAACATGAAGAACCTTGTCAAGGGCTTTACTAAAGTCCAAGTACACAATGACTACTGTAGTTAATTTTAAAACATCATAGAAGAACCTTGCTTTATTTGTTCTTTGGGATGATTAAATGGATTTCAGGCAATACATGTGTGATCATCTGAGGGTTTAATCTCTCAATGGGTCAGCAAACTATGAGATCAAAGATTGAAGCACTTCTCCATCATCAGAAGCCTTTTCGCTCAGATTTGTGGTAAGAGTATTGTTGAGGCTATCAGTGACGGAATAAACTGGATAACAACTAACAGGTCCAGAGGTTCACAGTTAAAATTAGAAATCTTCAAATTACTGTCCAGGTTGACTGTTCGTCACAAGCTGCAATATACTAATATCTCAACAACAGATTCAATATTGCAGTACATAAAGGACATGAATTTCTGGTTAGTAAACCCTCAAAAAAGCCAAAAAACCTTAGCGGTTGCCTGTTCAAATGCAAATGGTTTTGTAACAATGTGGTAAGTCTTGATTATTGCCAAGAGAATCCTGGAAGTTTAATTTTTGAAGTATGGGATTCATGTGGCACAGGGCACCTCCAAAAGGCAGCAATGCTGAAAAGGTTCTCCCATTACTTTAAACTTTTGTTCCAAAGTCCAGGAAAATTCTGTGCGCATTTGTAAATGTTATGAACCATACTTCCTATTCATTTGCTATTGATCACAATGAGCCATTTAATAAATATTAAGAACTGTTCACTTTTCCAGCTCTGGCCTATTGTGCATTACCCTTCCCACAGCCCATCATTGACAACTTCTCTTCAGCCATTTAGGTCTGAGACTCTCAAATTGCTTCTCTTACACCCCAATACCTCTCCAGCCTCCTTTATGACATTTCTTAAAACTCAAATTCTTCCATTAATCTTTGGATCAGACTTCATTGCAATAGGATAAGCAATTTTGGAAACACAAGATGGGCACTTGTTTATTCAAAAGTAATTGTAAGGTTGTTAATTTAAGTGGCACAAGTTCACATTTAATATACTCGCGAAATAGACAGGAAGTGACCACCGAAGCAACTTCACTAATACCAGGACTGTCTCTGTCTCAAAAAAAGACTTTACATAAAGCAGGCTGAGAGAGGAGAAAAGAGGCTGAAACGTGAGCCCTTCTGACCCCCACTTTGTATGAATTTTGTCCTGGCCAGCTTGGAGTGTGCACTGCCAGGGGTGAAGCAAGGTCAATTTTAGTTAAACCCAACACCTGAGCTCGCCCCCAGTCCCATCGCCTTCCCTGGTGATCAGGGCATGTTGTGTTTTCTATTTCTCTCTAGCTCCACTTCTTAAGCAAAAAAGGCAAAGAAAATTTTGTTGATTAGGTAAGCTGCTTTGTACCTTTTAACGGTTATTTTTATTAATAAGCCTTTTTAAATTACCAATTTATTACTTTGGCACTTTTTGCCCTGAAATTAATGTTTACTATGGACTGCTGTTACCTTTCCTAAATTTGTTCAGCAGTCCCTTGAGTGGCCCTATGATGTGATAGTCCTGAGGTAGAAGTTTCTCTACAATTTTGAGGAATAATTGAGTAGGCTCAACGTTTGTCCTATTTACTATGGTCCTATAAATATTGCTTTCTGTGGCTTGGGCATTAGCTTTTATCTAATTATGCCCCGAGAAGCACCTTATATAAAACACTAATAAAAACAGCTTTCACTTATATATTGTAGAATTTGTTTGAGACGTTGACAGGGTATTTATACAGGATTTCCTGGCCACTAATGAGAATACATTGCAGATCCTTTGGGACTCAGTGACCTTCCTGCCTGAATTAAAAATGTGTACTCTGCAAAGTGAAACTGCATACCAGGAGAGTATTAATCAAATCCACCCCATGTTATCGAAGCTATAAGTTTATATATCATGTAGAAGCATACTCTTTGCTTTACGATCTTTGTTTCTGATGTCAACAGATGCAACACATGGATAATAGCAATGGCAGTGCTTCACGTAAAGATATGCTTTCAGTATTGGAGCCCAAAATAATATTGATTTAAATTGTATTGCCTGACAGGGTAAGATTTCAGTTTTTGCATAATTCAAAACCTATTGTGGTGAAATTGTACATGTACTTTCAATTGACTTGAGGTGTTTTGTATTTTTGTTCAACAATTGATTTATTTTCTCAACTTCTAATTTGTGCATCTATTCACAACACTCTTGCCCACCAGATCAAACTAACCTTTACCTTTGTGGATTCTTCAAGGTGGCGACAGAGTAGGATCCTCCTGTTGGAGCTCCTCTGCTCTGCCTGTTCTTTCTCTTTCGTTATCTTTCTCTCTTTTTTCTTCTTCTCTCACCTCAGCACAGGAGGTGAATACTGGTGTAGCAACAGGCTCCGGCTGCAAGTCCCCAGAGCAATGAGCCTGGAAAGCGCTTGGGCAGTTAGCCCCAGAGCACTATGGGGAAGCAGCCCCAGTACAGGCTTGGGCAGTGTGGCCCAGAGTACTATGGGGAAGCAGCCATGGTACTGCGCTTGGGTAGTGAGCCCCAAAGCACTATGGGGAAGCAGCCCCAGTACTGCGCCTGAGCAGTGAGCCCCAAAGCACTATGGGGAAGCAGCCCCAGTACTGTGCTTGGGCAGTGAGCACCAGAGCACTATGGGGAAGCAGCCACAGTACAGGCTTGGGCAGTGAGCCCCAGAGCACTATGGGGAAGCAGCCCCGGTACTGCGCTTGGGCAATGAGCCCCAGAGCACTATGAGGAAGCAGCCCCAGTACAGGTTTGGGCAGTGAGCCCCAGAGCACCCTGGGGAAGCAGCCCCAGTACTGCGCTTGGGCAGTGAGGCCCAGAGCACCCTGGGGAAGCAGCCCCAATACTGCGCTTGGGCAGTGAGGCCCAGAGCACTCTGGGGAAGCAGCCCCGGTACTGTGCTTGGGTAGTGAGCCCCAGAGCACTATGGGGAAGCAGCCCTGATACTGCACTTGGGCAGTGAGCCCCAGAGCACTCTGGGGAAGCAGCCCCGGTACTGTGCTTGGGTAGTGAGCCCAGAGCACTATGGGGAAGCAGCCCCAATACTGCGCTTGGGCAGTGAGGCCCAGAGCACTCTGGGGAAGCAGCCCCGGTACTATGCTTGAGTAGTGAGCCCCAGAGCACTATGGGGAATCAGCCCTGGTACTGCACTTGGGCAGTGAGCTCCAGAGCACAATGGGAAGCAGCCCAGGAGCATTGCACATGCAGCGAGTCCCAGGCGGAGATTGACATGGGGGAGGCAGTCTTGGCACTTTACCGTGGAGCAGCTGAGTGCCAGTACAGAGCGGTCTGGGGCTTGGAGCGGAGTGGAGATGGCTGTCAGACTGGGACCTGACACAGGCGTTCAGACCACGTGCGGAGTCCCTGCACTGAGCTGCTACACTGTAATGTCTATTTGAAATTTCCTATATTACTGTAAGGTCAACTCTTTAATGTTGTCCTATTTTTAAACTTACTTCTCAATTCTAAGTAATGCAACTACTTTTATGCCTCTGCTGTTTCCAAGAATTGTACCGAGGTACTTATACATAAGATGTTGTAATAAGAAGGTGGTCATTGTAAAAGATTTTCACTGTGCTTTTACCATGGAGTACGTGCGACAATAAAATTGTTCCTAAGTGAGTTAAAAGTCAGTAATGTGCTATGTTAGGTGAAGTTTCAAAACATCATTCATCATTTATAGTAGTTCAATCCATCCTGACATGTTGCCAGTAATAGTCATTGAAGGACAATATTAAACATAATCAATTTCTACCACTAGCAATTTATAATTTATTCTAGTACAGAAGGCATTTTCCTTTCATTCATTCATGGGACATTGTCAATGCTGAACATTTATATTCCACCTCCAACTGTCCTTGAGAATGTGATAGATTATGTACCTTATGTTACATTCTTCTAATTTCCAGTAGAATCATAGAGTCATAGAGATATATAGCATAGAAACATAAATCTTTCCTGGACCCTTTCAAGTTTAACATCTTTCCTAGAGAAGGGAAACCAGAATTGAATGCAGTATTACGAAACTGGCCTAGCCAAAACATCATTCATTATATCGCTGAAACTCAAAATGTAATGGCTTTTACTTTGTTTTCCTTTGTTTACCATATTTATCCAAGGTCTTATAACTTGATTCATAGTTCCTTGAAAGTGGAGTCGCAGGTAAGTAGGATAATGAAAAAGGTGTTTGGTATGCTCGCCTTTATTGGTCAGAGCATTGAGTATAGGAGTTGGGAGCTGTACAGGACATTGGTTCGGCCAGTTTTGGAATATTGTGTTCAATTCTGGTCTCCCTCCTATTGGAAGGATGTTGTGAAACTCGAAAAGAAAGACTTATGAGGATGTTGCCAGGGTTGGAGGCTTTGAGCTAAAGGGAGAAGCTGAATAGACTTGGGCTATTTTACCTCAAGCATGAGAGACTGAGGGGTGACCTTTTAAAAGTTTATAAGATCATGAGGGGCATGGATAAGGTGAATAGCGAAGATCTTTACCCCTGGGTGGGGGAGTCCAAAACTAGAGGGCATAGGTTTCAGGTGAGGGGTGTTGTGAGGAATCTGGATTCAATGACAGAGTTTATTGTACAAAGAAATTGGAGCTCCGGGGAGAGAGAGAGAGAGAGACATCTGGCAGCATGCTGTTAGCCGTGAGCCTTCTCTCACCCTGGGCGCACATGTCACGACATTTTATACATTTCATGGTACAATGGTCCAAATATTGAGTCCTTGTTTGTGCAGCATGGTTTGTTTACAGACAACATTACAGAGTCATTGTCAGTTTCAGGGGAATGTTACAGAATCATCGTCAGTTTCAGCAGCTACGCAGAAGTCCATTGCTGCAGTAATTGGTGGTGATCGTTCTTCCTGAGAAGGAAGATCGTTTTCCATTACTGCAAATCTAAGGTATTAACACTTGTATACAAGCAGTCTCAGGTAGGGGGGTTAACATTTCTACTGAAGGTGGTGGCTGGATTCAGACACTTTGGCGGGCAGTAGATGTTACTGATGTATATTCTCTCCTCACCCACCTTAAACTAATTATCTTTGTTCTGTGTCTATTGTGTTGGTATCCTGTTGGCCTCAGGCAGTATCTGTGTATGCTTCGCTGTACTTTCACATGTAATGGTTCAGTGGCCATCTTGTGTACTAAGTGACTAACTTATGGCTCAGTGGCCATCTTGTGTCTGTGACCAACTTATGGCTCATCTTGTGTCTGTGTGCCCTGTGTCAGCATGCCCCGTGTCAACTCCCACTTCAGGGGGAAAAGACATAAAAGACACTTAATTTGCAACCTTTTTGTGCAGAGGATGGTCCATGTATAGAACGAGCTACCAGAGGAAGTGGTGGAGGCTGGTACAATTACAACATTTAAAAGGCATCTGGATGAGTATATGAATAGGAAGGGTTTAGAGGGAGATGGGCTGAATGCTGGCAAATGGCATTAGATTTATGTAGGATATCTAGTCGGCATTGACAGGTTGGAACAAAGGTTTCTGTGCTGTATGACTCTATGACTCTACGAAAATACGAAGTTGTCTTTTTGGAATGTAATCAAAGCCACGTTTTGGGGTCAGCATTCAAACTAGTCTGATCCACCATACCATTCTAAATGATAATGTTAGAATCCCTACTATGTGAAAGCAGGCTCTTTGACCTATCAAGTCCACACTGACTCTCTGAAGAGCATCCCACCCAGACCCATCACTGGATTTATCCCTGCATTTCCCAAAACTAATCTACCAGTCTACACACTACAGGCAATTTAGCATGGCCAATCCATCTAACCTGCACATCTTTGGACTGTGGGAGGAAACCGGTGCAGCCAAAGGAAACCCACACAAACAGGGAGAATGTACACACTCCACATAGACAATTGCCTGGGCTGGAATTGAACCCAGGTCCCCAGTGCTGTGAGGCAGCCGTGCCACCCTAAATGGAGCAAGGAATTAATGCAAATATACTCAATCATAAATTGCAGCTTTTATAATTATTTGGAATAAGGTAATACAAAATCATGCAGTACTCTGTCTCTGCGTAGCTTTCTCCAGTACTGCAAAAATTCCAGGCCATTCTTCAAGCAGCTCTGTGCAGTGTGCAATATTCAGTCAAATGTATCATAAACAGAAGGAATGTTGCAAATTGAAAAAGGCTCAGGTTTTCATGTACAAGAATAATAAGCCCATAGAAAGCAGAGAGCAAAGCCGTGGATGTGAAAGTTGAATGCGACAATGGTCATTGTATTCAGAGGAACACTGTGCCAGTTTCCAGAGTATGGATATTCATGTAGCAGGTTAATTATACTGGAGACTGGTGTCCTTTGTCAGTTCAGAAAAGACTGCTTAAAAAACAAATGTGGATACTGGGGTAGAGATTAATGAACATGTATCTCATGGGGTGCAACAGCATTTTCCTTTCAGTTCTCCTCAAAAACTGTTCTCCTGCCTTCACATTTAGGAATGCTATGGCTTTCCAACACATTCCCCATCCGATGCATCTTGGAGACTGCTATTGAAATAACAGCTGGGAGTAAAATAGTTGTAACAAAAGTTATTACAGCCAATCACGATGAAGATGAAACAGATGCACAATTATACCATGTACAATACTACCAACAATGATATTTGGTTTGAATTTAATTTGAACAATTTCTGATGCTTCACTGAACTTTGCAACATGTCTCCAATAATAGGAGCACTTTTCTATGTCACAAGATGGGGTGCAGCATGAACTCTGTTTCTGAATATCAGTCACACATTTTCAAAAAGGTTGTGCATTGTTGTGATATTCAAAAATGATATTTAACACTTAATCCATTTTTTGAGGTATACTCAGCATAGTTCATGGAACATAGAATGGATAGGGCAAAAACATTGAACATATTGGAAAGATATGGGAAAGATCTCCATTTTGTGCAATAATGTAAAACACATGAGTGTGTAGACAATTTTTCAACTCTTCCATAGAGGTTAAGATCTATCTCATCTTTTTTCTAATATGGAATAAATTTGAATACTTGAAAGAAAGACCCTGGTCTTTATATTGTTCCTTTCAAAAGGTCATGATGTCCCAAAACATTTCTGAACTAACTCGACAGAAGCTGGTAACCTGTCACTAAGTCACCCTTTATTTACAAATGGAGAGTTCTTGATACTGATCCACCTCCTCAGAACCATCCAGCTCCCAGAATGAACAGAACCCCTGACACTCTTCTTTAAACCTGTCAGCCAGGGCTCCCTGATTGGACCAGGTCAATAGCCCCAATCAGAAAACTCATATTCTGAGATCCATCTGACTGACCTCGTCATAATCACTGCAATTTCACAGCCCTTAAATTACTTTTGAAGTTAGGACATGAAAAGGTTAACTGACATCACAAGGTGGTCTCTACCCAATAGGATACAAAGGATTGCTCCTGTGAGGAGCCAAGCAAAGTTATGAAGTGTGTCGTAATCAGCTCTCCATGTGTTCACCACAGAGTTTGCAGAGAGTTCCCATGTAACTGTTTTTTGTATTAACAGCATTTAGCTAACAATCTGATCGCACCAAAATTTCCTGGCATGTTGTATTTTTCTTAAATGGAAAAGGCCTATATAGCATTATGTACTGCTGAGGCAATCACTATATTTTACCTTCATTTTACTCACTGTTTTTTGTTTGGGAATTATGAGCTGAAGTTGAGAATTAAATTTTGAATGACTGCCTTTTTTTTTAAAAAAAAATGGAGAGAACAAATAAAATCATATTTGTTTCTGGGAACTGGCCTAGAAACATGATGGTAGGTACATTTTTATTCTAAGAACCCTGCAGACACCTATGGCATGTTACACTCAGGGACTGGCACAACATCTTTGCCTTTCCTTGTCTTTTTTCCCTTTGTTACTCCAGCCAGAATTTAAAGTTTCACTGTACTTCTATCTTGCCTGGTTGTTCAGTGCAGACTTAAGTGGGCAGCATGGTGGATCTGTGGTTAACCCTGCTACCTCACAGTACCAGGGACCTGGGTTTGATTCCAACCTTGGGTGAATGTCTGTGTGGAGTTTGCACATCCTCCCTGTGTCTGTGTGGTTTCCTCCTGTGCAGATCAGGTGGATTGGCCATGCCAAATCGTCCATAGTTTCCAGGGATGTGCAGGCAAGGGGGATTAGCCATGGGAAATGCAAAGGGCTGGACTGTCAGGCACTACTGTAAGTCAATCTTAGACATTCGGCAAGTGCCAGCAGCAAAGGTAAAAAACACCCTGCACGAGCTTCAACCAAATGACCGTGTCTCAGAGAAATCGGCCTCAGGCAGGTAAAGAAAGACATAATTCAGTCAGGGGGAAATGACACAGTACGTCAAGGGCATCATTTGATATCAGTCCAAGGGCTTGGACTTGTGCAGCCAGGATCCAGAAATACATTACACTGAGTGGGCCACGGTAAATATTAGTTACACTGAGTCATGGAGATGTACAGCACGGAACCAGACCCTTCAGTCCAACGTGTCCATACTGACCAGGTATCCTTAGCTAATCTAGTCCCATTTGCCAGTACTTTACCCATATCCCTCCAAACTTTTCTCAATTCATAAACCCATCCAGATGACTTTTAAATGTTGAAATTGTACTAGCCTCTACCACATCCTCTGGCAGCTCATTCCACACACGCACCACTCTCTGCATGAAAATGTTGCCCCTTAGGTCTCTCTTTTATATCTTCCTCCCTCTCACCCTAAACCTATGCCCTCTAGTTCTAGACTCCCCCAACCCAGGGAAAAGATCTTGTCTATTTACCCTATCCATGCCCCTCATGATTTTATAAACTTCTATAAGGTCACCCTTGAAAAGCTTCAGTAGATTTGTCAAGCATGATTTCCCTTTCATAAATCAATACTGACCCTGTCACTGGGGATTGGTTCAATGAAATTCAATGAGGTTTTGGGGGCCACTGCTGTAGTAGGAAGTCAGTTCTGGATACTGGAGACAACCAGCTTGGAGGCAGAGTGGACAGTAATTTCAGAAGGGTGGGCACTTAATATGTTAGTTGGGGAAGAGCCAGTAGTACATTGGTGGATATGGGTTACTGTGAGAGTGCAATGCATCGTCATTCACTGCTACCCTTGTTTCAAGGTGGAGACAGCGCAGCACGATACTTGGCATGGCTATCCCTGTGAAATGAAGTTTGCAATTAAAAGATTTGTTTGGGAATGTGCAATAGTTCAGTACTGATGGGCTTGACAGGGACTGTAAGGAAGAAAGGAACATAGAGATTCAGCGGAGTCCTTGATTGCCAGGTTCAGCCTACGTCTCTCTCTGCTAAACGTGGCTAGTGTTGCCCTACATTCTCATATGAATCACAAATGCAGTTTGGAAATGGAATATGGCTGCAACTACAACCAGAGTGCATGCAGTTAACTTACCTTTCTGAGCACACAGGATCTACATGTAACCAATGAGAAGTCCTTCAGGTGCCAATTGCATCAATCGGGGTCCTTTCTAGAATAAATTGAAGTCATCATAGGATAGTCAGCATGGCTTCGTGTGAGCGAGGTCTTGTCTCACAAATTTGATTGAGTTATTTGAGGAAATGATGAAGGTAATTGATGAGGATAGGGCAATGGATGTGGTTTAAAACATTCAGCAAAATTCCTCATGGTAGGCTGATCCAGAAAATTAAGTCACATGGGATCCACGGTGAGTTGGTAAGTTGGATACAAAATTGGGTTGGTCATTGAAGATACAGGTAGTTGTGGAGGGTGTTTTTCTGGCTGCAGGTCTATATCAATGGTGTTCCACAAAAATCAATGCTAGGATC
The DNA here is from genome assembly GCF_037043375.1 of Chiloscyllium plagiosum. Lineage (NCBI taxonomy): Eukaryota > Metazoa > Chordata > Chondrichthyes > Orectolobiformes > Hemiscylliidae > Chiloscyllium > Chiloscyllium plagiosum. The sequence goes on from NW_028270142.1 coordinate 58,328,156, forward strand.
TCTATTGTTAGTAACATATATAAATGATATGGATGAAAATCTGAATGGTCTGATTAGTAAGTCTGCAGATGACATGAAAATTGGAAGAGTTGTGAATAGTGAGGAAGGTTATCAAAGGATGCAGGAAGATATAAATCAGCTGGAAAATTGGGCAGAGAAATGGCAAATGGAGCTTAATCTGGACAAGTATGAGGTGATGCATTTTGGGAGGTCAAATGCAAGTGGAAATTATACAATAAATGGCAGACTCTTAGGAGCATTGATATACAGAGAGACTATGATGTGCAAGTCCACAGCTCCATGAAAGTGGCAACACCAGTGCTAAAGGAATTGGTAAAGAAGTCATATGGAATGCTTGTCTTCATCAATTGGGCACTGAGTGTAAAAGTCATGTTGCAGCTGTATAAAACTTTAGTTAGATCACATTGGGAATATTGTGTGCAGGTCTGATTGCCACACAATAGGAAGCATGTGGAGGTTTTGGAGAAGGTGCAGAAGATGTTTACCAGGAGGTTAGCTATAATGAGAGGTTGGACAAACTTAGATCGTTTTCACTACGGCGTCAGAGGTTAAGAAGCAACCAGGGTGGAAATGTCAATTACTGGAAGTCAAAGGTTTAAACTAGAAGGGGAAAGTTTAAAGAAAATGTGCAAAGTAGGTTATTAAAAAAAAAATTAGTAGGTGCCTGGAATTGATTGCCAGGGGAGGTGATAGAGCAGGTATGATAACAATATGTAAGAGGCATTTGGACAGATACATGAACAGTCAGGAAATAGGGGGAGACTGACGGTGTGCAGGCAGATAGAATTAGTTTAGGATGGATCATGGTTGGCACAGACATGATGGGCTGAAGGGCCTGTTGTTGTTTTGTACTTCTCTAAGTTCTAAAATGTTGATGTGTATTTACCCTTACACTGAGCCTGATGTTTAATAAGAGGCAATTATGTATCTTAGATGTACTATAACTAGCTACTAAGAAATATGTAATAATCCTTTACTGTTTCATCAAGACAGGCCCTATCTTCTGCCCAAGATGGTATCAGATCCAGCAAGAAAGATGGCAATGGCAAATCTTCCCAAGATATCCCAGATGGTTCTGGCAGGAACCATCAAGACAATATTCTGGCAGTGCTGATATAACTTTACAACTGTTCCTGGTAATAAATAGGTAAATACAACAGCCAATTGTGCACGGCAAGGTGCCACAAACAGAAAAATGAGATGAATGACTGTTTCTGACAGCGGAAAGTTGGCTGGAACACTAGGAAAGTTCTGTGCCTTTCTTCAGATAGCGTCTTGGGATCTTTTATGTAAATTTGAACTGGCAGATGATGCAAATTGGCTTAACGTCTTATCCAAGAGGCAGACTGCCAAATGTAGCACTCCCTCAGTGCTGAGCTGTTGTGTCAATCTGGATTGTGTGTTCAAACTCTGGAGTGGGAGGACAATCATCTGACTTGGGAGCGTTACAAACTGATGAAATTGGAGACTGGAATTAACTGAAATGTTTGGTGGGAGATATTTACTATTGTTATGCTCTAATAGATATAAATGTGATGGAATAATTGACATTAATAATATTTATAATTGAGCTACCATTTGTACCACTGTACACTTAAAGAAATGGCTCTTGTTATTGTGTGGAATTTACAAACAGGTCAACTTATTGAGACTTATAAATTCAAAAGTAAGTCATGGACAAACCTAACAATGAATATGAATTTTCTCATCACATATTTGTCCTCACTCCAATTAGTTTTGGTTTCTGCTATTTTCAGGTGACAACTTTTCTGCATCTGAGTCAGAACGATCCTTAGTCCCATTTGAGAACTTGAGCATGTGGAATATTGGAGCGAAGAGTCCAGGCTGACAAATGTGCACAATGTAATATCAATAGGTAGATCCCAGGGTTGCACCCAGAGTGGGCACCACTGCAGATGCAGTTGGCTGAATTCAATTATATGGCATCCAACCAATTAACAAAATGGAGGCACAGGCCAGACAATCAAATAGACAATAGTCAGGATGGCATCAATCTTTGTGTCAGGAGAAAGGAGTACATGCCATTTTTAAATGACAATAGAGCTGTCTGCTGTCACAACGCAATGGTTTCTAATGCAAGAACTGTCATTTTGCAAAGAGCAAGAGCCAGCAACTCCTAGATGAAGACTCAACAACTCCCAGAGCAACACCCACAGCAAAAGCCAAACCTCCCAAGCAGCTGACAGCAACTCCTAGAGCAAGAGATACCTCCCAGAGCAAGAAGGAGAGTAAGGGAAATCTTGAGGACACAATGGAAGAGGGTCAATCAGAACCTCAGATCTGGAGTTGAGTAAGCCATTGAATGGAGGTATGGAAAGGTGATCATCAGGCAGGTAAATGCTCACATACTTTACAAATTGAAAGGTTTTAGATACTGGATATACTTTGGAATACATTTACCACCTGTAAAATAGGTGTTCTCTGAACTGACAATTGGTCATCTAGGATCTTTTAATTTGCTTTAGACACCCATCACCAGAAACCACAACTGTAGTTCCTAAACATTTATATTGATTTCTCTATGGAATAAGTTGTAGATTTGGAATTTATTATAAAATTGTTTATATTCCACACCAACGATAACCCGTTAAAATGGTTGAGACCCACTTTAAGTGACGGACTGGTGGTGAAGCAACTACACAGGGTAGCTTGAGGAAACAAGGCCATTTAACCCTGTACTTTCCATTCCGTTAGGTCATGATGTGCCCCAGGGGATTCTGTTAACTCTCACCCAACAGCAATTGGTAGCAATTGCTTCAGTAAATGGTGCAGCAAGTACTAACATCCTGGACCCTGTCCTCAGACACACCAACAAACTTCAACATCCATTCTTATGATGAAAGGTTTTTGACCTCAGACATTAATTCTATTTCTCTCTCTGCAGATGCTGCCAGACCTGCTGAGTTTCTCTAGTGTCTCCTGATTTTACTTCAGCACCCAATTATTTGCAGCCTTTAGAACCAGCTGGTATGTCTGAGCTGTTGTTATTCAAGTTACTCAGCAGTTAACCAACAAAGGATAATTAAACATAACAATAAATCCCGAGGGCATTGTTTCATCATGAAGCAACTCTATCCAATAACACACAGAGTGGCAATTTTCCTCATGGACTTCAGGACCTGCTGTCATGGTTAATGGAGGTCAGATGCCCACCCTTTGTTGGGAGCAGGCTGGCATTTTGCCCATAATTTTTTAATTTCATAAATATACCTTATTCATAAAAAATACCTCATCACAGCAGTACTGAGAGAATACTTGAGGGCTCCTCCACTGAGTCTATATGGGTAGAACTGAGAAATAAAAGGGGGGAGATCACTTTGATAGCGTGTATCATAGGTCCCCCTATAGTAAGCAGGAGATTGAAGAACAAATATGCAAGGAGATCACAAATAGCTGCAAAAATATTTTGGCTGTAGTAGTAAGCGATTATAACTTTCCTAACATTGGCTGGGATTGCCATAGTGTTAAAGACTTGGATGGAGAAAATATTATTAAGTGTGTTCAGAAAGAATTTCTCATACAGTATGCATGATGGCCCTACCAGAGAAGAGGCAAGACTTGACCTCCTCTTAGGAACTAAGACAGGGCAAGTGATGGAAGTGTTAGTGGGAGAATACTTTTGGACCATAATTCCATTAATTTTAAAATAGCTATGCAAAAGGTTATGTCTGGTTCACAAGTTAAGGTTCTAAATTGGGGCAAGGCTGATTTTAATGGCCTTAGACAGGAACTTTCAAAAGTCGACTGGGGAGGCTGTTGGCAGGCAAGTGGACATCTGGTAACTGGGAAGCTTTCAAAAGTGAGTTAATGAGTGTTCAGGGCCGGCATGTTCCTGTTCGAGTGAAGGGTAAGGTTGGCAGGAGCAGGGAACCCTGGATGACTAGAGTTATTGAGGTCCTGGTCAAGAAAAAGGAGGGATATGACATGTATAGACAGGCGAGATCAAGTAGATACCTTGGGGAGTATAGAGAGTGTTGGAATACAGTTAAGGGAGAAATAAATAGGGCTAAAAGGGGACATGAGATGACTCTGGTAGAAAAGGTAAAGTAGAATCGAAAGAGATTGTACAAGTACATGAAGGATAAAAGAGTAACTAAGGAGTGAATAGAGCCTCTTAAAGATCAGCAAGGTTGTCTATAGGTGGAGCCAACAAGAGATGGGTGAGGTCCTAAATGAATATTTCTCATCACTATTTACTGTTGAGAAAAGCATGGATGCTCAGAACGTGGGAAATAAATAGTGATGTTTAAAGAGAGTCCACATTACAGAAGAGGAGGTGCTGGAAGTCTTAAAACACATTAAGGTAGATAAATCCCCAGGACCTAATGAAGGATATTTCAGGACTTTGTGGGAGGTTAGGGAGGAAATTGTGGAGTCCTTCACTGAGATATTTACATCATTGACAGCCATGGGTAAAATGCCCAAAGATTGGAGGGTGGCTAATGTTGTGCCGTTATTTAAGAAAGGCTGCAGGAAATGCCTGGGAACTCCAGACCAGTGAGCATAACATCTGTGGTGGGTAAATTGTTAGAGGGAATTCTGACAGATAGGATCTACTGGCATTTGGAGATGACTCATTTCAGATAGTCAGTATGGCTTTGTGCACGGGAAATCATATCTCATGGATTTGGTTGAGTTTTTTGAAGGGATGACCAAGAAAGTAAATGAGGGCAATGCGGAAACACTGTCTACATGGATGTTAGCAGGGCCTTTGACAAGGTACCTCATGGTGGGTTGATGAGTAAGGTTAAATCTCACGGGATCCAGGGAGAGCTAGTCAATTGGATACAAAATTGGCTTTAATGTAGAAGATTGAGGGTGGTGGTAAAGGGTGTTTTAAAACTGGAGGTCTATGACCAGCAATGTGCCACAGGGATCAGTGTTGGGTCCACTGTTATTCATCATTTATATAAATGATTTGGATGAGATATGGTTAGTAAGTTTGCGGATGACGCCAAGACTGCTTTTATAGTGGACAGTGAAGAAGGTTATCTGGGAATACAGCAAGATCTTGATCAACTAGGCTAGTAGGCCGATGACTGGAAGATGGAGTTTAATTTAAATAAATGCAAGGTGTTGCATTTAGGTGGGTCAAACCAGGGCTGGACTTACACAATCAATGGCAGTGGCCTGGGGTGTGTTATAGAACAAAGAGATCCAGGGGTACTGGTTCATAACTCCTTGAAAGTGGAGTCACAGGTAGACAGGGTGGTGAAGAAGGTAAAAAAGCCCCAACTTATTCAACCTTTCCCTATAACTCAAAAGCTCCAGTCCTGCATCGTCACGAAGAAAAATTCAAATGAGAAATAATAAACCTTGAGACTAAGGACAGGCTTTCAATCCTTGAAGCTAGAAAGAGATGGGGTGAGAAAGGGAAATAATTGTGTGAGTTTGCCCTGGGGAGATACTGTCCACCTTGTCACCACACCACCAGTTAGATGCTGGATGCAAAGGTCCACTGGAGACTTTTTTCATTTTCCAGTGTTTAAGGTGAGGCAATTTAGAGGCATGGAGGGGGAGGTGGCAGTTCTTTGCCTCTGAACTCCCTGAATCCCCTTTCTTCATGTGAGGTAAAAGAAAATCAAAGAAAAGCCCTAAGCTTTTTTTCTGAGTATATTAAGAGTAAGAGGATTACCAGGGAAGTTGTGGGCATATTAGAGACCAAAGGTGCAATCGGTGTGTGGAACCTAAGGAGTGGGTGAGGTCTTAAATGCTTCTCATCTGAATATTTCTCATCTGTATTCACAAAGGAGATTGACATTGTAGTCAGGCATTTTGTTTGGGATGCTGAGCTTCTATAACATGTTAAGATTAAGAAGGAGGAAGTATCAGCTGCTTTAGCAGGCATAATGGTGCATCAACCCCCAGGTCATGCCTCACTAACTTAATCTAGTTTTTTTGAGGAGCTGATGAAAATGATTGGCGAGGAAAAGCAGTTGATGTTGTCTACATGGACTAAAAGGTTTCTTATGGCAGACTGGTACAAAAGGTGAAATCACATGGTAACTTGGCATCAGTCAGCTGGCAAGATGGATACATAACTGGCTTAGGTCATTGGAGACAGACAGTAGTGGTGGAAGGATGATTTTCGGAATGGAGGGTTGTCACTCGTGGTGTTCCACAGGGATCACTGTTGGGACATCTGTTGTTTGTGACTTTCATAAATGATTTGGAAGAAAACATAACTGCTCTAATTATTAATTTTGTAGACAACACAATGATTTGGTACAGTTGCAGACAGTGAGGAGGATTGTCAGAGGATACAGCAGGATGTAGATCAGTTGGGGCATGGGAAGAAAAATGGCAGATAGTGTTTAATCCAACAATTGTGAGGTGATGCATTTTGTAGGTCAAGTACAGATGGAAATTATACAATGAATAGCAGAAGAATGTTGATATGCAGAAGGATCTAGGTGTACAGGAAGGGACATTGAGTATCAGGATAGACAAACTATGCTGAAGCTTTATAGAACTTTAGTTCGGTCACACTTGGAATATTGTGTGCAGTTCTCATTCACCACACTACAAGAAGGATGTGGATGCTTTGAAGAAAGTACAGAAAATGTTTACTAGGATGTTGCCTGGTATGGGGAATTTTAGGTATGAAGAAAGGTTGGATAGACTGGGTTTGTTTTCACTGGAATGCAGGAGGTTGAGGGGTCACCTGATAGATATTTATAAGACTGTGAATGGCATGGACAGAGTGGAAAGTATGAGACTTTTTCCCAGGGTGAAGGAGTCAATTACTAGAGGGCACAGGTTCAAGGTGTGGGGTGGGGGGGATATTTAAAAGAGATGTGCAAGACAAGTTTTTCACACAAGGGGTGATGAGTGCCTGGAACACATTGCCAGAGGAGGTGGTGGAAGCAGATACAATAGCAGCATTCAAGAAACACCTGGACAATATATGAATAGGAAGGAAATGGAGGAATACAGATCCTGTAAGTGAAGGCAGTTTTAGTATCGAAGGGTAAACTGTGTCAGCGCAGCCTTGGAGGTCTGAAAGGCAGAGCAATGGCAGATGGAATTTAATCCTGATAAGTGATATATTTTAAGAAATCCAATAGGGAAGGATATACGCAGTGAATGAAAGGTCCGTATGGAGTAATGAAGAACAAAAGGACATTGATGTACAAATCCATAGATCCATGAAGGTGTCAGCACAGGTAAACAGGGTGGTAAAGAAGGCATACGAGATGTTTGCCTTCATTAGCCATCGTGTAGAATATAGGAGCAAGAAAGTCTTGTTACAACTTTATAAAACATTGGTTAGGCCACGTATGGAATATTGTGTTCAGTTCCGGTCACCATACTGAAAACAAAAAATTCTAGAGATTAAAACATGCCAAATAACATCCATTTGAAGAAAGCAAGCTAACGTTTCGAGTCAAAATGACTCTTCTTCAGAGGTAAAGTGAAGTGTGGAGGGGCAATATTTCTGCAATGGTAACGGGGGGTGTTGGAGTGCTGGGGAAGAAAAGATGTTGGCAGTTCAGATCAAGCGATTGGAATGTGAGAATGGCAGAACAATGGTCTGTCTAAGTGTCAGACTAGAAGAGACAGTCATACTGAGGTGGGGGAAGGTAAGAGAGGGTAACAGAGAATGTAACAAGCAAACCTAAAATAAAGCGAAGACATGGCTTAACAATTTGAAGGTTTTAAACTCAATGCTGAACCCAGAAGGTTGTAAACTGCCGAGTTTGAAGATGAGATGTTGCTCCTCCAGTTTGCACTGTGATTTGCTGGAACACTGCAGCATGCCAAGGACCATCAAGTGTCAAAACGTGTGGTGCTGGAAAAGCACAGCAGGTAAGGCAGCATCCAAGGAGCAGGAAAATCGATGTTTCCAGTGTTAGCCCTTCATCGGGAATGTAGAGGGAGCAGGGGACTGAAAGAAAGGTAGGATGGTGGGCATAGGGATGGGAAGAAGATAGCTGCAAAGGTGATAGGTAGATGCAGGTGGGGGGTGATTGTGATAGGTCGGTGGGTAGGGTGGAGGAGATAGGTGGGAAGGAAGATGGGCAGGTAGGACAATTCAAGAGGGTGATGCCGAGTTGAAGTGTTGGATCTGGGATGAGCTGGGGGGGGAGGGGAGATTTGGAAACTGGTGAAGCCGATGTTGATGCCATTTGGTTTAAGGGTCCCAAGGCGGAAGATGAGGCGTTCTTCCTCCAGATGTCAGGTGGCTTGGATTTGGCAGTGGAGGAGGCCTAGGACTTGCATATCCTTGGTGGAGTGGGAGGGGGAGTTGAAGTGGTCAGCCACAGGGCAGTGGGGTTGTTTGGTGCATGTTTCCCAGAGATGTTCTCTGAAATGTTCCACAAGTTGGTGTCCTGTCTCCCCAATGTAGGGGAGACCACATCAAGAGCAACGGACACAATAGATGATGTATTTGGATATGCATGAAAACCTCTGCGGGATGTGGAAGGATCTTTGGGGCCTTGGATGGAGATGGGGGGGGGGAGGGGGGGAAGTGTGAGTGCAGGTTTTACACCTCTTGTGGCGGCAAGTGAAGGTGCTAGGTGCGGAGGGTGGGTTGGTGGGGGGTGTGGACCTAAGAGGGAGTCATGGAGGCAATGATCTCTGTGGAACACAGATAAGTGTGGGGAGGGAAATGTATCTTTGGTGATGGGGTCTGATTGTAGGTGTGGAAATGGGGGAGGATGATGCGTTGTATTTGGAGATTAGTGGGATGGAAGGTGAGGACTGGGAGGTACTCTCCTTGGTGCCATTGGAGAAGTGGGGTTCAAAGGTGGAGGTGCGAGAAGTGGAGGAGATATGCTGGAGGGCATTGTTGATCACGTGGGGAGGGGAAATTATGGTATTTGAAGTAAGAGGCCATCTGGGATGTCCTAGTGCAGAATTGCTCCTCTTGGGAGCAGATACGGTGGAGGCGGAGGGCTTGGGAGTAAGGGATAGCATTTTTACAGGAGTGGGGGTGGGAGTGTGACCAGAAGATGATCTGTTCCCCGTATCCTATGAAGAGGCAGGCATAACCAGGGTCCAAGCAGATGCCCATGGCTACCCCTTTGGTCTGAAGGAAGTGGGAAGATTCAAAGGGGAAGTTGTTGAGGGTGAGGACCAGTTCAGCCAATTCAGTGAGTGTGTCAGTGGAGGGGGACTGGTTGGGTCAGCAGGAGAGGAAGTAACTGAGGGCTTGCAGGTCTTCGTCAGGCGGATGGACAAGTATAGGGACTGGATGTTCATGGTGAAGATGAGGCACTGTGGGCTGGGGAAACGAAAATCATGGAGGAGATGGGGAGTTCAGTCATCTTCTCTGAAGCTAAGAGACTGTATACTTGTATCTCTGAAGTTGCAATCTCTGCCATCAGTCTGCAGTTTGATCCATTCCCATCTTAAGGAGGTAAAACATCTCTCCTCTCAACGTTAGAAACTGAGAAGCAAAGGATATGGGACTTCACAAAGAGTTGGAATCCCACCCAGCTTCATCCACTGTGCATTTGTACATGCAACATGTGAAGAGCAGAATCAAAAGTTTAAGAAGTAGGCTGTTAGCAGTGGTTGTTATAGGAATTCAGAATTAATTTCACTGATTTCCTCTGTGGCTAGAGCTTAGCCTTCTATTTCAAATTTACTGAAGTTTACCTTGGAAGATGTGATGATTTGTGCCAGAGAAAATTGCTATAGAAACACAATCCATCTCCATCAACTATTTGCACAAATCAGTTTCTCCTTATGTCTCTCCTCACTCTCAATGACAATGTCAAACTGATGACCACTTGCCTGAATTTCTGATTTCCTCTCGACTCCCCAGCTAGGGGGACACCTGCCCCCTTATGGTGGAGATGTTGTGGTGCAGGAGGAAACATTCATGCTGCTGAGCCAGCAACTCCTGGACGTGACAGCCATGGAAGATGTGTTTATATTCCGGTCAAATAGGTTGTCTACCAACTTGTAATTCTTGCCGACAAACTCCAAAGGCAGGAGATTAGAACGGGAGAGGTTCCTGGTCAGCCATGAGTCATGAAGAACATTGGAGATTCCACCATCACTATCCATAGCTCCCAGCTACAACATGCAAAGGTACCAGAGAGAATTGTCACAGACCACCACCACGAGAACCATCTATGTATTTAACACTTTGTTTTAAATCTCTAGTTCTTCCCTATTCCAGTGGGAACAATCCCAGTATCACAATACGACCTATGGCTCGATAATTTCAACTTGTGAATCTGCTCGGAGCACTCTCATAACATGAAATAAGGAAATTTCATTAGATGGAAATCTTAGATTATGTTAACTATTGTTGTATTGTCTGTAAACAAAGAGGAATTCATTAGCCCAGTTATGTGGAAGTGGGCCATGTACATGGTTAATGCTGATGAGTCAGGACATGTGTAACACGACACAAGCCCATAAGCAGTCTCCTAGCCAGGCAGCACGGTTAAAGACAAAAGGCTATAATCTTAACAAACTTTTGCAAATCTAATCTATGAGGACTAGAAGACAATCAGAAATTGAAGAACCCTATTGGACGAATAGAAAAATGGAAGAATGTCAATTCAACTTCTTCACATTTCAGTGAAAATGTAAGGAGGTGCACCTTGCAAAGTGATTTACACCATCGTGCATTTGCAGAAAATAAAACATTACCAACCAAGGATCTGACATAATGGCATCCCTTCCACACACACTTCAAATTCAATGCAATTATTTGTATTTCAGTCATCAATTTATTTGATTTTTTGTTGTTGTTAAATGTCAGGACAGAAGAATATTATGTGAAACTAAAGTTAACAACAAAATAGCAGTGAGAGAAAATATCAAGATGCATGACCAGTTTATAAAAAAGATTCAATGAAATGTCAAGAATGAGCAATTTTAGAACATTGGAGTAAAGTGGAAGCAAAATGAATGAAAGATGAAATTTTCTTTGTGAGTTTTATCTCAGCTTGAAAGGATTCATTTTGTAATAAATTGAATTTTAAAAGTCACAGCATGATTTTTCAGTGAAAACTGTCCAGTACAGAAAAAAATGCCACACTTCAATTACAACAATATAATTTACTTTCATACAAGATGGCCAGAGTTCAGTCATCTTCTCTGAAGCTAAGAGACTGTATACTTGTATCTCTGAAGTTGAAATCTCTGCCATCAGTCTGCAGTTTTCTCCAGAGGTAGCGTATCAGTCAGAGTGATGAGTTTTCTTAACTCTGTGACCCAAACCTTCATCAACCCCCACATCACTCTCTCCAGTTCTGAAAAGCAATAGCAAAAGACCCAACAAAGACTTAAAAACAATTTAAAATTGTGCTGAGTATTCAATGTGAGTGAAAGGACATCATCTTGATGAATATTGACAGAGCTCAGTACAAACACAAATTATAATTTTGTGGCATGGGGAGAGTAGGGAGAGAGCAGTGAAGAAATGCCGTGGTAAAGAAATGCTTGAAGTATTGGGGTGTATAAAACTGTGGTACATTTTAGTCAATTGATGCAAACATAGTGCACAATGTTAGAGAGGGAAAGAGGGCAGAACAATTTCCAGGATTTAACAGAATTTATGAAAACTATTTGGTACAAGGATCCTTATAAAATAAGTTTTGAAGGAGAGTTACTGGACTGAAATATTAACTTTGCTTTCTCTCCATAGATGCTGCCAGACCTGCTGAGTTTTTCCAGCAAATTCTGTTTTTGTTTGTAAAAGAAAAAAAAACTTGTTAGTGATTATCTTCAATTAAGGTGACTGTAGATTAGCTTCTTTAAATTTAATTTTGATTTTGTCTCTAATTCATTCACATGCATACTGAATCTGATTTTCTCTAACATACTCTGATCTTGACTGCAATATAATATTTCTCTGACTCTTTAGGGGTAATTTTCAACTGTACCCCATGGATTGTAAGCTTAAACAGCACATTGACAAACAGTTATCTAATCTTATGTTTATAAATTTACTGGTTTAACTTGTAGACTTCTGTTTGGCAGGGGTTTTGGGGCTAGGAACGCAAGTTGGGTGGATATAGTTAAGATTCAGAGCTGAAAATTGTGTTGCTGGAAAAGCGCAGCAGGTCAGGCAGCATCCAAGGAACAGGAGAATCGATGTTTCGGGCATAAGCCCTTCTTCAGGAATGAGGAAAGTGTGTCCAGCAGGCTAAGATAAAAGGTAAGGAGGAGGGACTTGGGGGAGGGCAGTTGGAAATGCGATAGGTGAAAGGAGGTCAAGGTGAGGGTGATAGGCCGGAGTGGGGATGGGGCGGAGAGGTCAGGAAGAAGATTGCAGGTTAGGAAGGTGGTGCTGAGTTCGAGGAATTTGACTAAGACAAGGTGGGGGGAGGGGAAATGAGGAAACTGGAGAAATCTGAGTTCATCCCTTGTGGTTGGAGGGTTCCTAGGTGGAAGATGAGGCGCTCTTCCTCCAACCGTCGTGTTGCTATGGTCTGGCGATGGAGGAGTCCAAGGACCTGCATGTCCTTGGTGGAGTGGGAGGGGGAGTTGAAGTGTTGAGCCACGGGGTGGTTGGGTTGGTTGGTCCGGGTGTCCCAGAGGTGTTCTCTGAAACGTTCCGCAAGTAGGCGGCCTGTCTCCCCAATATAGAGGAGGCCACATCGGGTGCAGCGGATGCAATAGATGATGTGTGTGGAGGTGCAGGTGAATTTGTGGCGGATATGGAAGTATCCCTTGGGGCCTTGGAGGGAAGTAAGGGGGGAGGTGTGGGCGCAAGTTTTGCATTTCTTGAGGTTGCAGGGGAAGGTGCCGGGAGTGGAGGTTGGGTTGGTGGGGGGTGTGGACCTGACGAGGGAGTCACGGAGGGAGTGCCCAATATAGAGGAGAACACCTCTGGGAAGACAGGCTGCCTACTTGCGGAATGTTTCAGAGAACACCTCTGGGACACCCGGACCAATCAACCCAACCACCCCGTGGCTGAACACTTCAACTCCCCATCCCACTCCTTCCTAACTACTGACTCAACCTGCAAGTTTACCTCAAGAGATTCCTGGACGAGGGCTCTCAAGTCCCTTTGCACTTTAGATTTCAGAATTTTCTTCCAGTTTAGAAAATAGTCTATGCCTTTATGCTTCCTACCAAAGTGTATGATCTCACACTTCTTTGCTCACTCTCCTAACCTGTCCAAATCCTTCTGCAGCCTTCCCGCCTCCTCAATGCTACCTGTGTCTCCACCTATCGTTGTATCGTCTAGAAACATAGCCAGAATGCCCTCAGTTCCTTCATCTAGATTATTAATGTATAATGTGAGAAATTGTGGTCCCTACACTGACCCTTGAAGAACTCCACTAGTCACTGGATGCCATCCTGAGAAGGACCCTTTTATCCCCACTTTCTGCTTTCTGCCATACAGCTAATCTTCTATCCATGCTGGTACCTTACCTCTAACACTATGGGCTCATAACTTACTCAGCAGCCTCCTGTGTGAGACATTGTCAAAAATCTCCTGGAAGTCCAAGTAGATAACATCCATTGGCTCACCTTTGTCTAACCTGCTCATTACTTCCTCAAAGAATTCTAACAGATTTGTCAGACATGACCTCCCCTTGATGAAACCATGCTGACTTTGCCCTATTTTACATACACTCCCAATTATTCAAATCTCTTGTCCTTCACAATGGACTCCAAAATCTTACCAACAATCAAAGTCAGGTTAATTAGCCTGTAATGTTCGGTCTTCTGCTTTACTCCCTTCCTAAACAGGAGTCTGCTCCTGTTCCTTATTCTTAGGGATTTAACTGAATGCAGATCTGACTGCCACCATTAGGCAGGTCCCAAATCCAACCAGGCCAAACAGGGACAGAACCTCATTTTATTGGGAATAAATCCAATTCACCCCGGCCATCCAGTCAACTGAACCAATAGGTTCCCCCAAGGCAGAGAGGATCTCTGCAGCAACTTGCAATCATAGGCACATTGTAGCTTGCAGTCATATGTATCACAAAGCTGACCAGGAATTTCTCTCACTCTTACGACCAACTATGAGCATTTCTTGGAAGGATTTAAAAGTTGTTTATCATGAATGTACCTTCTGTGGTCAAGTCCTGGAGTGGGACCTGATTCTGGACTTTGTGGCTCAGAGACAGATTTACTAACCGATGCACCACTAACCCGACTCACCCAGTTCTGCTGCTGACTAAATATTCAGGAGTTCTTTCAAATCTGTTTTTTTAAGAGTTTAGAAATGAATTACATTTCTGTGTTCGAAGCCCTGGTTGGTTTTTATTCATTCACAGATTATAGGTGTCACTGTCTATAGGCCAGCATTTATTGCCCTTCTCTTTATAAATGAATTAAAAGCAAGCAGTGCAAACAATAACAGTAGAAGACCACTCTCTCTTGATTTATAATAACTGAAAGGCTAGAACTTTCCCTTTTTGCAACTAAATATTGATGTAGGCAATATTAGGGGGGTTTGATATGCCATCCACATGCCCAGCATCCTAGATTGTCAGGAATTGCCAGCCATCAGAAGTTGGCAGTATCGGAGTTCTAAAGCTTGTTGGTTCAGGTCTACTCCTCAGGAGATCATAAGTGTTTCTTTTCTACTTGCTGTGAGGTTGGAGTCACAGGAAGATAGCTATTAGTGGGGTCAGAGGCAAAGGCAACTTTTAGATGCCATCACTTTGCTTTCACCTACACTGCCCCCATCTGTTTGTCCTCAGTCTGGAGCAATTGAGCCCTCCTTCCTGCCCAACTAAACCAGGCAGGCAGGTCATCATAGTTACTCAGTGAGGAAACCAGATAGCTTTCCCTCTTACTTGGTGACCAGTTGATGATTGAGTGTCATCATTCTTACCTAGAACTGAATTGGTGAGGCACCAAGAAAGGATGATGGGTGAATATTTCTTCAGGGCCAACCTGCTAAATTATTTCCCCTTCTCATCACCTCTAGGGAGGGGATAATTCTGCCTTAAGTCTCTTGAATATTAAACTTGCTGACATTCTAGCCTCTAATTCATTTGTATTGAATTTTGCAGCAGGTCCAAAGGAAACATTTAATTAGATTTAGAGGATGTCAGCTCCACTGGGGATAAACTTTGTTCATGAATGAAGGTTAGGAATGTGAAAAGATCAAACAGATCATCTCCTGAAGTCAGCACTTAAGGTTCCTGTACATAAGGTATCAGAATCATTTCTAATTCTTTCTTGCATTGCCAGTTAAACTGTTCCATTTCCTGTTGAAAGTAGGCTTCTGCCTGGTTTATTATAAATATAGATATATTAGCTGTATTCAAACGTGTTGCCATTTTCTAGTAACTCAGAAAAGTGAGTTAAATAAAACAATTTAAATTCAGTAGAACACTCAGGATGGACAATTGATCTATCAAAATTTGGAGTTTGGTATTGATTTGGACACCAGGGTAGCCCTGGTTGGGCCAAATGGAGTTGAAAAGTCTACATAACTGAAACTGCTAACAAATGATACAAGTATCTTATGGGAGTCAATATGAGGATATGTGGTGAACTGACATGTGGTGTCTGTCATGTGTCCAACCTTTCTCAGTGACTGTGGTGTGGGGGTGTTCCTGGTCTTGTATCTGGTTTGTTGCAGATTTATTGATAGAGATTGATTGCTGTGATTGCTCACAGCTCCATTATTGCGCCCTTTGACTGTCAGGATTATTGGGTTTCTTTATCAGATGAGGCAATGGGCTAAGGAGTGGCAGATAGAGTTTAATTTAGATAAGTGTGAGGTTCTGACTTACAAAGGCTACTACAGAATTATAAATCAATTCTAGGAATAAGCAGGAAGAATGGTTTTGGCTAACCATGTTAATAGTGTGAGGGGATGTATTACCTGTAAAACAACACCACAGAATGATAAAGAACTCATTTAGCACACTTGCCTTCATTGCTTGGAACATTAAGTGTAGGAGTTGGAACATCATGTTGAGGTTGTACAGGACACTGATGAGGCCACTTTGTGCGGTTCTGCTTGCCCCGCAATGGAAGGGTATCATTAAATTAGAGAGGATGCAGAAAAGATTTAGCAGGATGTTGCCAGAATTGGAGGGCTTGAGTTATAGGGAGAGGCTGGATAGGCTGTGATTTAGAAGGGACCTGATGGGCAACGTTTTCATACAATGGGTAGTTTATATGTGGAATTAATTGCCAGAGGAAGTGGTAGATGCAGGTACAACATTTAAAAGACATTTGGACAGGAAGGAAAAGGAATAGGAAAGGTTGAGAGGGATATGGGCCAAACACATGTAAGTGGGACTAATTTCATTTGGGAAACTTGGTCAGCATTGACGAGTTGGACTGAAGGGACTATTTCTTCGCTGTATGACTCTATATCGCCACCTGCAGTAAGTCAGGTAAAAACACTGGCAACTTCCTGTGTAAAAGGTAGATTTAACTTTTTCAAGTGAGTGCTCCAAAACAGTGAGAAAAGTCAGACCTGTATAGTTGTACATTTATTGACAAACTTCAGACTGATGCTATATCTTTTATATCCATTAATTTTAAAAATACTTTATTTAAAAATCCTGTGAATTAAACAAATTAAATATACTTTTATTAACATGAAAGATTACATGACACATTGTAATGTCTGGGAAAACAAATTAATTACCTGGGCCAGTTAGTGGAAGAAAAATATTAACAATTCCTTCCAAGGAATGCTCTAAACTCCAATAATCTGAGACACAATACATGAATTTGATTGTAATATTAAACATTAATTCCTTTTTGGATCATGTAGATAATCATATGTTGTAATACAAATCACAGGAAGAAGCATAATATTGAGGATCTCATGTTACTTGCAGTAACCTAGATGTGAAGGGCAAGATAATTTGAAAAAGGATAGGAATAAAGTTTCATTATTTTCTCTACTGACCTTCAATTGTAGTTCACACACAAATGTTTATCTTGCGTACCAATAAATGCAAACTGTATTTAAGCTTAAATAAAATATTTATTTGTATTAAAGTACCTTTTTTTTTACAACATTTAGTGGGAGTGTAATTGGCCTCAGGCAGTAGCACTAAATGAGGAATATTCAATTAGCAGAGTGTTACACCCCTCTCCCCACTAACGATTTTCTTTTCCATTAACTTCAAGAAAATCTAGTGATGTCTAAAACAAGTAGCTGATTCATTATTACCAGTTATACAGTCCTTCCCAAAACAAATTTCACCCCCATCAAATGAGGCACAGTACCTAGAGTTGGTAGTGATGAGGAGTTCAGAGAAAACAGAATTCTCCATAAATATGTACCACAAGAACAACAAATTTGTAAGAGATCCTCTGCAACAATGGTCCACCATTTCAGCTGGCTTTGGCAATGGTTCTCAAGCATTTTTTCATTGAGGACCACTTTTTAAATGGATTAGTAATCATATTTCCCTCCATCCAAATTATAACATTACTTAATGCCATACTATGACAATAGAGCATGTAATGAGTGTTTTAATAACACATTTAGTAAAATAAGTATTACTTTCTTATGATCAGGTGAAGAAGATAATATGGCTCCCCTCTTTTTAATCCACTCACTGTTGGTCACAACAAATTATTTGAATTCTTTTTAGCAGCAAGTTATCACTTCAATTAAATATGTTGTTAACTAGATCAAAATGAAGGATCCAATTTCCAGTTTTTCTTGAGTGAAATGAAGTCGCCTCTTTCCTTCTGAATTATTAGTTTAAATATCTTTATCACTACTCCTCCATATCCCCTCTCCCTGACTCTATGATTCACTGTCAATCATCTCAAATTCGATATATTTTCTGTCTGATAAGCTTAATTCCGCCACTGTGCAATAAATAGGAATTGGTGCATGGCATACCATTCACAAAGTCTTCACTTGACCTATGTTTAATACAATTTCCAGGTCAGTTTAGCAAAGAAAGCTCACAAATAAATTAAAATACTTTTTAAAAAACTCTTACTTTCCCTCTGCCAATGCTTTGTCAACCAATTATTTGATCACAAATTGGTTGCCAAAAATTATTTGGAGGAAAAAGAAGCCCCAAAGGCTGAAGAAGAATTTGACTCCACACTACGACTTAGCTCAAAGAGACCAATCTTTTTAATTCTGCTGTATGTTCTTCAAGTGCTGAAGATATGCCAGATTTCCCACTAAGTTCCCAATGTCAAGTACTCAGCTGAATGTGAAATGATGGGGTAATTGCATAAATTGAAAGGGTTGAAACTGAAAAATATACTACGGATGCAATTGTCTTTTTTGAAATCAAAGATGGAGATAGTAGTAAAAGGTTTATGTTCAGGACTGGGTCAGGTTTTCTCATGCAATTGTATTCTGTTCAGCTTATTACATATTCATGAGGGATAAAATGCCAGATTTCATGAGCATGAAGTTCTTCATCTGGGTTCCAGCATCCAGAGGCCACGTTGAAAAGGGAATGGATAGCACTTCACTCTCTGAAACCCAGCCTTCTGCTGTGGGTGTGGCTAAGTGGATCAGCTTGACGGTAACCTGCAGCACCCACTGCCAGTACGCTCCTTCAGGTAGTTTCACCAGCCTGGTGGAGATTTTGATAAATGGAAAATCCCAATCTACTTCCTTTAATTAGCCTTCAGTGGCTCTTAACAGCCTCTGTCAGCTACCAGTCCCACATAGGTGGACATTTCTGCTATCACACCATAACCTGGGGCTGGGATAGAGTGTGGAACTATCTAGGGGTCATTTGTAGGTCCTATCTATCCCTGACTCTCATCCAATGGTGTTCAAAATTCAGGCTAACAGAGCAGGAGAGAGGTTTGAGGAAGGCATTCGAGAGTGGGTGTTTGGCAGCTGAAGGGAGACAGTTACCATTGATGATATGATTAAAATCACGAATGACAAGCAGCCAGAAATGAAGGAATACAGGCATCCTGAAATTTGGAGGATACAGTAATGAGGAGAGTCAAATCAATGTAATACCTTACAGAAAGTATAGGTCAGTGAACTTACAATGGTGTGAAAGCTGTACACAATTTATGAATATGAAGCATATTTTTTGACCATAGAACTGGTTAATAAATGCAGTTATCCAGCATTTCCAGAAATCTCTGATACTTTGGAGCATAGAACAAACTCAAATTTATTAATTGACAATGGTACACTTCTTCAATTCATGAGTATGTTGAACTACTGCAGTGTCCTCTTTAAGTGAGACAGAAGGATCATACTTTAAATGATCTTGAATCATATTTTGGGAGCTCCTTATATTGGCCTGAGTTATGAATATACAATGCCAATCTGTTTGTTAAGTTACTTGTTACCATCTTCTTTTTCTACAGGACCTTCATGGTCTAAAGTAGCAGAGGACAATCATAAGATAACCTAAATATGTGCAGTTTATTTCAATAGCATTCAGAAAAGAGTTGCATTTCTAGATAGACATCATTACTATGATTATGAGGAGACCTTAATGATCAGTCTGTCTTCCTTGTGTCTCTTTAAAACCTATTATGAAATCCAATTGTAGATATTTTTAATCAAGCTGTTCAGACATGTTATGACATATCTCTGAAGTAGGTGTGAGTTGAGCCCAGACCTTCTGCCTTACCACTATACCACAAGAGGCCTTATCTTCCTTCTCTTTCATACATGTTTTGCTTTTCTCTATCCAAGGCATATTGACATTATAACATTGAGTGGAGCTTCAGTCTTCAGCATTAACTCTTTCAAAACTGTTACCTTATACAACATGGTCCATCTGTAATGAAATGTGATCTGTTGAGGTAGCTAAGGGTTGATTTGTCACAGATACTGGGTTCAATGCAAACTACAAATCAGTGTTTTGTAAATCATTCTGTACTGAATTCTTTTTGTAATCACATTGCACCTATTAAGTGAAAGAATATTCACTATATAAACATGGTGCTCACACACTGAGGGCTCCCCCACTTAAAATTGGCTCCCCTGCTTAAAATAATGATTGATATCAAAAAAAAATTCAGAACTGAGCACACAAAAATAGCAACTTAATTAATTTCAAAACATGCAGTGTCAACAAAAATGATATCTCTCATATTTTAATTATTTATTATCTCTGTGAGTGATTACTCGATGCAACATTGTTGGCTGGCACTTTGACTGTTGCAAGCACATGTATGTTTACAATCTCAATAGAGGGCTGTTCAGGCTCATTGGTAACAGCTCATTATCTGCACTCCTGTAAGGGTTTCCATCAGTTTGTGGGGACCCTGGCTGGTAACAAATTGAACATCCTGGGAAATGTGTTAGTGAACACACAATCTTCTAATCACACCCTGGAGCCTGTGAAAGTATTGAAGTGATCATTAATATTCTACATGCTCACAAATCTAACATCTTGTGGCAGAGGGAAATTAAATGCGGCTGTGACAAATTTCACAAAGAGCTGATGTGAATAAATCGCATTTTATACAACTCAAAATATAATGCTTATCACAGCACTGAATGAGCTTCAAGGTCTTACCTCTGATGAAAGTTTCCTAAGTTGATTCATCAGTGTAGTGACAGCCTCTTTTGTAAAACATGGAATGGATTCACCAGGAATCAGGGGAGGGATGCGAATCATTGCAAGACGGGTTTCAGCTGAAGAATATTACATATTTATCAACAGAACAACTGAGTTGGTTGATGATATCCTAACATTTTGACTTTGCACAGAGTCAACTTGTGGGAGGGATTATTTTTTTAACTGGCACATTGAATTGTGTACAGGAGGGCTAAAGAATCAGTCCTGACTTGTTCCAGTATGGCCACACTACTGGCATTGACCTGACAAGGTGGAAAATTGCCCAGTATGTCTTGTACTCAAAAACAGGTCAAAGCCAACGTAGCTAATTACTTTCTCATCAGCCTACTCTTGATCATCAGAAAAGTGAATGAAATTGTCAACAACAGTGCAATCAAGCAACACTTGTTTAACAATAACCTGCTCACTGACACACATTTTGTGGTCTACCAGGGTCATTCAGCTCCTGATCAAATTGCAGTCTTGACTCAAGGCGAGGTGAAAGTGACTACCCTTGACATCAAGACCATATTCGACTAAGTATGACATTAAGGAACCTTAGCAAAATTAGAGTCAATGGGATTCAATGATCTTTATCAATGACGTCTCCTCCATCATAAGGTCAGAAGTGTGAATGTTCGCTGATGATTACATACTGCTCAGCACCATTCATGATTCCTCAGATAGTGAAGCAGTTCTTAACCAAATACAGCAAAACCTAGACAATATCCAAACTTGGACTGAAAAATGACAAGTAACATTCACACCACACAAATACCAAACAATGAACATCTCCAGTAAGACCCAATCTAGCCACCCCCTTTGACATTGATTAGCACCACTATCAGTGATTCTTTACTATCAACATCCTGGAGGTTATCAAAGACCAGAAAATGTACTGTTTTAGCCAAATAAACACAATAGCTACAATAGCAGGTCAGAGGACAGGTATTCTGCTATAAGCAATTCACCTCCTGGCTCTCCATCTACAAGGCACAAGTCAGGAGGGTAGTGGAAAACTCTTTACAGGCCTAAATGGGTGGAGCTCCATGAATACCAGAAGATTGATGCTATCCAAAATAAAGCAGCCTGCTGCTGGGAATAAAAAATAAGCACTACCGCATTTGGGTGGTAGAGTGGGGGTTAAAAAAAAAAAAAAGATGTGCTTGCCCTTAAGAATAAAAAAGAAAAAGAAAAAAAAAGAAAAAGAAAAAAAACTAAAGCAGCCTGCTTGATTGGCATCACATCTGTTCCCTTCACCATTGATGCTCAGTAACAGTAGTGTTAAGACAACTATATCTACAAGTTGCACCACTGAAGTTCAGCAAGGTTCCTTAGGTAACATCTATTAAACACACAACTTCTTCCAGATATAACGCTAAGACGACTTGATACATGGGAACACCAGCATCTGCATGTTGCCTTTCAAGTTGCTAATTTAGAATTATATTGCTGTTCTTTTAGTGCATCTGCTTAAAAATTCTGGAATTTCCTCTATCAGGGCATTGTTGATCTACTTATACAGATGGACTGCAGCAGTCCAAGAAAGCAACTCAACCACTGGCCAGCCAGTGATGTCCACATCCTTTGAATGAATAAATAAACTGTCCATTTTTTAAAGTATTTATCAAAAGCAGCAATTGTCTCAGTTCCACCCTTTGAGAAATCTCATAATACACTTGCCCAGGTTAAACAAAACTATAGGAGAAAGTGAGGTCTGCAGATGCTGGAGATCAGAGATGGAAATGTGTTGCTGGAAAAGCTGGAAAAACAGGAGAATCGACGTTTCGGGCATTAGCCCTTCTTCGGGCATTAGCCCTCCTGAAGAAGGGCTAATGCCCGAAACGTCGATTCTCCTGTTCCCTAGATGCTGCCTGACCTGCTGTGCTTTTCCAGCAACACATTTCCATAAACAAAATTATAATTCAACACTGTTCTGAAGAAAAGTCATATTAGACTCAAAAAATATTTCTCTCTTTGCAGATGCTGCCAAACTTGCTGTGGTTTTCCATCCTTTTGGTTTTTAATTCACCACTGTTCTCTGCTTTTTGTCCTTTGATACCAATGTCTCTTTCACCATATACATTTTACTTTTGAAAACAAATTTATGATATGGTCCATATAAAAAATATTAGCCGCATTTCCCCTCCTCATCTCATCCCTGCTACTTTCACAAAGAACTCAATCAAGTTTGTCAAATATGATTTAAGTTCACAACTCCCACACTGACTTTCATTTATTTTATGATCCCTGTAAAATTTTCAATAAGCCACCTTAGTCCCAGATTGTCACCTCAAAGATTTGTCCTACTACAGCGATTAAGATGACTGGAGTGTGTTAATGAGATCATTAGCTCCCATAATTTGAAATATTCCGTAACTTTTGTGATCGTTCAGTCTTCTGGAACCACCTGGATATTGAAGAAGAATTGGAAGATCATGACTAAAAACCTTATTATCTCCACTCTCACTTCCCTCAGTAACTCAGGAGATGGACCAGATAACCTTCTTACTCGAGGACTAACAACTTTGAACCACGTTAACTTCATCAAACGGGATAAAATTAGATATCACTATTGTCTTCTCTTTCATTTCTACATTTACATTATCCTCTTCTTTCATGAAGCCCAATGAAAATGTATTCATTTCTTACCCCAACCTTAGGACATAGAGCAGTACAGCAAAAGAATGGGCCCTTGATCCATGATGTTGTGCTGAACATGACGTCAAATTAAACGAATCCCTTCAAACTGCCCTTGATCCAACCCTCCAGTCTTTGCATATTCATGTGCTTATCTAAAAGTCTTTTAAATGTCTTTATCATATCTTTCTCCACCACCACTCTTGGCTGCACATTCCACACTCCTACCGCTGTCTCTGTAAAACACTTGGCCCTGACATCTCCTTTGAACTTTCACCCTCTCACCTTAAATGCATGACCCCTAGTTTTGGACATTTCAACTCTGGGAAAAAGATTGTGATTATCAACTCTATTTTTGCCTCTCATAATTTTATAGACTTCTACCAAGTCTCTCCTCAGCCTCTCCCATTCCAGAGAAAACAACCCGGGTTTTTCCAGTCTCTGCTTATAGTTCATACCCTCTAATCCTGGCAGCATCCTGGTAAACCTCTTCTACACCCTCTTCAAAGCCTCCTCATCCTTCTACCGAAAACCAACAACATGGAATCGAATCTCGGCTCTATTTGATTGGTTTTCGGAACTGGGCCAATGATTAAGAGGGACAGCTGGGGGAATTTGTAATGCGCCACCAGAGGTGAAATTCTTGGACTGGCACAAGACGAACAAAAGAAAAAGCATTTGCCAAGAATGTTTTAATTAATCAAGAACAAAAGTTGGACGTTCGAAGATGATCAGAGCCTTACAAACGGATTAGGTCCAAAATTGGAACACATCCAATTCAATACCTTTGAATATTTATATGTTTATGAAAGATATTTTTGGCTCCTTAATTTTTAACCATTAATCAATTCTTGTACTCTCTTTTTGCCCCTCTTACTTCCATTTTTTTGGATCTCCCTTTACTTATCAGAGCAAAAGCTGTTGCTATGGTGACAGTGTCTGTGAATTAGCATGAGATTTGGTTATGGATTGCTCACAATGTTAAATGCAAGAACTAATCAGATCATATTTCAACAGAAGGACTGCCTGTTGGAGAATATATTGAGCATTATAAATTTACACAAGTGCTTTTGAGCTGATTAATAAAACAACTTAATTCTTGAAAAACAAGAGTTCACAGGAAGTTCACATTCGTTATCTTGTGTCAAGTTCAGAGTATGATCTATGTGTAAGCAGCACAGTTTGAGAGACAGTCTAGGTGCTGTTTAAACATA
Source organism: Chiloscyllium plagiosum (assembly GCF_037043375.1). Classification (NCBI taxonomy): domain Eukaryota; kingdom Metazoa; phylum Chordata; class Chondrichthyes; order Orectolobiformes; family Hemiscylliidae; genus Chiloscyllium; species Chiloscyllium plagiosum. The sequence goes on from NW_028270142.1 coordinate 58,352,478, forward strand.
GGAATTGTTAGCTCTGGCATTGGCTCACACATTAGGCATTATTTCAAGTCTAAGTGGCATTGGATATTTTTTGTGCACCCTTCTCTTGTTGGCCATTACCTTGTAAAATTGGCTATTGTTATTCCCTATTTTCTTTCTGGAAACAGTCCAATTTCTACCCCAAATTTTGTAAGATGTGTGGCAAAAGGAGCTTTAAACCTCAAGTGATCCAAATTGAAACTCGTTTGATGAATAGTCCAATTCATAAAATAACCACCTACTCAGGTAATTTACAGCATTCTCCATCCTATCTCAGGCTCTCCCCTAGACAGTGTTTCACCAGAAAAAGAGCTTATTGCATGTCTCTGAAGCCAGAATGGCAGCAGAAAGTGGAAATGTATTCTTCATTTAACTTTATATCTTTTGATAGCCCAGGAAGCATTCAGGAGAAGGTGACAAGAATGGGTGCCAAATTTCAAAGCATTAACAAAAAGCAACACATCTAAAGTGCAGAATTCTTGTATGACTACAGGTATTTCCTCCCGTTTCTTGCATGGACTGTTTAAATGGCCTGAAGCAGCCCAGTCTAAGACCCATGACAATGGAGGAGAGGTGAAGAATTGGCAAGGAGAAACTCGCAGCATTTCACTTGGTTATAATGATCAGATCTGGTGAAGATCAGCAGCTGAAGGTTATCTTTTCAGCTTAAACTTCACAAGGTTCAGCAATAGGGAAGTAGTTATTGAAGTGTAACTTCAGATTGTGATTCTAGGATATTGCAGACCCTCGGATTCTGATTCTAGGATATTGTGGACCCTCAGGTTGTGAGTCTGGAATATTGTGAACCCGCAGATTCAGATTTTGGGATATTATGGACTCTCAGATTGTGACTCTGGATATTGTGGACTCTCAGATTCGGATTCTGGGATATTGTGGACCCTCGGATTCTGATTCTGGGATATTGTGTTGTCTCAGGTTCTGATTTTGGGATATTGTGGACCTGCAGATTCTGATTTTGTGATATTGTGGACTCTCAGATTTGGATTCTGGGATATTGTGGACCTCGGATTCTGATTCTGGGATATTGTGGACCTCGGATTCTGATTCTGGGATATTGTGTTGTCTCAGGTTCTGATTTTGGGATATTGTGGACCTGCAGATTCTGATTTTGGGACATTATGGACTCTAAGATTCTGATTCTGGGATATTGTGGACCCTCGGATTCTGATTCTGGGATATTGTGGACCCTCAGATTGTGACTCTGGGATGTTGTGGCTCCTCAGATTCTGATTCTGGGATATTGTGGATACTCTAGGAAACCAAAGACTGGAACAAGATCTTTTATTTCGTTCTCATCTACTTTGGGTCAATGTTGTCACCAGTCAAACTTTCAAGGAATGATTTTCCCCACTTTATTTAATTGACAGCGATTTCTCAAAGATGCCGATCCTGAGAATTGTGAAGTCCCAGAAACTCCATAGAGGTGATAAAATGTTACAGTCCTGACAATCCATTTTCCTGACCCCTTGTACTTCAGCAATGTTCTGTTCCCAGGACTAGAAACATCAGCTAATATTTCACTAAGGACACTCCTGTTTAGTTAGCAATAAGTTAGATGATGGAGTTGGAGAATCCTGGTGGAGAGTCATCTCCTTTCATTCTACTCGATCAGAATACATTTGAGGGTGACACTGGAAGGAGACATTAGTGATCTAAATGCACCTGGGGATCATGTTTGGAATCTGGGAGCTTTATTGGCTCTAATCCACATCTGAGCTGCCATTCAGTATGTCAGAAAACAGAATGATAAATTTAATGGAGAATCAATTGCTTGTTTCATTGATTTGTGCCAAACTGCTGCTACTATATGGCATATAATTGGAGTGAAATTAACGTGATTACAAGAGTAATTAAAATCACGCTTTTAGTAAATCAATACAACACTGATTCTAACTATATTGTGCATAATCAGGTTCACCTATGGTAATGATTATGAATAACCGCCATGTATTGACATTTGGCCAACATTTTGGTAGGCCATTGCCAAGCAATTGCTTATACTCTGATTCTGCCTTGCATGCCTGCAATTTGAATCATATAATTTCTCTAAAACAAACGATTTAGTCAGTCAATTCACTAATGATGTGTAAGTGTCATATTTGGATAAGGAAGACTGCACATTCACAGGCTGATTTGGGTTCCATTCATTTGGGATGATGGTGCTGAGCTCAATATTTGGTGTTAGCATCTGCCACTTAAGGATCTCTTATTCTTGATTGATATATAATGATGCCAGCTGGTGACACTAGGTCTGGAAAGAATTACATTGACTGTGCTACCCACAGTCAAATAGTCTGCTGATTGTCATGCCTAGGATCACAATTGAAGAATGGCTACTTGGGCAAAATATCAGAGGGTTGATAGATATGTTAGGAGCAGAGCAAGAGGAGTCATTATTTAGCTTACAGAGCTTGTATAACAGTTAATGAGATTACGATGGAAGGGAATGTGTAGATTAGTGACCAGAAAATTGGTGTTGCACTGAAAACAGGTGCCAAACGAATGGGACGGAGGGCAATGTCAGTTAGGTTCTGGGGCTTTGGATCTCATCTAAAGGTGCCTTGCCGATGCCCATTGGCTGTCCTGATTTAGCTTGCTGTTGGGATTAGATTCGCTTTAGATTAGATTAGATTCTCTACAGTGCGGAAACAGGCCCTTCGGCCCAACAAGTCCATACCAACCCTCTGAAGAGTAACCCACCCAGTCCCATTCCCCTCTGACTAATGCACTTAACACCATGGGCAATTTAGCATGGCCAATTCACCTGACCTGCACATCTTTAGACTGTGGGAGGAAACCAGAGCACCCGGAGGAAACCCACGGGAGAATGTGCATACTCCACACAGACAGTCACCCGAGGGTGGAATCAAACCTGGTGCTGCGAGGCAGCAGTGCTAACCACTGAGCCACCATACCATGCTGGAGGTTTGACAGTTATGTCCGGGGGAGGAGGAGTTAAATGGGAGAGAGATAAACACAGATTGGCAGTGGCTAAAATGTCCTTCTCCCACTGTCTGTGCATAGAATCAGATGAAAAGAAAACCTCGGCTTACATAATCTTCAGTGCCTTCCAACAGTCCCTTTAAGGGCCACTGACAAGGCCTCTGCTGTCCAGCAAAGTTATGTGGAAATTGCACAGTTTCCTCCTGAAACTGACAGTCAGTCCTTGATTAGCAGGGTAAGAAAAGAACACACTTGCTAAAGGTGGTCACAGTGAAACACTGGCTGTCACATCAACAGCTGCCTGAGGGCAGGAAGATTGTTGGCATCAGAATTACTTCTTCAAGACAGGGCACCACTGACACTTGATGGTTTGGCAGTTATCTCATTGAAGCATGGATTTTTATTTGATTTCTCTGTTTGTGTCAGCTTAATCTTTCCCCTAATTTCTATTTTCAGCACTGAATCAATGCTTCGTCCAGCCAGTTGCTCTGTCTCAGCCTCACAAAACAGGTAGCAAATGGTAAGTGCAATGGGCACTGATGCTTTTGAGCTGTTGTGGGATGATATTTGTTTACTTGTAGGCAGCTATCGAATGTACAGAAGCAGGAAAGGAAAAAAGGCCATCAATCCTATGAATCTTTTCCCTTTCAGGTACTTTCTTCAGAACTGTTAGTCATTATACATCAATGCCATATTACATATTCCATTCTGAACCCTTAGAAACTCTGCACACATGATTATTTTAGTACAGAGAAATGGATGGCAGAGGTAATATTCACTTATTGCCAGCTGTTGTGTTCTATGCCTCGGAGATACATAGAGATGATATACTTATTTCGATACATCCTCAAGCTTTATTTCCAATGCTTTAAAATGTCGATTTCCAGTCTTACAGCAGCTAGCCTCAGTTTACTCTCTCCCTACCTTTTAAGACATCATACATTTTAGCTAATCATTCACAGGATTAAAACCTTTCAGGACACAGTCTTGCTCCTTAGAGTGTCTTGATTGAATTGACTTTTACCTTGGAGTCCTAATATTGTACACAAGCCATTTATACATTATATTCACTCATGTTTCAAAACTTACCTGCAAAGCTTTCAAATTTAATGCAGTCTGTTTCTTTTTGTTCTTTTGGAGAAGTTTAGTCTGAAATGCAACTGTGAAAAATGTAGCTACTCATATCTCTCTAGCTTGTTAATTACATTTTTTGCTATCTCATAGTTTTGTCATTGGGGGTAGGAAAGCTACATTCTGTTCGTATTGCATTGCCACCAGCACCATGCTTACAACTTTCAGAAAGTAGATGTGATTCAGACATTGGAAATCATTTATTAAATAATCAAGACCGTGCTAATTGCACCATAAACCAACCATGTTTTGATAACTATTGCCTGGAGTTTCTTTTTTAAAATCATTGCGGAAACCATAAAAAACCTATAACTTAGTGTTAAAAATCACACAACAACAGGTTATAGTCCAACACGTTTACTTGGAAGCACTAGCTTTCGGAGCATTACTCCTCCATCAGGAGGAGCATTACTTCTCCATAGCTTAAGGCTTCTTATTACAAGAGCATAGGAACAGGAGTAGGCCATTCAAGATCTTTGAGCCTGTTCCATAAGTAATCAGATCATGACTGATCATCCACTTCACTGCCAATTTCCTAACACTATTTTCATATTCCTTGGTGCCATTATTTTTAATAATCTATCAATTTCTGTCTTGAACATTATTCAATAATTGAGATTGAACAGGTCTCTGGGGGAGAGAATTCCAAAGATTCATCAGTCTGTGAGGGAAGACGTTCCCATGCTGTTCAATCTTAGAAGGCCTACCATTCTGAAATTATGTTAGATACGTGTGAGGTGTTGCATTTTGGTAAGGCAAATCAGGGCAGGATGTATACATTTAATGGTAGAATCCTGGGGAGTATTGCTGAAAAAGAGACCGTGGGATGCAGGTTCATAGTTCTTTGAAAGTGGAGTCCATGGAGATAGGATAGTGAAGAAGGCATTTGGTATGCTTGCCTTTATTGGCCAGTGCACTGAGTATAGGAGTTGAGGTGTCATGTTATCGCTGTACAGGATGTTGGTTAGGCCACTTTTGGAATAGTGCATTCAGCTCTTGTCTCCCTGCTATAGGAAAGATGTTGTGAAACTTTAAAAGCTGGAGAAAAGATTTACAAGAATGTTGCCAGGGTTGGAAAGTTTGGCTATAGGGATAGACTGAATAGGCTGGGGATGTTTTCCCTGGAGCATCAGAGGCCGAGGGGTGATATTATAGAGATTTATAAAATCATGAGGGGCATGCATAGGGTGAATAACCAAGATCTTTTTCACAGGGTAGGGGAGTCTAAAACTAGACGGCATAGGTTTAAGGTGAGAGGGGAAAGCTTTAAACGGACCTAAGGGGCAACCTTTTCATGCAGAGTGTGGCATGTGCATGGAATGAGCCGCAGAGGAAGTGGTGGAGGTTGGTATCAATACATGTAAAAGGCATCTGGATGGGTATATAAATAGGAAAGGTTTAGACGGTTATGGGTTAAATGCTGGCAAATCGGATGTATGTAGGATATATGGTTAATGTAGGATATCTGGTCAGCATGGACATGTTGAAGCTGAAAAATGTGTTGCTGGAAAAGCGCAGCAGGTCAGGCAGCATCCAAGGAGCAGGAAAATCGACGTTTCGGGCATATGTCTTGGATGCTGCCTGACCTGCTGCGCTTTTCCAGCAACACATTTTTCAGCTCTGATCTCCAGCATCTGCAGTCCTCACTTTCTCCTAATGGACATGTTGAACTAAAGAGTCTGTTTCCATGTTGTACAACTCTGTGCCTCTATGACTCACCAGTGAAGGAAAACTATTTATATCCACCTTGTCAACCCCTATAAGAATTTCATAAGTTTTAATGAGATCAGTTCTCATTCTTTGAAACTGTTGAGAATTCTTATCAGCATGGCTTTCCATCACAACATAACGTAAGAAATTATAAGACAAAGGCAATGTCAAGTTTTCCAAGGAAGTACAAATATGTTTTGTGGAGCAGTTAGCAACTTCACCTCATCTTCCATATACTCTGGCGGCTCATTCCATGCACATGCCACACTCTGCATGAAAAGGTTGCCCCTTAGGTCCGTTTAAAGCTTTCCCCTCTCACCTTAAACCTATGCCGTCTAGTTTTAGACTCCCCTACCCTGTGAAAAAGATCTTGGTTATTCACCCTATGCATGCCCCTCATGATTTTATAAACCTCTATAATATCACCCCTCGGCCTCTGATGCTGTTCATTGCCATTCCTGTTCATTGTCTTTCTTAATTTTATTGGTTTTATCAAAACCTGTTACATTTATAAAGTTTCTGAAAGGTTATTAATAATCCAGAAACCAAATAGAGGAAATAGGTTTCTAAATTACATTTTAATTCAGTGAAGTAGGTTACAAATGAAACTTTGATTAAATAGAGGATTGAAGCAGATCGGTATTTGACAATTTATCACATCCTCACTTTGCCCTAATTTGTATCACAGCCAATTAATTGCTTTTTGTTTTGTTGGACAATACAGAAAGGATATTAGATTAGATTACTTACAGTGTGGAAACAGGCCCTTCGGCCCAACATGTCCACACCTACCTACCGAAGCGTATACCACTCAGACCCATACTCCTACATTTACCCCTTCACCTAACACTAAGGGCAATTTAGCATGGCCAATTCACCTAACCTGCACATTTTTGATTTGTGGGAGGAAACTGGAACACCCGGAGGAAACCCACGCAGACACGGGGAGAACGTGCAAACTCCACACAGAGAGTCGCCTGAGGCGGGAATTGAACCCGGGTCTCTGGCGCTGTGAGGCAGCAGTGCTAACCACTGTGCCACCATGCCGCCCACAAGATATGGCACTGTGGAGAAGATATATTTTTGTAGACCTAAACTAATTGATCAGATGAATATGTGTAAATATCAGGAGGTTGAGAATTCATATTCCGGTTTAAAAATACAGTGACAAGTTTTAATCTGCCAAAAAGAAAATGGCCGCTAAGCTTTTGTGAAAAAACTGGCCATCATATGATTTCAGTCTCATACCAATGTGATTAATTCTTAACTGCTCTCTCAATTGGTCATAAAAGCCAGTGAATCATATCAAACAGCTACAGAGTTAGATGACTTAGGTGGTAAACATTGGTGCTGCTAATGTTTCCCACATCCAAAGAATTAATAAAATAAGCAGTGCTTTTAATTTACACACAGTTGGATCCTATAAACAGCAAATAAATGAGCAGAATGTGGGTGGAATCTTACTGCTATCACGAATCAGAACCATTTCCCAAGTCCCAAATCCTGCTCAACTCAGATGCACACTTAGGGTGAGTCATATGGGAAATATATGATGAGGAGGCTATCTCTGCATTTTCCATATGACTAAAGACAGTGGATGAACTCCTGAGGTGAAGGTTCAAACAGGAGAGTTTGCAGCATTGGATGGCCAGGAGTCATAGCAGAAAAGACAGGCACGACTGAGGCAGGTTTATTTGATTTGCTTTGATTTGATTTATTATTGTCACTTGTGAAAAGTACTTCTTGAGTGCTAACCAGACAAATTGTACCATACATAAGTACACCAGAGTAATAGAACAGAATAGGGGAAAGTAAGGATTGCAGATGCTGGAGATCAGAATCGAAAAGTGTGGTGCTAGAAAAGCACAACAGATCAGGCAGCAACCAAGTAGCAGGAAAATCGATGTTTCAAGCAGGTTGGGGCACTGGGAAATTTAATCTTTCGCTGCTGAGATTAATGGATCTCACCAGGTAAGAGTAGAAAAGGACATCAAGCAAAGTTAGGTCAAGTGAAGGTGCGATGCAGATCAGATGCAACCAGGTCCTGCTAGTATCTTTTGATAAATTATTCGGCCATGCCAATTCATTATTTGCAAACTACCAGATCATGATGGGCATTCTTTACCCCTACAATAAGTGTGCCCTACGCCTATTTCAAGCTGATGTCAGATATTACCTTGCTCTGCCTTAACTGATTACCACATGTTTATGAGCCATAAGACATTTTCTTATTTCACTTACATCATCAAAGTCAGCTTCTCTATAAGAGGATCCAATCTTTTTTAAACAGCAAAGTCTACAAGAAATAAATGAAACGTTCTGAAATATAACATCAATTATTGGCTTTTGAAAACCAGCAGCAGTATTCACCATAAATTTCAGAAAAGGAGGGCATCAGATGTAAGAACTGGAAATGTGTTGCTGGAAAAGCGCAGCAGGTCAGGCAGCATCCAGGGAACAGGAGAATCGACGTTTCGGGCATAAGCCCTTCTTCAGATATAAGAAGCATAAGATAACAGCAAGGCAAGGGTAGGTTAGAATTAAAGTGCTTTGAGCAACTTTGGTGTCCATTTATATAAAAAAAACTAACAGTCTTTCCAGTCCAGTCCTTCGCTGGCGCCCAGCCTAGCGTCCGTACTGGGCCTTGACCATATTCCATGCCAGGGTTTCCAGGGTTTACCTTGAGGCTCTCGAGACTAGGAGACTGCTCTGGAACTATCTCAAGGCCAGAGGTCCAGTCTGAGGCCATGCCAGACTGAAAAAATGTCATGCTAGGCTGCTGAGAAATAAAAGGAAAAAAAAAGAAAAGGATGGGATGGAGTGGATGAGCTCTGGCTGAGGAATCCTATTCCACCACCACCTTGGATCTGAATCTTCAGTGGCTTTGAATAAGAGGGCAAGCTGTAAAAAGCAATGTTACCCCAATTAATTCAATTGAAGCACTACAGCAGCAATTTACAAGGATGATGTTAGAACTGAAAAGTTATAGTTCTGAAGAGTTTTGAAATGATCTAAAAAACAGGCAGCTTAGACATAATGGCCTGAATGACCTCAAAATTTGTTATGAACTTTTATAGTTCTATGGGAATTATTTTTCACATTAATTTCTCATTTTTAAAAATCTATATTTTTCACTATGTAGATCTGTTGAATATATTTTATAATTTATTAAAACTTGGGGACTAGAAATAATTTCATATTCAACTTAGTCCTCTGAGCCACCTCAGTGCATGCTCCAAATGTATCTATATTTCAGTAACTTGTCATATAGTTGATTCAAATTTCAAACTCTTGTGTCTCAAAGGCATCATAAAATTAAATAATTTTGAACTAGCAATTGTGCCATTTTTTGACTGAGGCACTGAGCAGCATACAGATGCACAATGAAGAATCCTGTAATATTGGTATATTACATGTAAAGAGCCAAACATTACTTGCTGTCTGAATATATAACCTTGGAGTCCCTCATTGAGTTACATGGCAGCCATGTTCCACACAAAGAGCTAAAATTCAAAAAGTCAACAAAGCACTGGCATTTTTGAGCCTAAAGTGCAATTATTTCAAATATGCAGAAACCAGAAGACACAAGTTGGTGTCAGATGTTTATGAAAGAAAACCCAAGCACTTCAAACAACTTGAATGCTGTATTAATTTGCAAAATCAATCTGAGTTAGGGTTAGCGTGGGAAAAATAAGACCAAGTGAATCACGTAAAAACAAACTGGCTACCATTTCAGCACTTCACATTCTCCCCGTATCTGCATGGGTTTCATCTGGGTGCTCTGTTTCCTCCCACAGTCCAAAGGTGTGAAGCTTAGGTGAATTGGTCATGCTAAATTGCCCATAGTATTCAGGGATGTGCAGGGTAGGTGTATTAATTGGGGAAATGCAGCGCAATAGGGTAGGACTTGTTGGGCCAAGTGCCCTGTTTTCACACTGTAGGGATTCTATGATTAACACAATAGCTTTCACCCATGCTATATTGGGAGGCTTAGAGGTACTTGAGAACTTAATACCATAAGGCAAGCTAATTTTCAATAGCTTTCAAAAAGACTCTAGCAAAAGAAAGGTGCAAGCTACATCCTTTGTAAGCAGGAGAGAAAGATATAAATTTAATAACTGGAAGCTGAGCAAAGAAAGCAGCAGCTACACTAAATATTTTTGAAAAAGTTTAAAATACTTCTGCCAAAGTCAAATAGTCAGATCCAGAAACCTGAATGTCAAGCTCGGAGGCAGAAACTAGGTGAGCCTGTTGACATTTTTAAACCAAGATTAGAAAATTCAGACAGCAAAAGTAAATTTGAAACACTGATGGAATGTTGCTAGAACAGCATATTTGGGTTTCCTGCACAGCTTGAAGTAACAAATGGATTTTGTTAGAATGGACAAACACATAAAATTCCAGGGCATAAAGACTTCCAGAGTACAGAAAGACACAAGAAGACAGATGTAGGAAACAGGAGAAAGGGTAGAAAACAGTCTGAGTTGAAGAAACTCAGCAGATCTGTTAGCATCTGTAGATAGAGAAACAGAGTTACCAAATCTGATATGACTCTTCTTCAGAACTTGAGTTATGTTTGAGTGTTCAGTTAAGTCAGGGCAGCAGGGTTGATGCAGTGAAACTGCAACAAAATGCACACCAGACGTGGAGAGAGCTATGTAAGACTTGTAGTCACATGCACTCACAGACAGAAGGAAATATCCCACATATGGGTCAAACTACTGAGTTTGTGCAAAGGCCAATCACTGCAAAAGAAAAGCTCAGTTATAAGACAAATGAGAAAGAAAATAAAGCGAAACATCCATGTCTTGGTTATTGTGAACGCAACAAACTTGAAACCATATGCCCGTATGATATAATTGGATGCACTGCTCTCAGAGAACAATAAAAATATTTACAACGTCATTCAGATCAGAAAGAAAGTGAGAAATAAGCCTCCCATGTGAGAAACGAAGCTCACTGCCAAACAATTTTAGTCCGAGTCAAATTCCGAAGCAGTCCTTATTCATACGTTCTTGCAAGAGTGGGTGTCCAAAAGCTGGCACACTGCTGAACAATATCAGTGCATTTTTATACAGTTTCTATAAGTCTCTCTGTACTTCCCCTTTTACCTCATACGTGACAGTTGTAGTTGATCTATGCAGCTGCTATTCTAATCGGTTTACCACATCTGTCTGTGGCCTATTGTTAGCGTGCAAACCCCACCCACCCTTGATAGCTCAGTCTTATGACTTCTGCTGAAGCAACACTAAGTCTTATCACTTCTGAGTACATGACTTCTGCAGAAGCAACACTTACACATATTCTCCACACCCATCATCAATCTGAAGCTGAAGCTTGACACTGGAACACAGAATAACATCACTGCACATAAACTGTACCAACAGACCTTTCCTGAAAATTTGGAAATAAATGTTTACTCAGGTAGATGAAACCAAACAATGTCAAGCTAATTGGGGAAATGGGATTTGACTGCTACGAAAATCCCAAATCAGAGGGAGACTTAATGGGAAACTTTTGGTCTACATCCCTGACACCTATGGTCCAGCTATCTACAGATTAAGCAGTAATGCTGACCTGCAGTTTATCTTGATTAACCATGCAGTGAAGAAGGCAACACAGAAGGTTGAAGATCGGGCTGAGGAATAACCTACCCACTAACGTTTAATTTAAGTTCTGCCAGGGCCACTCAGCTCTGGACCTTATTTACAGACTTTGTTCAAGCATAGACTAAAAAGCTGAATTCCAGAGATGAGGTTAGAGTGACTGCCCTTGACATCAAGGCTGCATTTGACCAAGGAGCCCTAGAAAAAACAATAGTGAATGCAAAACAAGGGCAATTTCTCCATTGGTTGGAGTCATTGATGAAGTAGCTGAAAATGGTTGGGCATAGGACACCACCCTGAAGAACTCCCATATGTCATGGAACTGAGATGACTGACCTCCAACAACCATCCCTGGCACAAAAGAAGAAGCAAGGAATATCTGGTAGAAATCTGGAGATTCCACAATGATTCTCAGCCCCAATGATGAGCTAGCCCAGCACTTCAGTACAAAAGAAAAGGCTCATGATGCATTGGCATCCATCTTTAGCCAGAAGTGTCAAGTACATGCTTCCCCCAATCATCATAACCGCCAGTCTTCAGCCAATTCAATGCATGTCACTTAATATTAAGAAACTCCTGAATGCACTGGTTTCTGCAAAACTATGGCCTCTGACAACATTCTGGCAATAACACTAAAGTCGTGGCTCCTGAGCTAACCACTCCTCTAGCCAAGCTGTTTAGGTATAGCTACAACATTGATGTCTCCCTGGTAATGTAGAAAATTGCTAGGTTAATTCCTGTAAACAAAAAGCGCACAAATTCAACACAGCCAATTGCTGCCCTAACAGTCTATTCAAGATCATCAGCAATGTGATAAAAGATGTTATCAATAATGCTAGTGAGTGACACTTGATCAGCAATAACCTGCTCACAGATGCTCTGCCGGGGCCACTCAGCTACTGACCTTTTTAAAGACTTGGAGCTGAACTCAGGAGGGGAAGTTTAAGTAACAGTCCTCAACATCAAGGCTGCATTTGACTGAGCATAGCATCTAGGAATCCTAGTAAAACTACAGTTAATGGGAGTATAGGGCAAAACTCTTTACTGTTTGGAGTCATACCTGGCACATAGGAAGGTGGTCATGGTTGTTGAAGGTTAGTCATAATTGCAACTACCCAGCTCAGAATGATGTGTATCCTTTCATGTATTTGAAACAGTTCAGTTTGCAAGACGCTTTGGTTTCCAAATTTCAGTTAATTTTTGTTTCACAAGAAAACGGGAGGATCAATTTCCTTTCTGTGTTTACCTGTCCAGTTATCCTTTTAGTTCATTTTCTGTTTGAGTTAGGGTCTGCATAAAAGAAACTACAAATTAAATTTAATGACACAAGTTCCATCACACATAAAGTTTGACATGGATGTTGTAGTCTGTAAATATGGATAGTGATGGGAAAAAAAATATAATTACCTACATAAATGTATAATGTTAATAATAGGGCAAAAGGCTGGAAGAGACAAGATTTTCCATTTGGGTATCAGGGTCTGAAAGGGATTATTGTTGAGGAGTGCAATAATTGCTGATAATTTCAGTTGGATCAGGTGGGTGAACAACTATGGATCTCAAAGGAGTGAGATCAAACAATAAAGTCTGCCTCATAGTGTCAGTAACAATATCTGTCAGTCTAATGCAACTTGCACCTAGTTCTTGCCTTACAACACATCTTGTTTAAGACAAGAAATGTTCTCATTAGATTACCAAATGTTTTTCTCTCCGACACTCGACCAAGCAGGCCCTCCAGATCTCTAACAGGAAAAAGGAAGATGGCAGCAAATCTACTAAATGGATCTTACACCACAAAGAACTATGGTGAGAATTCATTCTGCGACAGTAAGACAGTAGGAGCAGAATGTTGTCCTCTCGACCAATAAACATTTTCATCTCACCATGGTATCACATGGTACTTTTTAAAGCAGCTGGGAGTATTAAGAAATTAAACCAGTTAATTAAAAAAATTGAGGTATTAATTATAATAATGACAGGTAATGACTTAAAACAAAAAAGATTTAAATATTTGCCCAGACCAAGACAGCACGGTGGCTCATTGGGCAGCACGGTGGCTCAATGGGCAGCACAGTGGCTCAGCGGTTAGCACTGCTGCCTCACAGTGCCAGAGACACAGGTTCGATTCTGGCCTCGGGTGACTGCCTGTGTGGAGTTTGCACATTCTCCCAGTGTCTGCGTGGGTTTCCTTCGCATGCTCCGGTTTCTCCCACAGTCCAAAAATGTGCATGTCAGGTGAATTGGCCATTCCAAATTGCCCATAGTGTTAGGTGCATTAGTCAGAGGGAAATGGGTCTGGGTGGGTTACTATTCAGAAGGTCAGTGTGGACTTGTTGGGCTGAAGGGTCCGTTTCCACACTGTAGGGAATCTAAAGACTCATAAATAAGAAAGCATGAGACCATATAGACAGAGTTAGTTGATTATTGTGATGAATCTTTCTCAAAGTGTAATAAATGAATTATAACTTAGCCATCTTGGAAGAATTCTTGGGGCTGAACATTCTTATTTATCTGAAGCCAGGATTTTGGCTATCTGCCCACAGCTTCAAGGTTTCCTTCAGTGAAATAAAATAAAGAACAGAACAGTAACATAAAGTAACTATTACAAGACAAAAATAAGTAATGCATTGTTCTACAAAATGGAGCTCAGTAGGAAAATGACATTGAAAGAAATGAAAGTCTGCTGGTAGCACCGATCCTACTGGTGGAGTGAAATGAACAGAACAGACTCAGGCATTAAATGGAGTTTGTAGTTGTTGTCAAAATTAAGGTTGATGCAATCAAAGATGATGACAAAGAAAAGTCAAGCTAATGGAAATGTAAATGGAAGAAGATGTCCAGACAGAAAGGGCAAGATAATAAATCAGTTAATTGAAGCAATGTAAAAATAATTTTATTACATGCGTAAGTGTTCAAGGGAAAACATTTTTTATCTTCACATTACTTACGCTGCTAATATTTGTTTAACAACTATTTGGTTGTAATTACAGTCAAAATAAACATTTTTCAATTTTTAAAAATTTTAGCTGTTGTTGATGTTGGTTTAATCATTGTTTGGGAAAGGGTATACCTGTGCATAGATTCATAAAGTCATTGAGTCATAGCGATGTACAGCATAGAAACAGACCCTTCGGTCCAACTCGTCCATGCTGACAAGATAAACTAAATTAATCTGGTCCCATTTGCCAATGCTTAGCCCATATTCCTCTAAACCCTTCATATTCATATGCCCCATCCAGATGCCTTTTAGCAGCTATAATTGTACCAGCCTCCACCACTTCCTCTGGCAGCTCATTCCATACATGCACCACCCACTGCATGAAGATGTTGACCCTTAGGTCCCTTTTATATTTTTCCCCGCTCACCCTAAACCTATGCACTCTAGTTCTGGACTCTCCCACCCACTTACCCTATTCATGGCCCTCATGATTTTATAAACCTCTATAAGGTCATGCCTCAGCCTCTGACGCTCCAGGGAAATTAGCCCTAGCCTATTCAGCCGCTCCCTATAGCTCAGATCTTCCAACCTTGGCAGCATCCTTGTAAATCTTTTCTGCAAGTTTCACAACATCCTTCCTTTAGCAGGAAGATAAGAACTGAATGCAGTATTCCAAAAGTGGTCTAACCAATGTTCTGTACTGCTGCAACGTGACCTCCTGACTCCTATACTCAATACTCTGCCCAATAAAGGAAAGCATACCAAACACCGCCTTCACTACATTATCTACCTGCAACTCCACTTTCAAGGAACTATGAACCTGCACTTCAAGGTCTCTCTGTTCAGCAACACTCCCCAGGACCTTACCATTAAGTGTATATGTCCTGCTCTGATTTGCTTTTCCAAAATGCAGCACCTCACATTTATCTAAATTAAACTCCATCAGCCCATCTGATTAAGATCCCATTGTACTCTGAGGTAACCTTTTTCACTGTCCACTACACCTCCAATTTTGGTGTCATCTGCAAACTTACTAACTGTACCTCCTACGTTCACATCCAAATCATTTATATAAATGACGAAAAGTAATGGACTCAGCCCCGATCTTGTGACACACCACTGGTCACAGGCATCCAGTCTGAAAAGTAACCCTCCACCATCAACCTCTGTCTTCTACATTCGAGCCAGTTCTGCATCCAAATGGTTAGCTGTGCCTGTATTACATGAGATCTAACCTTGCTAAGCATGAGGAACCTTGTCGAATGCCTTACTGAAGTCCATAAAGATCACATCCACTGCTCTGCCCTCATCAATCATCTTCGTTACTTCTTCAATAAACTCAATCAAATTTGTGAGGCATGATTTCCCACGCACAAAGTCATGTTGACTATCCCTAATCAGTACTTGCCTTTCCAAATACATGTAAATTCTGTCCCTCAGGATTCCCTTCAACAACCTGCCCACCAATGACGTCATGCTCACTGGTCTATAGTTCCCTGGCTTGTTCTTACCGCCTTTCTCAAATAGTGACACCATGTTAGCCAATCTCCATTCTTCTGACATTTCACCTATGACTTTTGGTGATACAAATATCTCAGCAAGGGGCTCAGAAATCATTTCCCTCGCTTCCCACCGAGTCTTAGGGTACTCCTTATCAAGTCCTGGGGATTTATCCACTTTTATGCATTTCAAGACATCCAGCACTTCCTGCTCTGTAATACAGACATTTTTCAAGATATCACCATCTATTTCTCTACATTCTATATCTTCCATGTTCATTTCCACAGTGAATTCTGATGAAAAGTGTTCATTTAGTATCTCCCCATCTCCTGCGGCTCCACACAAAGGCTGCCTTGCTGATCTTTGAGGAGCCCTATTCTCTCCCTAACTACTCTATTATCCTGAATGTATTTATATAAACCTTTTGGATTCTCGTTAACCCTATTTGCCAAAGCTATCTCATTCCCCTTTTTGCCTTCCTGATTTCTCTCTTAAGTGTACTCCAATTGCCTTTATACTCTTCTAAGGATTCACTCGACCTCTCCTGTCTATACCTGACATATGCTTCCTTCTTTTTCTGAACCAAAGCCTCAATTTCTTTAGTCATCCAGCATTTTCTACACCTACCAGCCTTTCCTTTCACCCTGACAGGAATATACTGTCTCTGGACTCTCATCTCATTTCTGAAGTCTTCCCATTTTCCAGCCATTCCTTTACCTGAGAACATCTGCCCCAAGGCAGTTTTTGAAAGCTCTTGCCTAATACAGTCAAATTAGCCTTCCTCCAATTTGGAACTTCAACTTTTAGATCTGGTCTATTTTTTTCCATCACTATTTTAAAACTAATAGAATTACGGTCACTGGCCCCAAAATGCTCCCCCACTGACACCTCAGTTACCAGCCCTGCCTTATTGCAGAAGAGCTGGTCAAGTTTTGCACCTTCTCTTATAAAAACATCCACATATTGAATCAGAAAATTTTCTTGTACACACTTAACAAATTTTTCTCCATCTATACCTTTAATAGCTATATCTTTCATGTTTGGAAAGTTAAAATTCCCTACCATAACCACATTATTTTTCTTACAGATAACTGAAATTTCCTGACAAATTTGTTTCTCAGTTTCCCACCTACTACTAGGGGGTTTATAATACAATACCAATAAGGTGATCATCCCTTTCGTATTTCTCAGTTCCACTAAAATAACTTCCCTGAATCTATTCCCAGGAATATCCTCCCTAAGTAAGCAGTAATGCTATGCCTTATCAAAAGCCTTCGATCCTTCCTGTAGCATTTGTATCCTGGAACATTGAGTTGTCAGTCCTATCCATTTCTGAGCCACACTTCTGTAATTGCTATGATATCCCAGTCCCATGTTCCTAACCATGCCCTGAATTCATCTGACTTCCCTATTAAGTAAATACAGTTTAATTCAAGAGTCCTCCCGTGCTCTCTGCTTTGTTCCTTCCTGCTCTGACTGTTGGACTCGCTCCCTTTCCCAACTGTACCAGTCTCAGACCCAGGGAAATAACAAGGAAAGAGGTCAATCTGAGACTCAGACCCAGGGAAATAACAAGGAAAGAGGTCAATCTGAGACTGGTACAGTCGGGAAAGGGAGCGAGTCCAACAGTCAGAGCAGGAAGGAACAAAGCAGAGAACACGGTAGGACTCTTGAATTAAACTGCATTTACTTCAATGCAAGAGGCTTATTAGGGAAGTCAGATTAACTCAGGGCATGGTTAGGAACATGGGACTGGGATATCATAGCAATTACAGAAGTGTGGCTCAGAGATGAATTGCTAGTTTAAATCCTCCTGAGCAGCTCTAGCAAATCTCCCTGCCAGTATACTAGTCCCCTTCCAAGTTAGGTGCAATCTGTCCTTCTTGTACAGGTCAGTTCTACTCCAGAAGAGATTCCAATGATCCAAAACTGTGAACCCTTCTCCCATACACCAGCTCCTCAGCCATGCGTTCATCTGCTCTATCCTCCTATTCCTACCCTCACTAGCTTGTCGCACCGGCAGTAATCCAGATATTACTACACTTGAGGACCTCCTTTTTAAATTCCTGCGAAATTTCCTACATTCTCCCTTTGGAATCTCATCCTTTTCCCATCTTATGTTGTTGGTTCCAATGTGTACAATGACCTCCTGCTAGTCCCTCTCCCATTTGAGAACATTCTACACCCTCTCTGAGACATCCTTGATCCTGGCACCAGGAAGGCAACACACCATTCTGATTTTTCACTGCTGGCCGCAGAAACATCTGTCTGTGCCTCGGCCTGGAGAATCCCCTAACACAATTGATCACTTGGAACCCAACATACCCCTCATTACATTAGACCTTGTCTTGATACCAGAAACTTGGCTATTTGTGCTGCATAGGGATAGCCACAGATTATTCCTGCACTACCTGCCTACCTCTCCTACCTTTCCTAGAGTTAATCCATCTACCTGAATGTATCTGTGGCTTTTCTCCCTTCCTATAGTTGCCATCAATCAGACCCCCTAACTCCTGTAAATTCCTGATTGATCCAACAGATCAATGCGATCTGATCAGATTCACAACCAAACACCCACTTACTGCAGGCAAAATCATCAGTAACATGTAAACTCTCCCTAAACTCCCACATCCAATAAAGTGAGCATACCATTCGATGAAAGGACATCTTTGTTCCTTCTTAATCTACAGACCCAGAAAATAGCACCATCGTTTTGCTCTAAAAACAGTGCTCCAGGCTAACTTAGTACTTATGGTTTATATTTTTAAAATTTAATCAAGAAACAAATTTCAGTAAAACATATAATCAATGAAGAACCCACTCTACTCACTACTGTAGACTTACAGCAAGGTTACACTTAAAAACTATGCACGTAACTGTTCCTGTGCTGTGAGCTCTCCCACACAGGTTCCTCCTAGTTCAGCTGTGAATTTTGTGGGTTGTTATTTTTTCCTAGACATGCTCTGGTGTCCAGAGATACATGAACTCAAGCAGCAAAGGCAGTAACTATGCAGATTCACTGCTGTGCAAGTTAGTAGTGGAGGTTTCTTTCTCTCTCTCCTTCACTGACCATGCGGTCACTACGTTTTGTCTGTCTTTCTCCCTTTTAAAAGTGTCGTTGTTTTGACTTTTCATTTGGATGTACAAGTTAGCTGGAGTTGCAGAGCAGAGCCCTGTTTACTGCCTTTTCTGCTGTGGAGTATAAATAAATCAATAATGAATACTCACAGCAAGGTACTCATTGTGAATCCTTTCTAGTGTAGTACACAACATCAGTTACACCTAAAAATCAGGTATTTCTTGTATTTAAAGAAATCTGAGGCAGCTTATTACTATCAGGTATCAGGGATATTCCAGCAGGTCGCTAATACAATAGATATTCTTCATAGAAATATAGAAACATAGAAAATAGATGCAACAGTGGGCCATTCGGCCCTTTGAGCCTGCACAACTATTCAATATAATCATGGGTGATCATGCAATCTCAGTAGTCCACTCCCACTTTCTCTCCATACCTCTTGATCCCTTTAGCCAAAAGAGCCACAACCAACTCCCTCTTCAATATCTAATGAACAGACCACAATAGTTTTGTGTGTTAGAGAATTTCACAGGTTCATAACTCTCTGAGTAAAGAAATTCTTCCTCATCTCAGTCCTAAATGGCTTACCCCTTATTCTTCAACTGTGACGCCTATTTCTGGACTTTCCCAACATCAGGAATGTTCTTCCTGCATCTAGCCTGTCCTGTCCTATCAGGATTTCATATATTTCTATGAACCCCCCCACCCCCATTATTTTTATAAATTCCAGGGAGTACAAGCCTACCTGATCAAACCTTTTTCATAAGTCAGTCTTACCATCCTGGGAATCAGTCTGGTAAATCTTTGTTGGACATCCACAATAGTAAGCATGTCCTTCCTCAGACTAGGAGACCAAAGCTGCTTCCAGTATTCCAGGTGTGGCCTCACTGAAGCCCTGTATAACTGTAGCAAGACACCCTTACTCCTATATTCAAATCCTCTCACTATGGAGGCCAGCATGCCATATTGTGAACAGTTGGGGCCCCAGCACTGAACTCTGCGGTACTCCACTTATCACTTCCAGCCATTCTGAAAAGTACTCATTTATTTGAACTCTCTGCTTCCTGTGTGCCAACTAGTTCTCTCTCCACAACAATCTGGTATCTCCAACACCATGAGCTTTAATTTTGCTTACTAATCTCTTGTCTGGAACCTTGTCATAAGTCTTTTGGAAGTCCAGATACACAAAATCCACTGATTCAACCTTGTCCACTCTACTAGTCACATCCTCAAAAAATTCAGAAGCTTTGCCAAGCATGTTTTCCCTTTAGTGAATCCATGCTGACTTGAACTGGTACTGTCACCGCTTTCCAAATGCTCAGTCATTACACCCTTAATAATTGACTCCAGCATTTCCCCAGCACCAATGTCAGGCTAACCAGCATTCGTTTAACTTCCTGTTTTCTCTCTCCTGCTTTTTTAAAAAGTGGGGTACACTAGTTGCCACCTAGTCATTACAAACTCTTTCAGAGTCAATTGAATGATGGAAAGTGACTACAAATGCATCCACTACTTCTAGGGCCACTTCCTTAAGTAGTCTGAGAAGCAGAGCATCAGGCCCTGGGAACTTACTGAGCTTTAATCCTGACTAATAGTGATTTCCTTCAGTTCCTTCTTCATGTTTAACCCCCTATCCTCGAGCCTTTTAGAAAGGTTATTAGTGTCCTCCTTAGTGAAGACAGATCCAACGTATTTGTTCAATTTGTCTGCCAAGCTTTGTTGTACGTTATTAATTCACCTGATTCTAACTGTAAAGGACCTACATTTGTCTTCAACAGTTTCCATTCTGTTAATTGCTTCCCCATCTTCAATTTCTTCCCATCCTCATTTTTTCCTTCTTCAGGGTTGAGCCTCATATTCTCTGAGCTTTTCGCTCATAATTATTGCTGGCACAAAACTCTCAGCAAAGATACTCAAATATGGAGTACTTAAGCTTTAGAATGTGAATGCAGTAAAAGTTTCACATGTCATGTAGTCAGACATCACACAACCAGAAGTGCAATGTCAGGTGATCAAATTTCCAGATTACTTTCCAGCCAGACTTGCAACTGTGCCAACAAAATTCAAGATTCAATTCCTGATTTGTAGAAAATTGACAAATTTCAGTCAAGGCAGTATTGAGGAACATTTGCTCTTTGGTTAAAGATGGGACAAGATTGCAGGCAGGGCTCATGCCCACTAACTGAGAAACCCAACCGAAAATGGACAAAGAAACTGGATTCTGTATCACTGCAAAGTTGTCATGAAAAAACATCCTCCTCAGGGTCACAGATGATGACTTTGGCCTGTGATAGATGCCAACACCTGAGAATCTATAAGCCGCATTTCCTATCAACTTCAGACTTCACCATATATTCAGTGCTGGAATTCAACAATTAAAGAGAGAACTTGCATTTATATAACACCTTCAATCAGCAGAAAGCACTTTTCAATCAATTAAGTATATTATTATTGAAGACTAGTTGCTGTGACATATACCAGTTGATGCATAATCTTTGATATTAGTTGATGTATGGGTGCCACTGCTAATCAGATGAATGCCAACAATATGGGGTTGGATCTCCATTCTAGCTGAGTTAGAACTAGGCCCCTGACCTATTTGTGGCAAAATAAATTAAGGCATTTCACTATAGCTAAGTGAATGATCACCAAGGACCTGCCTTCATGCAGAGAATAGAGGTTGATGGGCAATAAATCAGTTGTGGGGAAAGTGAGGACTGCAGATGCTGGTGATCAGAGCTGAAAATGTATTGCTGGAAAGGCGCAGCAGGTCAGGCAGCATACAAGGAGCAGGAGAATCGACGTTTTGGGCATGAGCCCTTCTTCAGGAATGTTGTGCCATTGCTCAAAGAGAAAATGAAAAACAAAGTGTTCTCTTTTTCTTCCAAATATTTCTGATAGCTTACTGATAGTGCAGCTGCTCACCTGGAAAATCCAGAAAAGTTGATAAATCATTTCACAATGCGAATGCACTTCCAAATAACACTGACCATACAAAGAGTATCATGAATCTTAATATGCCTAAAGTGTCAGAATAAATTAAACTCCATTTTATTGTGTGGGATTTTGCGGTTTTATTAGTGCTTTGGGATTACTTTCCACTAGTCAATTTGCTTTTAAAGTGAAAACAAAAATTGACATGAAGAATATGGGAGTTTGGTCAGCTATATCATGTCATAAACTCAAAGCAACTGTAGCTAATATCCATAATTTGTCTTAAGGGTGAAACCTCAAGTAAAAAATAATCAAAAGTAAAATTAGAAGTTAATGAAGAGGAAGTATGGTATTTAGAAATAGAAGTATATTTCCAGTACGTGAAATGGGGGAGTAAGGAACATGTTATTAGAGCTCGAGCAATAGCTGGTGCCACTATGATCCTTCATGAGGATGGGGCTATGTGAATGCAGAGGTGCTAACACTACTGTTAAGAGTGTGCAGAGAAGGAATAGCTGAGCATCAGACAGTCAAAGAGAACAAAGCATGTGAGGCATCTCACTATCACTTTTTCCACAGTATTCAGTATGGATTACTGATGAGGACAACGAATCTACTGGATTATGCAATCAGAGCCAAGTCAACAGTGCCACAGGTGGCTCAGCTGTGTTAGGGCAAGTTTATGATAGTGATAGGAGATTCAGTAGTTAGGATAACAGGTTGGTATTTCTCCATAGTACATTATGTTATCTCCCTGCTGCTAGCAGTTGCAGTGTACTCTAATGGAGACTCTACAGCCAGGGACATAGTCTAACTATGCAGGTGGAACAAGACATGCAGTGCTCCAAGCGGATTATAGGGAGCTATGAAAGAAACTAACGAACAGGACTTT
This sequence comes from Chiloscyllium plagiosum, assembly GCF_037043375.1. Taxonomy (NCBI): domain Eukaryota; kingdom Metazoa; phylum Chordata; class Chondrichthyes; order Orectolobiformes; family Hemiscylliidae; genus Chiloscyllium; species Chiloscyllium plagiosum. Next base: position 58,375,250 of record NW_028270142.1, read on the forward strand.
AATGATAGCAATCTCTGGACTACTCCTGGTACCATGCAATAGTGAGAAAAGTAAGAACATAGAGAAGGACAATGCCAATTTTATTCCATCCATATGAGATCAAGAAATGGCTGAAGGCTCTGGATCGTGCAAAGACTATGGGGTTGTCAATATTCCATCATTGATATTAAGGACTTGTGATTCAGAATTACATACAGCACTAGCTGAAATAACTCCACAGCTGCCGGTAAGCAGTCACCAAGTCATCTTTTATTTACATGTGGGGAGTTCTTGGCACTGATCTAGCTCCCTCAGAGCCAGCTGTCAGAATGATCAGGATGTCTGACACTCCTGTTTATATCCTTCAGCCAGGGCTCCCTGATTGGACCAGATTCTTCTATGAGGCCCATCTGGCTGACAGTATTACAATCACTATCCTAACCAAGCTGTTTCAGCATAGTGACAAACTGGCATCACCCAACAATGTGGAAAATTACTGAGTGCATGCTGTGTACAAACAGCAGGACAAATCCAATCAGGCAAATTACTATCTTATCTGTCGACTCTACACCATCAGCAAAATGATGGAAGAGATCATTCACAGTGCCATCCATGGCACTTGCTTAGCAATAACCTGCTCACTGATACTTAGTGGGGATTCCTCAAAAGCCACTTAGCTCCTGACTGCATTGTAAGCTTGGTGCAAACATGGACAAAACAGCTGAATTCCAGAATATAGGAGCAAATGATTACAGATGCTGAATCTGCACTGAAAGCAAAAGTGCTGGAAATCACAATGGGACAGGCAGCATCCCTCTCCATGCTCTCTCTCCACAGATGCTACAGTGATCTGTTGGAATTTCCTGCAATTTTTCAGCTGAATTCCGGAGGTGAGTCAGAGTGATTGCTCTTGATGTCAAGACTACATTTGACCAAGCATGCATCAAGGAGCCCTAGCAAAATTGGAGTCAATGGGAATCACGGGGAAAACTCTCCACTGGTTGGAGTTTTACCTGGCACATAGGAAGATGCTTGTTGGAGGTCCATCATCACAATCCCATGACACTTCAGGAGTTTGAGTTACTTTCCTCAGCCTAACAATCCTTTGCTGCATCATTAATGACTTTTCTTCCATCATAAGTCAGAGAAGTTATCCCTTGCACAAAGAAGAGTTGTTTTTCCATCTGGAGGCTTGTGACCAGCAATATTCTATCGGGATTGGTACTGGGTCTACTTTTGTTTATCATTTATTTAAATGACTTGGATGAGAATATAGGAGGGATGGTTAGTAAGTTTGCAGATGACATCAAAATTGGTGGTAGAGTTGAGAGTGAAGAAGGTTATCAAAGATTACAAATAGATCTTGATCAGTTGGGTCAATTGGCTGAGAAGTGGCAGATGGAGTTTAATTTGGATAAGCATGATCTTCTTCATTTTGATAAAACAAACAAGGGCAGGACTTATACAATTAATGGGTCCTGAGTAGTGTTGCAGAACAGAGAGACGTGGGGTTCTGGGACATATTTCTTTGGAATTTGCATCACAGGTAGATAGGGTGGTTTAGAAGGTGTTTAGAATGCTTGCCTTCATTGCTTAGATCCTTGAGAATAGGAGTTGGGATGTCATGTTGAGGTTGTACAGGACATTGGTGAGGCCTCTTCTGAAGGACTATGTACAGTATTGGTCACCCAATTATAGGAAGAATATCACAAAGCTGGAGAGGGTTGAGAAAGTATTTACAAAGATGTTGCCAGGAATGGAGGGTGAGTTATAAAAATAGACTGGGACTGTTTTCACTGGAGCATAGAAGGTTGAAGGGTGACCTTATTGAGGTTTATAAAATCATGAGGGGCATAGAAAGATGAATAGTTAGAGTCTTTTCCCAAGGGTGGGGAAGTTCAAAGTTAGGGGGCATATTTTTAAAGAGAGAGGAGAAAGTTTTAGAAAGGACATGAGGGCATTTATTTTACACAAGTGATTAGTGTATGGAATGAACTGCCAGAGAATGTGATGGATGCAGGTACAGTTACAACATTTAAATGACATTTGGATAGGTACATGAATAGGAAAGGTTTGGAAGGATGTGGGCCAAAGGCAGGCAAATGTGACTAGTTTAGTTTGGGAACATGATTGACGTGGATTAGTTGGGCCGAAGGGTCTATTTGCATGCTGTATGACTCAATGACTATGACTTTTGAAGTGGAGATGTTCAAAACAATTTGCAACTCTTCAGGTGATAGCAGTTTGTATCCATATTCAGCAAGATGCGGACTACATCCATGTTTGTGTTGATAGGTGGTAAGTAACGTTTGTGTCATACAAGTGCCAGATGATTACCATCTCCAGCAAAAGAGCTTCTGACTGTTTTTTCTTGATGTTTAGTGGTATTACCATCACTAAATCCCCCACTATCAACATCCTAGGGCTTACCATTGACTGGACATGTCTAAAAAAGGCTGGCTACAAGAGAAGGTCAGAGGTTTGGAATTCTGCAGCAAGGCGCTCACTTCCTGTCTCTTTATTTCCTAACCATAATCTATAAGGCACAAGTCAGGAACATTATGGAATACTTTCTACATGTCAGGATAAGTGTCGCATCAATAGCTTAAGAAGCTAAAACCATCAAGAACAAAGCAGCCTGCTTGACTGACACATCATCCACAATTTTCAACAGTCACTTCTGTGGTGATCTCTGTGTTAAGTATCACACACTGTGCCTCAGAATGGCCATTCTGACTTGGCAGTGTCTGTCACATTTGCTGAAGAGATAGACAGTGGGCTCTGAAGGTGCATGATTCACTGGCCTCAGATTTCTCTTGGTCCTCTCATCAGCCGGACTGTTTGCTTGTCCTTGCTATTTACAATGCCCTTCCAAAGACAGCCTCTAGATATCGCAGCCATCACTGACTATCTCCCATGTATGACAGCTGATGAGTTTGGAATTTCTTTAGAGACAGAAGGTAGGAGTTAACACACTCCAGGGCCTCTGATTTACTGACCCTGTTCAGCCAGGAGATGCCAGGAATATGTCAGGAAGTGAAGGTGAAAACTGTTTGGCCATTTTTCCTCCTAGCAGGTGTTGCCCAGGTCTCACTACTGTAGAGGGATGCACTGAGGATACAAGCTTAAGGGACTCAATCAGGTTACTGTTGTTCCATTCTCTCTCCCTGAGTTTGAACATAATAGCTGCAACTTATGGCATGTTAGCATTGGTTTCAGCATCAACGGATGGATTTCTGAGGATAGTGGAGACTAGATATGTGAAACTATCAGCAGTCTCCACCATCATATTCTTGATGCTGATAGATTGGGGTATGGCAACACTTTTGACCATGGCATTTATTTTGCTGATTCTGGTGGTAAAGGTGGTCTCTTTTCTTCATGGTATATCTTGGTGCCTGTGAAATATTCTATATAGACATTTTGAACAGTTTATTACTCATAAGACATGTTTACCCAGGTGCTCTTACTGTATGAGACAAACAAAGGACAGTGGTTCGAATTTAGATTGTACACTGTACTGACATGGGAGAGTCTGTTCGTATTGCTCAGTATGGAATATTGATGGGGCATCATCAGAGTAGAGCAACTCTCTGACTAGGTCTTGATGTACCTTTGTTGAGGATCTTAGACAAGTAAGGCTGAGCAGCTTTCTGGCAATGCTAGTGTGGTAGTAAACCCCTCTGTCGATGGCCTGAACACGTATGACAGCAGCAAAAAGAAGAATATGCCAAAGTCTGTCGGAGTGAAACACAAATCTGTTTGACTCTATTGTGGATATTGTCCTGTCACAGCCGACCTTACGTATCATGTTCTAATGAAAAGGGGTGATGATGTTGACTGCTTTAGCAGGCAGCTGATTTATAGAGCCATTAAGCATAGAAACAGATGCTTCTGACCAACTCGTCTATGTCGAATGAGTTTCCCAAACTAAACTAGTCCCACTTGCCTGCATTTTGGCCTATATTCCTCGAAACATTTCTTATTCATGTACCTATCCAAATGCTTTTTAAATATTGTGACTTTACCCACATTTATTACTTCCTCTGGTAGTTCATTCCACATACAAAGCACCCTCTGTGTGAAAATGTTGCCCCTCGGGTTCTTTCTAAATCTTTCCCCTCTCATCTTAAAAATATGCTCCCTAATTTTGAACCCTTCCACCCAAGGGAAAAGACCTTTGCTATTCACTTTATTTATGCTCCTGATGATTTTATAAACCTTCATAAGGTCACCTCTCAACCCTCTACTCCAGTGGAAAAAGTACCAGCCGATCGATATAACTCCAACCCTCCAGTTCAAGTAACATCCTGGTAAGTCTTTTCTGAAACCCTCTCCAATGTATTACCATCCTTCCTATAGAAGGGTGACCAGAACTGTACACAGTACTCCAAAAGTAGCCTCACCAACTGTACAACCTCAACATGACATCCCACCTCCTATACTCAATGGTCTTACCAATGAAGGCAAGCATGATAAACACCTTTTTAACCATCCTGTCTACCTGTGATGCAACTTTCAAAGAACAATGTACCCAGTAACCCCAAGTCTGTCTGGTCAACAATACTACCCAGGGCCCTATCATTAACTGTACAAATCTTGCCCTTGTTTGTTTGATTTTGTCCAGACACTGTTCGTAATTTTTCATAAAAGACTGCTTTGGTAAGATTGTTTATGCACTAAATAGGGAATGGTGCCATTCTTAATCCCCCCTTTCTGAGTTCCTTTGGAATGTTCTCAGACTTCATCCAATGGAGTCACAGAGCAGGGTTCACAGTGCCCACTGAGGTTGCGTTAGGTCATCCTAGGTGTACCCATCCCTTTTCCAAGGTATAATTACTCCTTGGTGCTAATGGGTCTGCTTGAACCTGCGGAATACGCAAACATAATGTCTCTCTCTGTTCTTCTGACTGTGTACTACTTAATGAGAGTCGGTTCACAACGACTCTTCCATTGGTAAAGTCGAGCACTCCTATTTAATATGGAAGACAGGCCTGGACTGGTCCTTGTTTGCTTTTGACCTGTGGTAACCTTGGCCTCTTTACAATCTATCAGGCCTTGCTTGTAGAAACCTTATTAAAATTAGCTAATTTTATGTTAAGGTTATTTGCTTACACCATTGGCCATAATCTCTTGTAGATGTTAAGTTGGGAAGATCATAAATAGAGTTAAGGAGAATCCAAAAAGATTCTATAAATATGTTAAGGGCAGAACAGTAACTAGGGAGAGAATATGGCCCCTTAAAGATCAACATGGCTCCCTATGTGTGGAACCACAGGGGATGGGTGAGATACTAATCAAATACTTTGCATCAGTATTTACTATGGAGAAGGATGTTGAAGCTAGGGAACTTAGTGAAGTAAATAGTGATGTCTTGAAAAGAGTTCATATTATAGAAGAGGAGGTGCTGCAGGTCTTAAAGCACATAAAGGTTGATACATCCCTGTGACCTGATCAGTGTTTCCCAGAATTTTGTGTGAAGTTAGAAAAGAGATTGCTGGGCCCATTGCTGCGGATGATGTGCCAGAGGACTGGAGGGTGGCTAATGTGGTACCATTATTTAAGAAAGACTTTAAGAAAAAGCCAGGGTAAAACAGACTGGTGAGCCTGACTTCAGTGGTGTGTAAGATGTTAGAGGGGATTTTGAGGAACAGGATTTATATGTATTTGGAAAGGCAAGGGCTGATTTAGGGATAGTCAACATGATTTTGTGCATGGGAAACAATGTCCCACTAACTTGATTCAGCTTTTTGAAGAAGTGTCAAATAAGATGATGAAGGTAAAGTGGATATCGTCTATATGGAATTTAGCCATGCATGCAACATGCAACATGGTAGACCAGTTAGCAAGGTTACATCACATAGAATCCTGGGACAGCTACCATTTACATATAAAATTGGCTTGAAGGTAGGAGACAGAGGATGGTAGTGGAGGGCTTTTTGGACTGGAGGCCTGTGACCAGTGGTGTACTGCAATGAGTGGTGCTAGGCTCAACGCTTTTTGTCATTTACATACATAATTTGGCTGTGAATATAGGAAGTATGGTTAATAGGTTTGCAGAAAATGGCAAAATATGAGGTGTAGTGAACAGTGAAGAAGGTTACCTCAGAGTAAAAAGGGACTTTGGTCAGATGGGCTGATGGGCCAAGGAATGACAGATGGAGTTTAATTTAGATAAATGTGAGGTGCTGCATTTTGGAAAGGCAAATTAGGGCAGGACTTATACACCTAATGGTAGGATCCTGGGGAGTGTTGCTGAACAGAGAGACCTTGGAGTGCAGATTCAAAGTACCTTAAAAGTGGAGTCACAGGTCGGCAGGATAATGAAGAAGGTCTTTGGTACACTTGATTTTCTTGGTCAGTGCATTTAGTGTAGGAATTAGATTGTTATGTTGCAGCTGTACAGGACATTGGTTAGACCACTTTTGGAATACTGCATTCAGTTCTTGTCTCTCTGCTATAGGAAATTTGTTGTTAAACTTGAAAGGGTGCGGAAAAGATTTATAAGGATGTTGCCAGTGTTGGAGACTTTGAGCTACAGGAAGAGGCTGAATAGGCTGAGGATATTGTCCCTGAAGCATCAGAGGCTGAGGGGTGATCCTTAGAAGTTTATAAAATCATGAAGGGCATGCATAGTGTGAATAGCAAAATATACTTTTTCCTAAGGTAGGGAAGTGTAAAACCAAAGGGTATAGGCTTAAGGTAAGAGGGGGAACATTTAAAAGGGACTTAAGGAATAACTTTTTCACGCAGATGGTGATGTGTGTACGGAATGAGCTGCCAGAGGAAGTGGTGGAGACTGGTAAAATTACAACATTTCAAAGGCATCTGAATAAGAAGCATTAAGAGGGATATGGGCCAAGTGCTGACAAATGGGACTCGATTACTTTAGGATATCTGGTCAGCATGGATGAGGTGGACTGGAGGGTCTGTTTCTGTGCTGTACAATGCTATGATTCTATTAAACAAGGACTGCATTAGTGCAGAAGTGCAATAGAATTGAAAGGAAGACGATAACTGTTTGAAATATTTCAGATTTTAAGATTTTATCAATCACGTATTTATATTAACAAAGTTAATTTTCCACATGACACTGATGGGCCAAGTATGTGTTTTTTACATGTTGTAACTCATTAGAAACCACACTAGAGATCTTGAGCTGCTTACTGTCTGAAACATCCTAGATGTGTTAGGTCCAGTCTGAAGGTGTCAAACATCTGAAGGAGGACAAAAAATATGTAACTAGGCTGCCGCTGAGACATGCACAGTAACTCCTCACCACCACTAGCCACCAGCGAGGGCAGGTATAATGTTATTTTATACAATTTAAGTTAATCTTTTTTTTAACAAAGGGAGTTAGGTTAATTAAATAAACACGTAGATTGATAGTATTTTAAAACCTTCTGGAGCATAACACTGGTGACATTTGAGTAAACATTATTTTTATCAAGGAAATTGTATTCTTAGTGTGAACGTGATTGAATTGTTCACTGCCATTTCATGCATGAGCTGTGAAATTATTCCTGAAATCTGAAAAGGCACTTTTCAAATCCTGTCTGGATTTAAAAAAACAAGTTACAGCAGCAGCCAGGTGACCAAAAAATAGTTGGCAATGCAGAAAAACTGTCTAAATTAGTTAATAATCTAATTGATCAACTTTTCATTCTCCTCTCATCTTTACTACATCTTGTTTAGTTATTTCAAACTCTGCCAGTTCAAATGTTAGAATGAGGACTAAGTGACACCCTTCATCCAGGTGTGGACCATAACTGATACGCATTCTATGATTTTATTTATTTCACTGTCCAGTCCAACAATGGCTCAGGGAATGGTATAGTGTACTCACCTATGACTCAAAAGATTGCAGGCTCAAGTACCATTCTGGAGCCCAAAATCCTAGATTGGAGCACCAACGTAGAACTGAGTGTGTTGGCAGTGCTGCCTTTTAGATGAGATGTTCGACTGTGGCCTCATTTGCTCCCTCAGGAGAATATGCCACTACTTTCAAGAGCATATACCTGGTAAATACTTATCAATCAGCATTGCTAAAATGGATTATTTGATCAATACCACACATGAGCTTACTCTTTACAAACTGCCTGCTGGATGTGATTCCTGGAGTAAAACAATAGCTGCAATTTGAAGTGCTTTGTTAGCTGCTCAGCATTTTATATCATAGAATCGCTACAGTGCAGAACGAGGCCATTCAGGCCATCGGATCCACACTGATCCTCAAAAGGGCATCCCACCTAGAGCCAGCACCCCCACTCTATCCTCGTAACCCCACATTTCCTATGGCTAACCCACCTAGCCTGCACATCCTTGGACACTATGGGCAATTTTAGCATGGCCAATCTACCTAATCTGTGCATCTTTGAACTGTGGGAGGAAACCAGAGGACATGGCGATAACCCATGCAGACAACTGGAGAATGTGCAAACTCCATGCAGTCACGCAAAGCTGGAACCAAATCCAGATCCCTAGTGCCATGAGACAACAGTGCTAACCACTGAGCCACCAAGAATTGCTTTGGATTACTAAAGGCATCATATGTCTCTTTCTTCTTTGCTACATTTTGTTTAGTTATTTCAAACTCTGCCAGTTCAAATGTTAGAATGAGGACTAAATAAATAACTAAACAAAATGTTGATTCATAACTGGAACACACTTTAAACCATTGTGTTAGATAGTTAGTATCTTCCCATAGTTGGTCATTTTAACAAAGCGTCCTGCTCACATGCCCACTTGTCTGTCCTTGGCATGCTGCAATGCTCCAGTGAATCACAGAGCAAACTGGAGGAACAACATCTCATCTTCAGACTAGGCACTTTACAGCTTCCTCGACTTAATATTGAGTTCAACACCTTCAAATTGTGAACCAAATCCCATTTCTTCCCTTACTTTTAGTTTTACTTGTTACATTCTCTGTGTCACCATGTCCTCTCTTCCCTTCCCCCCACTCCAGTGGGACTCTCTGTTCTTTCCACTCTGGCAGTTAGACACAACATAGTTCTGTCAATTCTCATATCCCGATCACTTAATCTGAGCTATCAACATCTTTCCTCTCCCACCACTCTACACTCCATCACTTCCACACCCTCTCCCCAATTATCACATAAATGCAGCCCCCTCCACCCTTCACTTCAGCTTCAATGACAAGTTAGTCTGCTCTCTCTCCATGGATGCTGTCTGACACACTGTCATCTCCAGTATATGTTGTTTTCTTTGCAAATAACAGACCTTGGACATCACATTTGTAACTTATACAAAAGTTAGCATTTATTATTAAAATTGTAACTTTAGCAGAACACATCAACAAGGTCATATAATTGATATTCATAATGCCAATCTTCTTTGATCTTAATTCCCACTCACACAGACAGATAAAACAGTTAAGGGATACATTTTAAAAAGAATAAGAATTGTAATTTGTCAGCTCAATGAACCATTTCAAATGATGGATACCAGCCCTTCATGAAATCCTGGGGCAATGGTTCATTCACAGGTTCCTGCAGGGATTCTATTCTATGAGAATGGAAACAAAAACAGGAATGGTTGGAAAAGCTCAGTTGGTATGACGATATCTGTGGAGAGAAAATAGAGTTAACATTTCGGGTTGAGTGTGTTATGCAGATGTGGGCGTAATGTACCTTTAAAGAAGTTAAAAGCTGCAGGACTACCTGACAGCATCAAGTGTTGTCAACAAAATACAATGTAGCATGTGGTCCAGCAGTTAGGGTCGCTGGTTGCTTGGAGACAAAAACAGATTCAAATTAGGCCAAAGATTAAACTATATCCTCAAAAATACCAAATTCCAATCAAGTTTGAATTTAGTATATTGACAATCTTAAAAGCCGATGACACAATCCAATGCTTTGGGGGTATAAGACCAGAGAAAATTGAACAGTTGGGAAGAGAACTGCCATGCGACCAGCATGTAGAGACTGCCTGGAGAAAAGCGCTCTTAAAGATATTTTTATCAATCAGCAACCTGTGAAGCAGAAATCTCTAAGAAGAAGAAAAGAAGATTCAAAATCTGGCTGGTTTTGAAACTTGAATTTTTTCAGTAAAACTTAATTGGGAGGTTTTATCGGACTAGTATTATAGAAGGGAAAGCAAAAGATAGGTTAGAGGAAGGAGTTGTAAATAGTTGTTAATTCTTCTCTGTTATACTTTAAGAAATAAGGTTGTTAATTTACTTTAACTAGTTCTTGGCCTATCAAATTTTCACAGATTACTGCACGGGATAAATCTTTTCTGTGTTGCAGGTTTAAATTAGTTGCGGGGGGAGGAGTTTACCCCATGTCGTAACAGTTTGAGGGCTCATCGCTGAGATTTGAAGGTTTGGGGGCTTTTGTCCGTGATTTGAACAGTTTGGGTTTTGGATTTCTGATTTGAATTTGTTTAGACATATTTGAATAGATTTGGGGGTATGAAAAATCCCAGCAGATTTAAACATTTGCAGGTTAGTGTTCTAGATTTTAAAATAAAACGTAAGTGAAACAATTTGTTTAATTTCAGTGATTTGTGGTTGACTAAATTAAAAGTGAGAGAAATGGCTCTTAAAATTGTTAAAGAAGTTCTGGTATTTGAAGATGATTCTCAAGTTTGCCAAGGAAGTTTAGAAGGAAAGAAAAAGGCCATACTTTTAGAATTAGCAAATAAGTTAGATTTGGGTTTAACAAAAAAACAAAAGTAAAGCTGAAATTGTAAGGGAATTACTCAAACACTTCGCTGTGTCAGAAAAACAGAAAAGTGCAGTAGAGATAGAAAAACTTAAATTACAATTGGGAAAATGGAGTTAGAAGATAAACAGAGAGAGAGGAAAGTGAGAGGAAGAGAGAGCAAGCCAAAGAGAGAGAGGAGAGAGAGGAAGAAAGAGAGAGAAGGTTCTTAGCTGAGCAAAGAGAGAGAGAAAAAAGGGAGAGACAGAAAAAGAGAGAATTTGAACTTGAGAAGTTGCGGCTTAGTCAGCAAAGTCAAGTTAACAAGATGGGGATTAAAAGAGAAGGTATTTTATATATATATATATATATGTCAAAACTCTACCACATTTTGATGGGAAAAATGTTGAAGCCTTCTTTATTTCATTTTAAAAATTGGCTAGGCAGATAGAGTGGTCCAAGGATTTATGGATAATGCTAGTTCAGACTAAACTGATAGGCAGAGCTAGTGAGGTATTTGACATTTTGTCAGATGAGGTGTCAAGAGATTATGAAGAGGTTAAACAGGCTATTTTAAGCATTTATGAATTGATACCAGAAGCATATAGACAACAGTTCAGAAACACAAAGAAGGAACCAGGTCAGACTTATGCTGAGTTCGAAAGAATTAAACATAGTCATTTTGATCGATAGGTGCATACTTTGAAAATAGATAGGACCTTTGAGGCTCTAAGAGAGATTATTCTGCTGGAGGAGTTTAAAAACTCACTTCTTGAGATGGTAAAAATTCACGTCAAGGAATAGAAAGTTCAGGAAGTGAGAAGGGCAGCAGAATTAGTGGTTGAGTACATTTTGGTACATAAGACCAAGCTTCTGGCCAGAATTGCGTCCTGTGAGGGATAGAATTTGGGAGAAGGGGAGATCCTCCACTATGAAATCAAGAGTAGAGAGCACTGGTAAGAATTTACTACAGGATAAAAAAAAAAGAAGCCCAAGAGGGTGGAAAGGAAGTGAAAGGCCTCAGATGTTTCCACGGTGGTAAAGTGGGACACATAAAGTCACAGTGCTGGTCGTTAAAGACAGGCACTGTGGGAAAGATGTGGTAAAAGAAGCTAAGCCAGTGGCATTAGTGAAGGTAGCAAAGGAGACCCCCAAGAGCCAAGGACCTGTAAGTGAGTGCACAGCCTAGGCAGGGGCTGGGTATGAAGTTAGTACCTGGCCTCTACAAAGAATTTGCCTCTGTGGGTAAAGTTTACTCAGAAAGAACAGGGAGAGAAGGACACAAAGTTATAATTTTGAGAGATACAGGGTCTAACCAGTTGCTTATAGTAAGGGATGAACGAATATGCTCTCTTTCTGATCTATTACCCAAGAATGTGTAATTTGTGGGATAGATGGACAGAAATTTAGTGTTCCCCTATGTAAGATCAGGTTGGAGTGCCAACTTAAGACTGGGGAAGCTACAGTGGGAGTGATTGACAGAGTGTCAGTTCCAGAAATTCAGTTTGTTCTTGGGAATGATTTGGCAGGGCCCAAGGTGGAAGTGATGTCCCTTGTTGTGGAGAAGCCCAAGGAAGACCAAGAAACTGAGGGGTTAATGCAGAAATATCCTGGTATTTTCCTAGACTGTGTGGTAACCAGATCCCACTATCATAAGTCACTGCACGAAGTGAAAATTAAAGAGAAAGGTGAAGGAGTTGAGGTTCTGTCTGATGTAATGGTCAGGAAAAACCTGAACAGGCAGGGGGTCAGACAGAAGTATTTTCTCCTGAAAGACTAAGAGACTTGCAGCAGCAAGACAAGATGATAAAAGATGTATATGTGGATGCATGAAAAGGAGGCAGAGAAGATTCTGTAGGGTTATTATCTGAAAGATAGAATCCTAAAACAGAAATGGAGACCACAGCAGGTTAGGGCAGAGGCAAAATGGGCCGAAGTGCACCAGATTGTGTTCTTGGTAGCGTACAGACAGGAGGTATTATGGGTAACACATGAACTACCTGTAGGAGATCACCTAGGGGTACGAAAGACTCAGAGTAAGGTACAAAAATATTTTTAGTGGCTTGGAATGCACAAGGATGTGGTTAACTTTGCCTTACGTGTCATACATGCCGAATGGTAGGTAAGTCACAGGCAGTAATAAAACCATCACCTTTGTTGCCAATTCCCACATTTGAAGAACTTTCATGCAGGTTATAATTGATTGTGTAGGTCCCCTCCCGAGACCTAAAAGAAGGAACCAGTACTTGTTAACTGTAATGGATGTGTATACCAGATTTCTGGAGACAATTCCATTACAGAGTACCAAGTTAAAATGGATAGTAGAGACCTTAGTAGCTGTCTTCACACAGTTTGGGTTACCCAGAGAGATTCAGTTGGACAAAGGATCAAATTTTACTGCTAGGCTGTTTAAGGAGGTTATGGATAGCTTAGGTATACAGCACTTTAAATCCAGTGTGTATTATCCTGAATCCTAGGGAGCTTTAGAAAGGTGGCATCAGACCTTGAAGACCATGTTGAGAGCATACTGTCAGAATTACCCGAGTGATTGGGATAAAGGTATCCCATTCGTATTGTTTGCCATTAGAGATGCCCCAAATGAATCTACACAGTTAGAGTCCCTTTGAGTTAACATTCGGTCATGAAGTGAGAGGCCCTTTGAAATTAATTAAAGCAAAATTGACAGGACCAAAATCAGAGATCTCATACTTAGATTATGTATCAGAGGTGAGGAAGAGGTTAAATTGAGTAGGCGAGTTAGTTAAACAGCACCTAAAGAGGGCACAGTATAGAATGAAGCAGGTGGCAGATAAAAGCTCTGAGACTCAGACGTTTTCCCTTTGTCATTCTCTGAGACAAAATCAATTTATATTTGATAACGAGCCTAATTAACCAGGCTTTCTTGACCTAACAGAAGTGTGACTTTGTTAGTTACTAAATGTGGAAGAAATAATAATGTGGCACTTGTATACACAGTTAGAAATGAGAGACGAGTCTACGATAAAAATGATAAAAGATATGTGGATGTTCTATGAATTCTGTGAAGAGTAAATGATATTGTGTTGCAGCTATCACATTGGATGATACTGCTGTTGGTAAGTGACAGTTGATTTTGAAATGCTTGGCTTTGCAGGTCAACTGAAAGCCCTTCGTCCTGTTTCCTTTTGAATATGGGTTCGCTTGTTTTCTGGCTTCAATAAATGATATTTTATCTCTAGCACAGGGGTGACTAGGTTTTTTCTTAGCTCTGACCCATTACAAATACAGACCAAGGTTGGATCTGGTCTGCCCCATCCTTGTATATTCTTGAAAAGGGAAAACATAAACGTGTCTTCACCCAGACTGTTTTCTCCTATAATGTTCATCGTCTGATATTGCTCACAGGAGATAACATTTCAGCTTGCAGTGTGTTTTTATCTTTGAAATCCTTCTCTTTAAAGCATCTTTAACATCCGTCAAGTATAGAATTCAAGATCTCCCTTGAGGTTGGGGATAATCCACACAGACCTTCTAGTCACTCACTGAATGTACATTCTCAGTCACTTATTGGTTGCATATCCTCTTTTTACTAAAACGCAAGTTGTAATTATAAGCTCAACATGCCCATAGTTGATCTGGGGTATTATCTGTTGTCCTGAAATCCTATCTGCTAAGTTGTTGTGATTTATATGTAAGGACATCCGATTCATCTGTGCAGCAGTATTCTGTATTTTACGTAAAGTTAGCTAAAATGGAATGACAAAATAGGTGTAAAGTTTAAAAAAAGAGACATACATTTCACAACTCCCAACAAAAATATATTCCTTTGAGAAAGATACTTTGAAAAGAATGCACCATCTGGTCCAGGCACATTTCAGCTGAAGATCATTCGAACCATACCGTCCCTCTTGCCCTGGTATTGGTACCAATGGTGAAGTTAAGGTATAGGAGGGAGCACACAAACCTCCAAACAGTTCATTAAGCAGCATCTGCTCCAAATGTGGCAGATTCGGCAGATCACACATTGGATCTGTCAACCATTTCAGAACCCATCAAAGTGAGAGAAGCAAGTCATTCTGGATCCGAAGGGACTATCTAAGATGGAGATAGCTGAATCATCAATAATTTGTCTTCGCTCTTTATCATGCTGCCAAGCATGCTGTATATCTCAGGATTTCCCTTTTGTAAAGAATATCCAAAATGAATCCAGCCAAGGCTAAATTTGAGACATAATCTAAGCAGAACAAGAATTTGAAATTTTGCCAGGAGCTAATTGTCAGATACATGCTGCAGACAGAGGAAGGTGTGAGATGGTATTACGACTAAATTCCCTCAGCCCCTCCTTTGAGTTTATTTACTCTAAATTAGACCACTAGCAAGAAAAAGGCTGGTATGATCCTCAATAATTCTTTGTTGCAATAAGATTTGAACAAAATAGTGGCTTGTTTTTAACTGCTGTAGAGATGAAAACGATTTCTTAAAAAGCCAGCACATGGATACATACAGACACAAATCAGCCAACTTGTAAGAAACAATGCAGGGTCAAGTTTGAAACCAAATTCACCCTTTAAAGTTTGAGACAAAGATATTCCACACTATTTCGAAATTATATTGAATTGAAATTGTAATTTTCATCTCACGTTTGTTCTAATATCCAGTTGTTTCTTAAGGTGGATTTAAAAATTGTGTGAACTTTTAAAGTACGATTCTCATGTTCTAGCAGTTGTATGTTCTAACATTGCCTGCATGAGACACATCTTTAAGGACTCCATATGGTGTGTGCAAACAAAATTGCAAGCCTCCCTGGCAGTTAGTCTGCCTTGGATTTGCAAGTTACACACAGAAATCAGTTAATTTGCTGCAACATCTGCGTCATAACTTCTAAAGTGTTTTACTGTGTTAATCAATCACTGATGATTGATTATTAGAGCATTATCATTAATATGACAATAACTATCTTTAGCTACTATATAGTCAATGAAATATCACTCATTACTATTGTGTAATCCAGAATTGATTTGTATAATAAATGTTCATAAGCAAGTATTAAAAAGGTTTGTAATTCTATTCTCAAGAACCCAAACACAGAAAGCAATATTCTAGAATTCTTAAGTTGGAAATCTCTGTGCTGATTTATGTTAACCCAGATGAGTTGATGCTGCTGGTGTATACCTGGAGATGCATCCTATCCTGAAACACTTTTGCTGGCCTAAAACCTCACAGAGGGAAGACATTTCATTATGGGACCCAGTTTATTGCCGATTAAATTCCTGTAGTGACTTGAAATTTCTCATAGTGGAGAATTTAGACTGACAATATATTCTGCTGGATAGGTTCACTTTGCCAGAGGCCCAAAGAGATGAGAATCATTTCATTTTACTGATAAATACAGTCAATAATTTCAAGATAGAATGTCTGCAATATAGGGTGCCTAGGCAGCTAAATCAAACTGAAATCTCTCTCCCATGGAAAACAATTTCTTTTTTTTAAATATCTAGATTATTATACCCAACTCTATGGTAGCAAAGTATTCTGTTTGATTTCATGGTTCGATTTTAAAGAAAAGCATTCAGCCCTGCATTCTTTGCCTGTCCAGTTTTGTGATTGACAAAAGCTCTCAACTTCAGAGACATTTGTTCACAGAGACTTGTTCATTTTAATCCGAACAGTGATATCAATGTTTGTATTCAGTGAAACTCAACGAAATTACCAGAAAGTAACATATTTGTTATCAACATTTATTTAGATGTCAAGATTTTAATTTGAATTAAGCTCAGTAGTGAACAGAGCTGTAATTATTTGACAAACCATTTCAATGCTGCTTGCCTAACTTTACTGATTATATAAACTATATTTCCACAGTTACCATTGCTGTAACTATATAACTGATAAGTACAGCAATACACATTGAACAAAATGGGCTAACTGAATGTTTACGCTCATACGTGAATTATTGAAATGTAAACAAGGCATTGAGCCACAAAAGGCTGTAACGATGAACATTTTACACAGAATGGAAACTATCAAAGCTCAGCCTTACCCTCAGCAGCCTTTAGCTAATTTGAAAACCTGATATTGATTAATTTAAAGCCCAGAATGTTTTTAGTGAATCCACAGATACATTTAGAACTAAATCCCCTTTTCAGTGTCTTAGAGTCTTTGTTCCTAGCGACAGTCGGCTTTGCTATAACGCGCGTTTCTTCAATGCAAATTGGCTATAACACGATTGAAGAATTTAGACCGTAATTTGTAGAACACAAACTATAATGCGATTCCAGTCTCATTGGTTTAAATGGTGTTGCTATCATGCCATTTTCTTATAACATGGGATCACACAGGATCGGAACTATCACACTATGTCTGTATTCTGAATTGTGTCAATATGTACATGCACAAAGTGGGACTAATTTCCCTAAATAAGGCACATTGACAGTTTCACTCTAAACCTAGTGTCATCTGCAACTATCAGATGTTTCAGGTGGAGGGGCGAGAAGAGAGGGAGTTCCAGAAGTCCAATCTCAATCCCACTTACTTAGTAAATTCATCAACCAGATTCTCCAGTCCTTTTGGCAGGAGGGTGCTCTAGGTGTGCTGATAGTTATATAGCCATGGAGTTTAAGAAATCTCTCTCTGACCCACAAAGCTCGGGAATATCATGTCAGAGCCTCCATTCTATTATCTATGTTTCATCTGATTGAGTTTAGGTTGGTCTGCTCATTAGTTTATCTTAAATTTCAGGAATCACACATTTCAAAAACTGTAGTCACTCAGAGACCAGCAGTTATCTGACAATAAAGGTTTCACAGCTAGAGGACAGAGAATGTCAAATCCTCTAACCACACTTAAATGGTTTAACATGGTATTAATTGTGTTACATTTTACTGTGCAACCAAGATATTTTTTGTCTTCTGTGACTGGACATGGATCATCGACGTGCACATAAACGGTTAATTCAGATACCACTACTGGTCCCAATATCCCAATGTGAACAGTGAAACAGAAAACAAACTACAATTAAGTCATTTCCCAAAAAATGATACAGGTAACATTTTTACAGTGCATCCAATTTAGTACATCACTGACTTTGGAAGAAGCATCTAAAGAAGATGTTAAATTGCTGTCACACATTTTGCTCTATCACAGAAGTCACATTTCACCCAGTATTCAAATAAGGTTAAAGTACAAACAGCCTGACAACCACAGGATAAAATTATGTTCAAATGGATGCACTTACTGCCTTTCTGGGTGATAAGCAGCTGAGCTGGTCTTCAATTGGGATTATACATCCCATCCATTGCTGTTTTAGCCCTGATTCATAATTGTAATATTATTATAGCATGTGGTCCTTAACATTGTGAACACAAGGGATTGTCGATTGTGTCCATGTGGGACAGTGAACAGCAATATCAAGGCACGTGGAAACTGTAAAGATCTCACCTTAATTATTCAGCAACTCCACAAGTTCCAACCTCTCACCCACCCCATCTAAAAAATGAAGCCCAACTCATCTCCCTCACCAGCCACTACCTGCTTTCCTGAACAATACCCTCTCCCATCCATCTCTGCTCCTGAAACTCAGGCCTGGCTCTTATCTGACTGAAGCAGTTTGTCTGGGGTTCCCACTCAGGCCTGCTCCACACTTGTCCAACTCTCCTTCATGCTACAGCAACCACTAGAATGGCTGCGCCTCCAATCAGACATTCTGTCTAGTGAGGCACACAATGGAGGAGAGGGGGAATTTGGGATTGAGATGGCATCTCCTCTCAGATTTGAGTATCTGATGGGGCACCTTTCTCTAATTGTTTGCCTGAAATTGGTATTCCCTGTGCATTTTGGGGGCAAATTTGCCTGCTGCCCACTTGCATATTGAGCACTGATGACATAGATTTCTTCGCTGGTTGGAATTTTAATAATAAAGAAAAGCTGTATAGGTTGGAACTTTTTTCACTGGAGAATAGGAGTTTGAGAGGTGACCTGTTAAAAGTTTATAAAATAATGAGGGGTATAGAGAGGGTTAATGATAGTTGTCTTTTCCCAAGGATGGGGGATTTCAAGACGAGGGGGCATATATTTAAGGTGAGAAGAGAGATATTTGTTAAAAACATGAGGGTCAAATTTTTTACACAGAGGGTGGTTCGCATGTGGACTAAACTTTATGAGGAAATGGTGGATGTCAGTACAATTACAACTTTCAAAAGTCATTTGGATATGTACATGGATAGGAAAGGTTTGGGGGAATATGTAGCAGAAGCAAGCAGGTGGGACCAATTTAATTTGAGATTACGTTTGGCATGAACTGGTTGGACTAAAAGGTCCTTTTTGTGTTGTATGACTGTATGTCACTATAACTTACTTTTCATTGTTATTATCAATGAATTGAAGATCAGCTCATGTATATACAGCATCATAAAGATTTTTTTTATTTTAATGATTAATTATAAGCATTATACAAGCAATTTTATAAATCTGAGCAAACACATACAATTCCATTTAGAAAGACTAACTTTAAAATGTTGCAGTTGATATAGCATTTATTAAGTCACTTGTGTTAACATTACAAACAAGAATAAAAAACCTGAAGATTCTAGAAAACTGAGCCAAAACCTGAAAATATTGGAGACAGCAGGTCAGGCTGTATTGGTGAATAGAAAACTCAAGTTAATGTCTTGGGTGCAAATTCTTCAAATATATTGAAGTAACATTTGCATTCAAAGCATGAAGTTGTCTAGGATTGCCATAGTGAGCAGCCGACTTACTAAAAAGAGTTCCAGTGCTTTCTGTGTAATCTAACATTCATTTGTCAAAGTAAGATACAAGGCATGTGTGCTTTAATAGACTACAGTTAAGAAATATACTGCATTGCTTTGGCATAAAGGATGAAGTGGCTGTGAATTCCTTACTTCTGCCCACACAAACTTGGTGTCAATTCACCAGAACTCTGGCTACAATATTGATTCCAAACCTCCAACTTTCAACTGGTTAATAAAATCAATCACAGTTACTCTACTCAAACAATAGACTTCTTTTAAATTTTGTGTTACTTTGCATTTCTCAAACTATTTATGGCAATTTGGCAACCATCGCTAAATTCATAATTGCCTTTGTAACGATTGCTTGTCACAGTGTTTTTAGTTGGAGTGACATCTCCAGCCAAACTGCTGCAGAAAAGACAATACACTAGCATCTACCAGTCAATGTGGAAAATTGTCTTATCCTCAGGACAAATCAAGTCAGGCCAATTACTGCCCCATCAGTCTACACTTGATCATCAGTAAAGTGAGTGAAAGGTCATTTACAGTGCTGTTAGGCGGCACTTGTTTACCAATAATCTGCTCACTGGTGCTCAGTTTGGAGTATTGCATCAAGGAGCCCTAGCAAAACTGGAGTCAATGGGAACACAAGAAAAATCACTCCTCTGGTTGTAGTCACTCCTTGCACAAAGGAAAATGGTTGTGGCTGTTGGAGTTCACCATCTTAGCTCCAAGACGTCGCTGCAGAAGTTCCACAAAGTTGTGTCCAAGTCCCAAACACCCCCCACCTGCTTCATCAATAATCTTCCCTTAATCATAAGTTCGGAGTGGGGATGTTCATTGATGATTACACAATGTCCAACATTATTTGCAACTCCTCAAATACCGAAGCAGTCTGTGTCCAGGTTTGGGCTGATAAGTGGCAAGTCACATTTCTGCCATACAAATGGAAAGCAATGACCACTTCCAATAAGAGAGGATCTAATGATCACTGCTTGACATTCAAACACATCAACATCATTGAATTCCCCACTATCAACATCCTGGAGGTTACCATTTACCAGAAATTGAAATGAACCACCCATATGAATGTTGTGGCGCCAAGAACAGGTCAAGACTGAAAACTCTATGGCTAGTAAAGGCACAAGTCATGAGTGTGATGAAATACTCCCAATTTGCCTGGATGAGCGTAGTTCTAATGACACTCAAGAAGCTTCACTCCATCCAGGACAGTAGCTTGCTTGATTCACACCCCCTCCGCCAACCTCCACATTTACCATCTTCACCACTGATGAACTGTAGTAGTAGTTTGTACCATCTGCAAGATATGCTGCAGTTACTGACCAAGGCAACTCCAGCACCTTTCAAACTGCAACCTTTAACATTTAAAAGGACAAAGGCAGCAGCCCATGGCAACACCACCACCTGCAATTTCCCCTCTAAGCCACACACCATCCCAATTTGGAACTCTATCACCATTCCTTCAGTGTCACTATTCAAATCCTGAAACTCCCCTTGTAACAGTTATGAGGCTGCCCTTACACCCTGAGAACTGTAGCAATTCAGGAAGGCAGCTGACCAGCATCTTCTCTGTGCAACTAGGGATAAGCAATAATTGCTGGCCTGACCAGTGACATAGATTTCCCCTGAATAAATAAAGCTAAACATGAAACTATCCTGAGCTTCTAAGCAGCTAAAATTTAGGAGAACAAAACAGCAAAGAAGTTTGAAGTGCGGTTAACAAATAAAAACTCAGTTTTGTAGTAATACGCAACTTGGAGTTGGAAAAGAATAGAAGTAATGTAAGAAATTGATATGAAAGACATCACGAGCAACTAAATACGTCTAACATTTTGTGAGTTAAAAACAAATTGTAGAATTTTACACAGTTTCACCCTAGAAAGTAAAGGATCTCCATTAATATTTTTGCATATCATAGTGAAGCTGGACGAACACAATAACTTACTGAATGTTGATACATCTCTACAACATAGAGCAGCACAGTGGCACAGTGGTTAGCACTGCTGCCTTTCAGTGCCAGAGACCCAGGTTCAATGCCCGCCTCAAGCTGTGTGGAGTTTGCACATTCTCCATGTGTCTGCGTGGATTTCCACCGGGTGCTCTGGTTTCCCCCACAGTCAGGTTAGGTGAATTGGCTGTGCTAAATTGTCCGTAGTGTTAGGTGAAGGGGTAAATGTAGGGGAATAGTTCTGGGAGGGTTGCTCTTTGGAGGGTCGGTGTGGACTTGTTGGGCCGAAGGGCCTGTTTCAACGCTGTAAGTAATCTAACCTAAAGAATAGTGCACTGTCAATAGAACACAGCCTTCTCTCACCTAAAGTCTTCAACACTTCTATCAAGTGTAAGAAATATAAAAATTGAGCGCATTTCCTGAAAAACAAAGCTGAATGGTTTAGTTAAATGAATGTTAAATGCTCTAGCCCTTCGTTGTAAACAAGTTCATTGTTCATACAATGTCCGAGCTATTTCTCTCCTCATCACTTTGACTACTTGTACATCTTCCTTCAGTCAGGAAGGCACGCCAGCATTGAAGGACCACTCAGAAAAGGACTGAGCAAAGATCCCTAGCTTCTGAATTTGTGTTTGGAGCCATTCACATTTAGATTCACACCTCCCATATGAGTGTGCTATCTTGGGTGGCATGGTGGCTCAGTGGTTAGCACTGCTACCTCACAGCACCAGGGTCCCAGGTTCAATTCCAGTCCAAGATGTGCAAGTCAGGTGAATTGGCTATACTAATTTACCCATAGTGTTAGGTGTATTAGTCAGAGGGAAACGGGTCTGGGTGGGTTACAATTCAGAGGGTCGGTGTGGACTTGTTGGGCCGAAGGGTCTGTTTCCACACTGGAGGAGATCTGATCTAATCTTAACCTCTTCAATAACCAGTTTCCTCACAATGATTATTTCTTTTCATATATTCAAAATTCCTCTTGGATTGGAGCTTATTTTAATATTCTTTTATATTTTAACCATGATATATTTCTCGTAATTCCCTATTTTTCTACACTTATCTTCATGTCTTACTTTCATAACTAGTTCACTCACTGAATGCAGTTAAGTAAATTGGGTCCTATCTTTCCCATAGGCACTATCAAGGCTTTTGTGTCTGCCAGACCAGAGGCTTCAGGTGGCAGGAAACATCTTCATGCTTCACCCACAGACTGATGGCCTTACCAAAGCAAAGAACCCATCTACCACCTCAAAGTAAAGGCAAGTTTATATCGAGCTTAGTTAAGACCAAAATATTTTATTCTTGTTGGAATTCTATTGCAATTTTACACTTTTGCTATTTCTGAAACTGAAACCCTATACTTCACAGGTTCCATTTCTAGCAACTTCAAAAAAAAAGAATGTAGCTTTAACACAATGGACAGTGTGGCACTACTCTGCTAACAGACTGTACATTACCTAATTGTAGGTTGAAGCAGAAATCTTTGCTTTATTGTCTTACAAACATAATGCTACCGAGAAAGGAATAAGCTGCTACTAATTAAAATTTAGCAATGATGTAACATCTTAACATGACAAATTAGACACTTATTAGAACCTAACAAAACTTTCAGTTCAAATAGATTGCACTGTGATTGAAAAAAAAATCCAGTGGAATACATTGCCATTTAACAGTTCATTTGCAACCATTTAACCTCATGTCCACAGGAAGCTAAAGCCTGAAGCATTTTTGAAGAGTTCTTCCATTTCAAGTAAAAAATCTTTTAGCTCATCCATTTATTATCCTTGTACTTATTGCACTAGGCAATGTGTAGATCAATAACACAATAAATAATGTGAGTATTATCAAGATTAGTCCAATTATGATGTACTTCTTGTAATTTCTCCAGATCAGATAGTAGACACACTTGAAAGGGTTTACAAACCAAGAGAAAGAGGTGTCAGGGCGGCTATAGGGAGAAAGAAAATCCAATTAAAACAGTTTCAAACCATTGTGAGTGTTGATGACCTTCTAAAAACTAAAGTAGCACAAGTGTTGTTGTTCATAGGATTTAAATACATTGCAAGGTTCAATAAACTTCAAGTTGTCAACCTTCCCAGAATAATGTTCCTTGCAATAACTTTATCATTAAAACACACTGCATAAAATATTTGCACTGCACATGTGTCAGTCAATGACCATCTCCTAGAAGAGGGAAACTACTCACCGACCTGACATTCAATGGCATTTTTATTATGGAATCTCCCACTGCCAATATCATGAGCATTACCATTGACCAGAAACAAATGAATCATCCACATAAATACTATGGCTACATCAGTAGGTTTGAGCTGAGAATGTTGTGGTGAGTAACTCGCCTTCTGTCTCCCTAAAACCTATTCACTATCTACAAGGGACAAGTCAGGAATGTGTTGAAGTACTCTCCACATGCTTGGATGAGTGCAGCTCCAATAAATTCAAGAATCTCCACATCTTCTAAGTTTGGGAAACCTGATTAGCATGGACGAGTTGGACCAAAGAGTCTACTTCTATGCTGTATGTCTCTATGACTCCATGACAAAGCAGCCCACTGATAAGCTTGCTACCCACCACCTTGATCTTTCCTTCCTTATACCACTTCTGCAGAGTGGCCCCAGTGTGTACAATCTAAAAGACACACAGCAGCAATGTACCAATGTTTGTCTGACAACACCTTCCAAACCTGTGGCTTCAATCACCTTGAAGGACAAGGGAAGCAGAAGTATGGGAATACCACCTCCTCTACAAACCAAAAATCATCCTGACTTAGAATGCCACTTCTTCAGTATCCCTGGGTCAAAATCCTGGAACTCTCTCCCTAGTAACACTGCATAAGTGTTACTATGTGTTACTTGCACCAGTGGTTCAAGTTAGCAAATCACCACTATCTTCGAATAAGCAACTAGTGATTGACCATAAATGCTGCCCGAGGAGAAAGTGAGGACTGCAGATGCTGGAGATCAGAGCTGAAAATGTGTTGCTGGAAAAGCACAGCAGGTCAGGCAGCATCCAAGGAGTAGGAGAATCGATGTTTCGGGCATGAGCCCTTCTTCAGGAATGAGGAAAGTGTGCCAAGCGGGCTAAGATAAAAGGTAGGGAGGAGGGACTTGGGGGAGGGGCATTGGAAATGCGATAGGTGGAAGGAGGTTAAGGTGAGGGTGATAGGCCGGAGTGGGCGTGGGGGCGGAGAGGTCAGGAAGAAGATTGCAGGTTAGGAGGTTGGTGCTGAGTTCGAGGGTTGGGACTGAGACAAGGTGGGGGGAGGGGAAAGGAGGAAACTGGAGAAGTCTGAGTTCATTCCTTGTGGTTGGAGGTTCCTAGGTGGAAGATGAGGCGCTCTTCCTCCAGCCGTCGTGTTGCTATGGTCTGGCGATGGAGGATTCCAAGGACCTGCATGTCCTTGGTGGAGTGGGAGGGGAGTTGAAGTGTTGAGTCATGGGGTGGTTGGGTTGGTTGGTCTGGTTGTCCTAGAGGTGTTCTCTGAAATGTTCTGCAAGTAGGCGGCCTGTCTCCCCAATATAGAGGAGGCCACATCGGGTGCAGCGGATGCAGTAAATGATGTGTGTGGAGGTGCAGGTGAATTTGTGGTGGATATGGAAGGATCCCTTGGGGCCTTGGAGGGACGTAAGGGAGGAGGTGTGGGCGCAAGTTTTGCATTTCTTGCGGTTGCAGGGGAAGGTGCCAGAAGTGGAGGTTGGGTTGGTGGGGGGGTGTGGACCTGACGAGGGAGTCACGGAGGGAGTGGTCTTTTCGGAATGCTGGTAGGGGAGGGAAGGTGAGGGAAATATATCCCTGGTGGTGGGGTCCGTTTGGAGGTGGCAGAAATGACGACGGATGATACGATGTATATGGAGGTTGGTGGGGTGGTAGGTGAGGACCAGTGGTTCATCCCTTGTGGTTGGAGGGTTCCTAGGCGGAAGATGTTCATCCCTTGTGGTTGGACCACAACCCCACTAGTCCTCACTTACCACCCCACCAACCTCCATATACATCGTATCATCCGTCGTCATTTCTGCCACCTCCAAACGGACCCCACCACCAGGGAAGTCACCCTGTTAGGAGTTTTCTACAGGCCTCCTAATAGTCCTAGAGATGGAGAAGAAAGGATTGCGAGGATGATTCAGGAGAAGAGTGAAAGTAATAGGGTGGTTGATATGGGGGACTTTAACTTTCCAAATATTGACTGGGAAAGCTATAGCTCTAGTTCGTTAGATGGGTCGGTGTTTGTCCAATGTGTGCAGGAGGGTTTCCTGACACAATATGTAGACAGGCCAACAAGAGGTGAGGCCATACTGGATTTGGTTCTGGGTAACGAACCAGGCCAGGTGTTAGAATTGGAGGTAGGTGAGCACTTTGGGGACAGTGACCACAATTCGGTGACTTTTACTCTAGTGATGGAGAGGGATAAGTGTGCACTGCAGGGCAAGAGTTATAGCTGGGGACAGGGAAATTATGATGCGGTGAGGCACGACCTAGGATGCGTGGCTTGGAAAAGTAGGCTTCAAGGCATGGGCACAATTGATATGTGGAGCTTGTTCAAGGAGCAACTATTGAGTGTCCTTGATAAGTATGTACCTGTCAGGCAGGGTGGAAAGGGTCGTGTGAATGAGCCGTGGTTTAATAAGGAATTGGAATCCCTTGTTAAATGGAAGAGGGTGGCCTATGTAAAGATGAGGCGTGAAGGTTCTATTGGGGCTATTGAGAGTTATAAGGTAGCCAGGAAGGATCGAAAGAAAGAGCTAAGAGCAGCAAGGAGGGGACATGAAAATTCCTTAGTTGGTAGGATTAGGGAAAACCCTAAGGCTTTCTATCGGTATGTCAGGAATAAAAGAATGACTAGGGTAGGAATAGGTCCAGTCAAGGATAGTAGTGGGAAGTTGCGTGTGGAGGCTGAAGAGATTGGGGAGACAATGAATGAATACTTTTTGTCAGTATTCACTCAGGAACAGGACATTGTTGCCGATGTGAATATTGAGTCACAACTAATTAGAATGGACCGCTTTGAGGTATGTAGGAAAGAGGTGTTGGAAATTCTGGAAAGGGTGAAAATAGATAAGTCCCATGGGCCTGATGGCATTTATCCTAGGATTCTCTGGGAAGCAAGGGAGGAGATTGCAGAGCCATTGGCCTTGATTTTTATGTCCTCGTTGTCTACAGGAATAGTGCCAGTAGACTGGAGGATAGCAAATGTGGTTCCCTTGTTCAAGAAGGGGAGTAGGGATAACCCTAGTAACTATAGGCCGGTGAGTCTCACTTCTGTTGTGGGCAAAGTCTTAGAGAGAATTGTAAGGGATAGGATTTATAAACATCTGGATAGGAATAATGTGATCAAGGATAGTCAACATGGTTTTGTGAAGGACAGGTCGTGCCTCACAAACCTTATTGAATTCTTTGAGAAGGTGACTAAGGAGATAGACGAGGGTAAAGCGGTAGATGTGGTGTATTTGGATTTTAGTAAGGCGTTTGATAAGGTTCCCCATGGTAGGCTACTGCAAAAAATACGGAGGTATGGCATTGAGGGTGAGTTGGAGGTTTGGATTAGGAATTGGCTGGCTGGAAGAAGACAGAGGGTAGTAGTTGATGGTAAAGGTTCATCTTGGAGTGCAGTTACTAGCGGTGTTCCGCAAGGATCTGTTTTGGGACCATTGCTGTTTGTCATTTTTATAAATGTCCTGGAGGAGGGGTTAGAAGGTTGGGTGAGCAAGTTTGCGGATGATACGAAAGTCGGTGGAGTTGTTGACAGTGAGGAAGGATGTGTCAGGTTACAGCGGGATATAGATAAGTTGCAGAGCTGGGCAGAACGGTGGCAAATGGAGTTCAATGTAGGTAAGTGTGAGGTGATTCACTTTGGTAAGAGTAACAAAAAGACGGGGTACTGGACTAATGGTCGGATACTTGGTAGTGTGGATGAGCAGAGGGATCTTGGTGTCCATGTACACAGATCTCTGAAAGTTGCCACCCAGGTAAATAGTGTGGTGAAGAAGGCATATGGCGTACTGGCTTTTATTGGTAGAGGAATTGAGTTCCGGAGCCCTGAGGTCATGTTGCAGTTGTATAAGACTCTGGTGCGGCCGCATCTGGAGTATTGTGTGCAGTTTTGGTCGCCATACTGTAGGAAGGATGTGGAGGCACTGGAACGGGTGCAGAGGAGGTTTACCAGGATGTTGCCTGGTATGGTAGGAAGATTGTATGAGGAAAGGCTGAGGCACATGGGGCTGTTTTCATTGGAGAAAAGAAGGTTTAAAGGTGACTTGATAGAGGTGTACAAGATGATTAGAGGTTTAGATAGGGTTGACCATGAGAACCTTTTTCCACCTATGGAGTCAGCTATTACGAGGGGGCATAGCTTTAAATTAAGGGGTGGTAGGTATAGGACAGATGTTAGGGGTAGATTCTTTACTCAGCGAATCGTGAGTTCATGGAATGCCCTGCCAGTAGCAGTGGTGGACTCTCCCTCTTTATGGGCATTTAAATGGGCATTGGATAGGCATATGGAGGAAAGTGGGCTAGTGTAGGTTAGGTGGGCTTGGATCGGCGCAACATCGAGGGCCAAAGGGCCTGTACTGCGCTGTATTTTTCTATGTTCTATGTTCTACGTTTCAGAGAACACCTCTGGGACACCTGGACCAACCAACCAACCCAACCACCCCGTGGCTCAACACTTCAACTCCCCCTACCACTCCACCAAGGACATGCGGGTCCTTGGACTCCTCCATCGCCAGACCATAGCAACACAATGGCTGGAGGAAGAGCGCCTCATCTTCCGCCTAGGAACCCTCCAACCACAAGGGATGAACACAGACTTCTCCAGTTTCCTCATTTCCCCTCCCCCCACCTTGTCTCAGTCCCAACCCTCAAACTCAGCACCACCTTCCTAACCTGCAATCTTCTTTCTGACCTCTCCGCCCCCACCTCCACTCTGGCCTACCATGCACACCTTAACCTCCTTCCACCTATCGCATTTCCAACGCCCCTCCCCCAAGTCCCTCCTCCCTATCTTTTATCTTAGCCTGCTGGACACACTTTCCTCATTCCTGAAGAAGAGCTCATGCCCGAAACGTGGATTCTCCTGCTCCTTGGATGCTGCCTGACCTGCTGCGCTTTTCCAGCAACACATTTTCAGCATAAATGCTGCCCTAACCAACAATGCCCACAGCCTATGAAACAATAAAATAAACTTAACATGAAGAAACAGCATGTATTTTTGAACAAATCTGTTGCCAATATTTCAATAATCAGAGTTAGTCATGCATCCTTGAAAGTGTAGACTAGATCCCTTGGTTCATTATCAGGTTCTATACTGTTTACCTGTCCAGCAATGAGACCAAACTTACTTGGGTTTTTCCAATGGTTCTGGCTCTTTTCGACCAGAGCCAACTGGATTCCTGTCAGCCTCCTCACCAGTAAGTAGATGGAATTCAGCTTCAACCTTGCCCTACATTAATCGTGCAGAAAGTATGAATAGTAGAACATTCATAAACGTAGGCATAAAAAAGAATAAAAAGGAGACACAGTTTAGATTATACCTGCTGATCAGTAAAGGAATGGCAGTCAATAATTTTTTTTATGTTTAAAATGCAACAATTGATTGAATGGATTTTGAATTATGGACCCATGTTGACAATGCTATTCTGACACATGACCTTTAGACCTGGTAAGGTGAAAGGAAAATCTCTGCCAATTTGATTGGCAATGGACATAGAATCCCTACAGTGTGGAAACAGGACGTTTGGCCCAACACATCACTCCTCCAAAGAGTTTTCCACCTAGACCCATTCCCCTATTACTCTACATTTCCCCTAACTAAAGCACCTAGCCTTCACATTGCTGAACACTATGAGCAATTTAGCATGGCAAATTCACCTAACCTGCATATCTTTGGACTGTGGGAGGAAACCCAAGCAAACACAGGGAGCATATACAACTTCCACACAAACAGTTGCCCAAGGCTGGAATCGAACCCATGTCCCTGGTGCTGTGAGGTAACAGTGCTAACCACTGAGTCACCATGCCACCCTGAGCATGGAGGGGGGGGGGGGGAGCAGAATGGGAACCAAGCCACGTTTAAGCCAGCAGAAGAACCCTTAGATGCATTTTCTTAGTAGTGGTCAAGTAAGGACTGGATGCCGCCAACAAGAATTGCTGGCAGCTCAGCAGCACCACCACTGGTGAGGACTAGTAAGCTCAGTAACACGATGGAGGAAGTTGTGAAGCACTGGTAATGAAGTTGCTGTGGAACCCCTCCCCTTGGCTGCGTAGACCCTTTCTAAATAAACAGTACTATCACGCTATTTTCCGCAGTATGATTTTATATTGATTTAATATATTCTTATCATTTGAGAACTTGGGTTCTAAAGCAGAGAAAGTATGTACAGCTTTGAGTTTGATTCTAAAATGTGCTTAGTAGGGTATGAAAAGAATTTAGTTTCATTTAATGTTGTTCTGAATGGTGCTGAGACTTATTGATGTACAGGTATTTTTAATGAGGCTTTAAAGCTTTGGAGCAAAACTTGAGGTGAATAGTTGATTAATAAGGGAAAAAGGGATAGAAGAGAAAAATGTTGTTGCTTAGCAACCAGAATCACAGGTGTGCGTGTCTTAGTGTCTGTGAAAAGGTACTGTTAGTCTAGCAGTGCCTCAAAAAATAATCAAGGCTGGAGAAATGGCTTAAGAGAAAAATATCCAGCAACAGGAAACTGCTGGAAGAGGATATATAGTAAACCCATCTCTTTGTTCTCAAAAAGCTCAGATGTCAGTCAGAAGAAAGCTCCAGAAACCAATTACAGCTGTTCCAACTAAATAAGAGATTTTAAAGTGAGGACATAGTGCCACCTCACTGAGATTTGAGTATCTGTAAGATTGTTGAGGGTCTGAATCTCTTTTTCTGATATTTGTAATAAAACAGTTTCAAGTTATTTACATGTAATATCTTTTTTTTCTTCTTTGTGTAATAAATTTTATATTCTTCTATTACAAGTACATTGACAGCCTCTTGTGAATATGTCAATGACTGACCTCCACAGTAAACAAATGGCAAAAATCAAATTTATGGTCTCACTTTGGGATCGGAAATGGCTGGTATGTTTAATCATAACAAGTAAAAATACAACGTTTTTGGAATTGTGGGTTGTCATATCATTCCCTAATCAACACTGGTTGTTGCAATCTTTCCTTTGGGTAAAGAATTCAGTGATCAAGACAGAAAATTTTAAAATATCAGAAGTGTTTTGCAAATGGTTTCTGAGATGTTTTTGGCGTCATGTGCTTGAAATGGAGCAAAATTCCTTTCAGAATGACATCTTGATCTAAAATAAATTTCACAAGTTATGATGTCAAGCAGAACTATGGTGCTTTTTTTTTTACAGAACATGTAGTTTTTAGTCAAAATAAAAGTACTGACAGGGATGATACCATTATGTGGGTGGGTAATAGTCATTGGAAATGTTTGGCAAATGAACTTAACTGTTCAAATATGCACAAACAACAGTTTTGATTTCACTGAATTAATCCTATACTATGCTATTTTTGGCAGATACTAATTCTTCTCAGGACAAAGTGTATGCTTCTAAGAATCTGGGGGCCAACTTTTCACTCCCAAGGTGGGCAGTTGTAGTCAGCTCAATAGACCTGCCTTGATATGAAAGGCTCCATCACATGCAGGTTTTCTGCTGACAGAGAGGGACAGGATGGAATCGAGGCGTGCCGATCCCTGAAGTAGATCAGGGGTAGCAACGTGGGGACAGAGTGCAGAGGTGGGCTCATTAGAAGGCACTCTCTCATCCACTTCCCTCATCTCTAGCAAGTTCCTTTTCCCCTTCACACTCCCCATATCCTCTCCATGGCAACTCATGCCCTCGATCCACCTCCATTTTCCCTATATCCCCACAATCCTCATGCCAGCTCCTGGTATGTAGTGGTGCTGTAATAACAACATTTGGAAAGATTCAACAATGGACTCCTCCATTCAAGCCAATTTTGTATTCAATTGGCTAGCTCCCCCTTGATGCCATGCAATCTAACCTTTTTAACCAATCTACCATGCGGAACCTTGCCAAACATTTTGTTGAAGTCTGCCGGGAGGGTAAGTTTTCCTCTTACTTACCTTGTGAATCAGCGGCCTCAATTTGCAGCAGCAGGAGCAGTCAGAGGGAGGACTGGGTGCTGTCACTAAGGTAACTATTTCTCTTAAAGACTTACCTCATGAATAGATGGAGTGAAGGCTCAACAGGAGTGGATGGGGACACAGGGATTGCTGGGCATGTGGACAGATAAATTTGGATCTCTGCTTTTTGTGATTTTTATAAATGACTTTGATGAGGAAATGGAAGGCTGGGTTAGTAAGTTTACCGATGACACGAAGGTTGGTGAAATTATAGATAGTGCAGAGGGCTGCTGTAGATTGCAACGGGACATTGACAGGATGCAGAACTGGGCTGATAAGTGGCAGATGGAGTTCAACCTAAAAAAGTGTGAAGTGATTCAATTTGAAAGGTCAACAATGAATACAGGATGCAGGGTTAAAGGCAGGATTCTTGGCAGTGTGGAGGAACAGAGTGATCTAGGGGTCCATGTCCATAGATCTCTCAAAATTGCCACCCAAGTTGATCGGGTTGTTAAGAAGGTATGTGGTGTGTTGGCTTTCATTAGTTGGGGGATTGAGTTTAGGAGGCGTGTGATTATGCTGCAGCTCTTTGAATCCTGATTAGACCATACTTGGGATATTATGATCAGTTCTGGTCACCTCATTACAGGAAGGATGTGGAAGCTATAGAGAGGATGCAGAGGAGATTTACTAGGATGCTACTTGCTCTGGATGGCATATTTTATGAAGAAAGGTTGCAGGAGCTAGGACATTTCTCATTGGAGCGAAGAAGGGTGAGGGGTGACTTGATAGAGGTGTACAAGATGTTGAGCAGCATAATAGAATGGATAGCCAGAGACATTTTCCTGTGGCAGAAATGTCTATCATGAGGAGGCAAAATTTTAAGGTCATTGGAGGAAGGTTTAGGAGAGATGTCAGAGGTAGGTTCTTTACATAGAGAGTGGTGGGTGCATAGAATGCACTGCCGGCAGTGGTAGTAGAGTCAGATACATTAGGGACATCAGGGACTCTTGGACTGGCACATGGAAGATTGTACAATGAAGGGTATGTAGGTTAGTCTGATCTTAGAGTCAGATAAAAGACAGCATAACATTGAGGGCCAAGGGCTGTACTGTGCTCTAGCGTTCTATGTTTCATAACTCAATTTAAACTTCAGGGACAGATCATAATCATTTTTTCTAACCTCCACTAACTAGCATGTCAAACTAAACAGTGCAACCACTGGGGATTTGTTTAACTCAAAAGGACATTTGCATCCTTCATTTTTCATATTAAAAAGGTGGGGTGATAAATAATGCCTGATCATAACACTGAAACAAGTTCAATCCATCTTTCAAGAGTACTTATATGTTTATGATTCCCACAGTGCTGGTTAAAGACTGGGGAGTGTAAAAATGGAGCTGGTTTGAACTTAGCCCTCATTTCAAATAGACTTGTTGTGTTTGGGTTTCGTGTTATCTTGATTCAAACTCTTGCTCCTTTCCCCATCAAGGAAACATGGGATCTGTTGTAAAATTGGGTGGTATTTATTATCGAGGTCTCACTGACCATTTAAAAGGCCTCTGTGAATGGGACTGACTGTGTAAAAATCTGACCCCAATGGCACATGAAGGGCTTGGAACATAGGCTACACAAAGCAAGAAAAGCCCAGCTTTGGTCTCCAGTCTGTCAGTTAACTGGTCTCAGCCAGTACCATTGCATGAAGCAATAGGCCTTACAATTATTAAGCTAAGAGAGGGAACAAACATCAGTTAGATTGATTTTGAGTGCTTCCTTGAATGTCTGAGAGAACGTAGCGGAGCTGGAACAAAGAATGCTGATGTAGAAATTTGCTTAGGTCAGATTCCAAATACCAAAAGGGCACACGGCATAGTCCCTGTTCCCGACAGATGGAAGCCTGAGGATTGTGGACAATTATTGGGATGAAATGCTGCCACTTATCACTTGAGTCACTGGACAATGAAACTCTAGACTGTCTGTGTGTCAAGATAGTGGGAAGGTTTGGGTGACCTGTTTATGGAAGGTGGTGGGGGAAATGGGCGGAGGGTGGTGGCATTGTATAGAAGTAGTGGAAAGTTTGGGGGTACCTGTAGCGTGAGGGGTGGGATTGCCAGCAGAAGTGTTGTGAAATTGGAAGAATCAAGTTACTTAAAAATAATAAGTAAACACATTTTCTCAATAACAGCAACAAGGCTGCATATACATTCAGATAGCCTGAATAAAACAGAGCCGATGCCTGCTGATAATGATGGTCAGACCAATGTTAACAGGGGAATCCTAAAACATGCAACAGACCCCTCATTAGTTTATGAAAATGACTTATCACTTGTTTAGCTGATTTACCTAATGCCTAAAAAAAGTGTCCACCCAATTTCAGGTTGGATATTTTGTAGGCATCTTGTGGGTGCATGCAGCAATACTGATCTTATCGCTCCCCACCCCCCATAATGCCCACATTAACATGTGTAGCAGCTTCTTAGAACAACACGGACAACTTGGAGAAAGTGAGGACTGCAGATGCTGGAGCTTAGATCAGAGTGGTGCTGGAAAAGCACAGCAGGTCAGGCAGCATCTGAGGAGCAGGAAAATCGACATCAGGAATCCTGATGAAGGGCTTTTGCCTGAAACGTCGATTTTCCTGCTCCTCGGATGCTGCCTGACCTGCTGTGCTTTTCCAGCACCACTCTGATCTAAACTCTGGTTTCCAACATCTGCAGTCCCCACTTTTGCCTTGCAGATGCTGGAGATCAGAGTCAAAAAGTGTGGCACTGGTCACGCAGCATCCAAGGAGCAGGAGAGTCGATGTTTCAAGAATAAGCTCTTCATCAGGACAATTTGTCCACTTTAAGGACAAATTCTGAGCCCTTTCATCTTATAAATTGCTTGTACCTCCAAGAAACAAACTGCCTGGCACATTTCACTCAGACCTGACATGAGACTTGCACTGGATAAATCAAACTCAAAAGGAGAAAAGGAATGTTACTGACTCCATTTTCTTTCTCCAATATGGTTGAAGTTTAGTTCAATGTTATTTATAGCAGATTGGAATTACTGTACTTACAGTGAGTTCACCCGACTTTTCTAAAGGCCACCAACCTCGCAGTCGCTTCTGCTGAAATATTGAAATAAGTTTAGTCTTGGAGTTTTCTTCGATCATATCCAAGCCACATTTCTTTGCTGACTTGGCACCACGAGGAAATCCATTCAGATCAAGTTCAACAGATCCTACAAAAAGGTGTTAGAAAAATAAAACGCACATGAGACACTGCTTACATTGGATCGATTTTTCATGTTCTGGACAATGATAAGTAATCAATATTGTAGCCATTCCCTCTTTTAATCACCTCTATATGTTCAGTCCATTTATTCCCAACAGTTATCAAGCATTATAATATTCTCCATGATCAGCCATGTCCAAAATCAAGAGAAACAGCGTGAAAATAATCAATTAACTTGTGGCAGCATTTAGATTTGGAATCTTTGGAAAGGAATAGAGTCATAGAGTTATACAGATGTACAGCATGGAAAAAAACCCAATGGTCCAACTTGTCCACGCCAACCAGATATCCTAAATTAATCTAGTCCCATTTGTTAGCATTTGACCCATATCCCTCTAAACCCTTCCTATTCATATACCCATCCAGATGCCTTTTAACCATTGTAGTTGTACCAGGCTTCACCACTTTCTCTGACAGCTCTTTCCATACATGCACCACCCTCTGCATAAAACAGTTACCCCTTAGGTACCTTTTAAATCTTTCCCCTCTCATCTTAAATCTATACCGACTAGTTTTGGACTCCCCCACTCCGGGAAAAGACCTTGTCATAGAGTCATAGAGATGTACAGCATGGAAACAGACCCTTCGGTCCAACCTGTCCATGCCGACCAGATATCCCAACCAATCTAGTCCCACCTGCCAGCACCCGGCCCATATCTCTCCAAACCCTTCCTATTCATATACCATCCAAATGCCTCTTAAATGTTGCAATTGTACCAGCCTCCACCACATCCTCTGGCAGCTCATTTCATACACGTACCACCCTCTGCATGAAAAAGTTGCCCTTTAGGTATCTTTTACATCTTTCCCCTCTCACTCTAAACCTATGCCCTCTAGTTCTGGACTCCCCGATCCCAGGGGATCCCTTGTGTATTTATCCTATCCATGCCCCTCATAATTTTGTAAACCTCTATAAGGTCACCCCTCAGCCTCCGATACTCCAGGGAAAAAAGCCCTAGCCTGTTCAGCCTCTCCCTATAGCTCAAATCCTCCAACCCTGGCAACATCCTTGTAAACCTTTTCTGAACCCTTTCAAGTTTCACAACATCTTTCTGATAGGAAGGAGACCAGAATTGCACGCAATATTCCAACAGTGGCCTAACCAATGTCCTGTACAGCCGCAACATGACCTCCCAACTCCTGTACTCAATACTCTGACCAATAAAGGAAAGCATACCAAACGCCTTCTTCACCATCCTATCCACCTGCGACTCCACTTTCAAGGAGCTATGAACCTGCACTCCAAGGTCTCTTTGTTCAGCAACAC
Source organism: Chiloscyllium plagiosum (assembly GCF_037043375.1). Taxonomy (NCBI): domain Eukaryota; kingdom Metazoa; phylum Chordata; class Chondrichthyes; order Orectolobiformes; family Hemiscylliidae; genus Chiloscyllium; species Chiloscyllium plagiosum. Next base: position 58,411,256 of record NW_028270142.1, read on the forward strand.
TCCCTAGGGCCTTACCATAAAGTGTATAAGTCCTGCTAAGATTTGCTCTCCCAAAATGCAGCACCTAGCATTTATCTGAATTAAACTCCATCTGCCACTTTTCAGCCCATTGGCCCATCTGATCAAGATCCTGTTGTAATCTGAGGTAATCCTCTTCGCTGTCCACTACACCTCCAATTTTGGTGTCATCTACAAACTTACTAACTGTACCTCTTAAGCTTACATCCAAATCATTTATGTAAATGACAAAAAGTAGAGGACCCAGCACTGATCCTTGTGGCACTCCACTGGTCACAGGCCTCCAGTCTGAAAAACAACCCTCCACCATCACCTTCTGTCTTCTACCTTTAAGCCAGTTCTGTATCCAAATGGCGAGTCCTCCCTATATTCCATGAGATCTAACCTTGCTAATCAGTCTCCCATGGGGAACCTTGTCAAACGCCTTACTGAAGTCCATATAGATCACATCTACTGCTCTGCCCTCATCAATCTTCTTTGTTACTTCTTCAAAAAACTCAATCAAGTTTGTGAGACATGACTTCCCCCGCACAAAGCTATGTTGACTATCCCGAATCAGTCCTTGCCTTTCCAAATACATGTACATCCTGTCCCTCAGGATTCCCTCCAACAACTTGCCCACCACTGAGGTCAGGCTCACCGGTCTATGGTTCTCTGGCTTGTCTTTACCGCCCTTCTTAAACAGTGGCACCACGTTTGCCAACCTCCAGTCTTCCGGCACCTTACCTGCGACTATCGATGATACAAATATCTCAGCAAGAGGCCCAGTAATCACTTCTGTAGCTTCCCACAGAGTTCTCAGGTACACCTGATCAGGTCCTGGGGATTTATCCACCTTTAACCGTTTCAAGATATCCAGCACTTCCTCCTCTGTAATATGGACATTTTGCAAGATGTCACCATCTATTTCCCTACAGTCTATCTTCCATATCCTTTTCCACAGTAAATACTGACGCAAAATATTCATTTAGTATCTCCCCCATTTTCTGTGGCTCCACACAAAGGCCACCTTGCTGATCTTTGAGGGGCCCTATTCTCTCCCTAGTTACCCTTTTGTCCTTAATATATTTGTAAAAACCCTTTGGATTCTCCTTAATTCTATTTGCCAATGCAATCTCATGTCCCCTTTTTGCCCTCCTGATTTTCCTCTTAAGTATACTCCTACTTCCTTTATACTCTTCTAGTCTGTTTACCTTATGCATGTCCCTCATGATTTTATAAGCCTCCATAAGGTCACCCCTCAACCTTTGATGCCTCAGGGAAAATAGCCCCAGTCTATTCAGCCTCTCCCGTTAGCTCAAATCCTCCAACCCTGGCAACATCCTTGGAAATCTTTTCTGAGCCATTTAAAGATTCATAACATCCTTCATATAGTAGGGAGACCAGAATTGCAGGCAATATTCCAAAAGTGGTCGAAGCATCCATGCTTTATGTGGACGCATATCACTAACAAACATGAAAAAACCAGTTAACTATTCCCTTACGTTATAAAATTACCTTTGCTGATTGGAATCAAATAGGGCAGAAAAATAAATCATTGTCACTGTCATGAATTTTATTCATTTATTTTAACAGGAGCAGAATATAACTGCAAATGATAAGAGGGCTTCCCTGCAGACCACATGGAGAAGACAGATAAGTACATGAAGGGGAAAAATATAGAAAAATATAGAAGAAGTGTAGTCATGATTTGGAGTCGCCAGTGTTGGGATTGGGGTGTACAAAGTTAAAAATCACACAACACCAGTTTATAGTCCAACAGGCTTATTTGGAAGCACTAGCTTTCGGATCAACCACCTGATGAAGGAGCAGCGCTCTGAAAGCTCGTGCTTCCAAATAAACCTGTTGGACTTTAACCTGGTGTTGGGTGATTTTTAACCTTGAAAGTGTAGATGAAGATGTGAGCCAGGAGATTCTTGTGGACCATAATCACAGGCATGAACTAGTTTGAGCTGAATAGGCTCCAAGTAACAAGATGGGCATTTAAGCAGTAATGTGTTTAGCACAAGACATAAACTTGATAAGGGAACTGAACCTTACACTATGAATGGTTGCCCAGAGGATTGTTAATGGCCATTTAAATTTACTGCTAACACTCATTAGGGATGTCACATGGCACTTTGGTGGATAGCACATGAATTAATAGCTATCTGCTCATGTTGCTCAGCTGACAGGGAATAAAGAAGTCTTGATTTTGAGAGAAAGTTAACGTTCCATTGCATTTTAGCATTCACTTGCTTCTGAAAGTTTGATGAAATCAACCATCAACTACAACATTTAAGAGGCATTTGAATGGGTATATGAATAGGAAGGGTTTGGAGGGATATGGGCCGGGTGCTGGCAGGTGGGACTAAATTGGGTTGGGATATCTGGTCAACATGGACTTGTTGGACCAAAGGATCTGTTTCTGTGCTGTACATCTCTGTGACTCTAAATGGAAGCATTCCAAGTTTCTGACTTACCTAAGAAGTCATCAGAAGAAAGCCTTTCAAAATCCCAGACTTGAAGTACTAGGATTGCAGGGACTTTACGTTCTGTCTTATCCAGAGAAAAAATTGACTCTCTTTTGCTTATAACCATCTGTTTCTCTGCAGGTATGTAGTTGAAAGGAAAGATAAAACGCCAATTGAAGTTTCCCTCCCCAGTCAAAGAGTTGTAATGTACATCTGTTTCCTTCTTATCATCTTCTTTTCCCTTTAGCCAGCTAGAGAAAAAAATGAATTTGAAATGTTAAAAAAAATTGTACCTCAGATTCACACCATGGAAGAGAATAATGGCTCCTTTGTCTTGAGAAGAATTGGATTGCATTCCCACTTTCCAACATTTTCGTGAACAAATTTAGATTATTTTGAGTGTGTGATGATTCGCAAAGAGCATAAAGAAGGCTCATCTGGAATTTTGTGCTGGAATACCTTGAAGGATCTGCAGTCAATAGTGTCCAACATTGGAAAGTCAGAGGGTTAGACTTTACTTTAAGTCAATTGGCTTAAATGGAATGGCTTAGTGACTTGAAAGTGGTCCAATGCCCTGTTTAAGCAAGCATCCTAGCTGCTATCCTCTTTACCCTGGATCTCATGCCCTGCAGCCAACAGTACATTGATTGGTTCAGGCAGTAGCTTCTTTTGATATGTGAGCAGGCCAAGAGATCGCTTTGCAAGCGGTCAGTGATCAACGATATAAATAGCAATCTGTTGCCATTTTAATCAAATCTGGGCTGTACATGCAGCATGGCGATCTGCAGCCAAAGAAGAACCCTTACATAAGTTTAAGTTATTACTTAAATATATTTTTAATTTATTTGTTGCTTTACTTGCATGTTTTGTGGGTCCAGGAGAGGTAGAAATGCCTCTGTGGGTTGTGTACAACTATTTGATATCACTGCTGCCCCAGTCCTTCCCACACAGTGCAGTTGGACATTCCATATTATCTCTTGCTCTTGGCAAAGCTGCCTTGGATCTATTAATATTCTAGGTAAAAACAATGACTGCAGATGCTGGAAACCAGATTCTGAATTAGTGGTGCTGGAAGAGCACAGCAGTTCTGCTTCTTGGATGCTGCTTCCAGCACCACTAATCTATTAATATTCTGCCAAATTGGAGCCAGCCTGTTTTCCAACCACCAAGTATGTGTAATTAGGTTCAGCCCTAAAAAGTGGGGTAGGAATTTGCAATGGTACAGGGATACGTCTTGCCTTGGACATGCCTTCTACAGTTTCAGAGCTTAGAGCAAAAATGAAGACAGAAAACATTAATGATGTTTGTTCAAGGGAGAAAAGGCAGGAAAGCTTACCCAGACTGGAGGCTGAAGACCAACTTGTCACGTACGCACTTACTGAAGTATCTCAGTTCGGCAGAGGTTAATTGGGAAGGTAAAGTTAATTGCAGCAAGTTGTGTAATTAATGGGATGTAAGTGCCTTAATATTCTCACTGCCTGAACAAGACCTCACTTCTGAGGTGGGAGAAGTTTATTTTGACAGTAAATATCTGCTTGTTAGACTCCTGCCTAATTAAATCATCACAGCTTACTTCATTCCGGTCTCGTCCGGGAACAATTGTGATTCTCGGTGAGCTTCTGGTCAAGTGTTCTATGGAATGCCTAGTTTAACGTTTAATTGTGGGACTAGTGTAGATTTAGTGTTTTTGTAGCGGTACAGACTCGGTGGATAAAGGGCTCTTCTGCACTGTATAATTCTATTTTGAAAAATGTTGGTAAAATTGTAACTACATTTTAATCCCAGTTTCTAATAAAACTCCTTTTGAATTAAGTAAAGCAAATATTAACCATGTGCAGCTCTTACCCCTTGATGTAGATGTCACTTGATTTTTGACCGGTAATAAAATTCTCATCTTCTAAGATGACATCTTCTGTATTCCAGATAATTATTCGTAGTTCGTACCTGCAATCAAAGTCCATCAAGGAATATCCCACGGGCATTCACCACAAATGCTTCACATAAGTGCTAAATTATAGGCGAGCTTATTTCCTTAGACAGCATGGCCTGAATTTTAGAACCACATTTCAAGAGGGGGATGTTTCTCAGCAGTGGGCTATATGGAACAGTGACCACCTGCTTCAAGGAGGCAGCCATTTTATGGGGCCACCTGCATTTTGAACAACAGAGTGGCTCCTGCCTTGTGAGGATGCTGCCGGTTTGATGGAGGCAGCCTTGCTGTTGCACCCTGTGGATGGTGGAGTTGGGAGTGGGGTTTGCAGTACTAGAGGCTCCCCATGACACAAAGCAGGAGAAGGGAAGCTATCTCCAGGGCACTGATGGACCATCGCGTGGGGTTACTCCACTGTAATTTAGGGCCTTCCACCTATGGTTCATTAAATTATCAATTGCTTTCATTCCAGTCTTGCAGTGCCTTCATTTTGAGGCTTCCAGCCTTCTGATTGGACTAGCTGCTGCAGTCCTTTATCACCAGATCTTTGCAGAGAGATTAGATTAGATGAGATTAGATTAGATTACTTACAGTGTGGAAACAGGCCCTTCGGCCCAACAAGTCCACACCGCCCCGCCGAAGCGCAACCCACCCATACCCCTACATCTACCCCTTACCTAACACTACGGGCAATTTAGCATGACCAATTCACCTGACCTGCACATCTTTGGACTGTGGGAGGAAACCGGAGCACCCGGAGGAAACCCACGCAGACACGGGGAGAATGTGCAAACTCCACACAGTCAGTCGCCTGAGGCGGGAATTGAACCCAGGTCTCTGGCGCTGTGAGGCAGCAGTGCTGACCACTGTGCCACCGTGCCGCCCACGGTGGCACAGGTCAGTTCCAGGTCAGTTTATCCAGGAAGCTTTATCGATCCATTGAGACCATTGATCTCAAAATCTGGGCCGAAAAACCTTGAAAATAAATTTGTCGTCAACCTAGTGTGTAATATCAGGCTAATAGTATCCATTTCCCCAGTATATTCCATTATAAAAGGATCCGAAGAAGAAGAATATAACAACGTAAAAGTCTAAGAAATAACTTGAAGCCCTCAATTCCACTATTGGCCAAGGTCTCACTGTGGTAAGGCACAAATGATTTCAGAAGTAGTCTTTAGAATGTTTAGTTTCAAAGTGGATGGTTTTTAAAATTGCATATAATTTGATTCGATGTCAATTTGATAATCTGGATATACCATATCAGTTAAGGTCATAGAATTAAATGAGTACAGGGTGCTCCGAAGAGCAGAATAAAACAGCGGGGAGCTTTCACAGTAAGAGCAAATAATTTAATGAGATGAATGGCTCTAAATAAAGTTTAATATCCTTTTAAATAATAAATTACAGACATACAGCAGGACACTGTTCTTACAAACCCTCTTACAAATACTATGGTGCTTGTGTTCCAACTAGAATTCAGCTCTTACCTTTTTGGTTTACGAGGTGATATGTCAACAGCAGGACCAGGAGGAGGCATGTCCATTGGAAACATGTCCACCCACATCTGGATACGGCCCTGGAGGATTATCAGAAACTTGAAATTGACCAAGCAGTAACGTGTTTCCATAAAATTTAACACGATGCTTAAGTGATGATTACATTAGCAACACAAGGTTGGAAAATGCAGAATTAGACTGTGGCCTCAAGAGAGGTTGTTGAAGACATCTTGCTTTTGAAAGCAGGGAAGGACAACCTAAGCAAGTGATATTAGAATGTCCCTCCAATGAGTATCTCTACCTTATTTCCCTTTCATATTAGGCAACTGATCCATTTTTTTAGCATCTCCAAAGTCGAAAGTTTCTGCAATTGTTTCAAGATGTTAAAAAGGACAGAAAGTTATGATAAGTTTCCAATATGGTCAAAATTCCATTCTAAAAGAATAAACAGACTACCCTTTAGAATTCCACATCTTTCACAGATTTGCACTTAAATTCAGCCCCTCACTTTTGTATCTGGTTGATGAATTGCACCAGGTTCTGAATGGGTTTTGATTATAGCCAATTTTCAAATTAAATGAAAAAAACCTTGCAGTCAGATGCTGCCTTTTTGTGTCCACAGAAAGACTCAAAACACAGCGCAGCTAATTTGTTGCTTTTGAATATTAGCCAATGCAATTTTGTCAACAAATGCAGCAGCCAATTTTTTGTGCAAATAACGTGTCACAAATAATAGGCAAGCAGCTTTTAGTGATTTTGGTTGAATAGGAAAGTGAGAACTCTACCACACAGCCAAGCGAGCAGGAATACACTACAAGCATAAGTTAACAAACCTGGGCATGAGGAGATGGATTCATTGCCACTAGGAATCAACTAATATCTTTGTGATTAATTTATATATTTGGGTGGATGTATATTTCCCAAAGAGCTGCATGTTGTTTCTCAACAAACTGTGTGGGACAAATTTATTTCCAAAATTAATTACAATACATACTTGACCAACACCATGAATCATCTGGAACATAAACTGATGATTAAATATGTTTCTAAGTGAAAAACAACAAGTAAGCTTTGTCATTGTACCTATAGCCAAGCAACAGGAACATTTCACAAAGCATTGGGATATCATCCCACAATGTTCCAATTTAAAATTCTTATTCCTATCTCTATAATTTCCTAGTCTGACAACTTGTCACCCTCTGCAAACATCCAATTCTGACTTCTTACATATTTTCAATTTCCTTCACTCACTCCAAGCCTTTGAATAAGCCTCTGGAGTTCCCACCTGAGGCCTCTGTTGTTTTACCACTCTCTCTTCCTTTATGATACAGTTTAAAGCCCATTGCTTTAACCAAGCAGAATATCTCCACATGTAGTTCGACATCAAAGTCTATTTGAGACTGCCTCAATGAAGTGTTTTCCAGCATTTTACCACGCTAATGGTCCAATATAAAACAACTTCTTGTTGTTAAGTAACTTAAAATTGTGCAGCTTGAAGAAACATCTAATTGTCACTGACCAAGATAATGACCCTTGTCCATTTATAAATGAAGCAACCCAAAATCTCAAACAGATAGTTATCAAAACAATTAAACTATTCAGAGATATTATTGCACACCTCTGAAAAAGGCCAAACTTGAACACAGCCCTATTGCTTCAGAGGCAGGGACACTAGTAATATACCACAAGAGACCTAACAAAATAGTGCATGTTGAGCTCGGAATGGAGTTTAGTTTATTCATGGTTGTAATACTGCCTGTTAAAAAACACAATTTTTTAGCTCCCAATAATTCATGAAAGTTTTAGGAAGTTCATGCATTAAACACATATCAGGGTGTAAGAATTTGTCACTATGGAGGTAGATGATATAAGATGAGCACGTCATGTAATGGTTGAAGCTCTCATTTCTCAGCAATTAAGAGCTTTGTCCAGCTAGTCCAGTGAAATTACCTGTTCCATGCCCGGTTTGTCCAAGTGGTAGAGAGGTCGTGTTTCAATGTGTTCAGGAACCAATTTATATCCAGCACCAGGAATTTCTGACCAATAGTGTAACACCTTTAAAGCCAGGTGTTCATGTGAGATCACCTCCTCGCCTATATAAAACAAGAATATGCTTAGATCGTATAAAAAAACAATTATTGCTACTTAGAGGTGGCTGAATTACACACAAGTTCTAAAAGAACAAGTGAGTAGAATATGTAAAGAACTGTGAAATATCAACTCCTACAGAAAAAAATTGAAACAAAACATTTCTTAAGTAGGGAAAAGCTAGCTAGAAAGTGTTGGTATTCAGAGAACTCCCTTGTATATGAATCACTGAAAGTTAACATGAAGTATGTTGGAACATCATCGTATATTAAAAATACTATATAAATACACAATGTCATCTAGATTCACTGAAACTGGATTGATGAAAGTGTTGAAAGTGTGTTCCCATTGATCACTCAGGAAGGTTGAAATTTTCCTTAAACTTGACGTCAAAGAAGTATAGTTGTGCTATACAGTACAAAATGGGCACATAAATAAGGATAGGTAAACACTCATGAAAGGATGACACATAAATATGTAATAGGAGGCCAATATAGATTAATGAAGGAGGATAACCAATAAGCTTTAAAAGAAGGCAATTCACATCCTACACGAAAGTATAATCTCTGCTTCACATGAGGATGACATCAAAGCTAACATGTTTAATTATTCAAAAGAATACTGTACGAGATCCTCACACTCTCTTTTTCGGTTATATATCTGTACAAAGAAAATACGTTGAGATAGAGCGAACTGTGAAGATTTCCTTCCCTCAAGCACATTAGTGAACCGATAGGATCTTTACTTCATTGAACAGATTTATTCCAGATTTCAGTATTAAACTTCACCATTTACCATGGCGTGATTTGAAGCCATATTGCCAGAATATTAATCTGGGATTCTAGATTATTAGTCCAGTGAAATTATCATTATGCCAGCACCTCTCCTTTACTCCTTACCCTACAGAATTTTGAATATATAGTGGTTTATTGTAAAAATTATTATAAAATCATACTATGAAATCATGAGGGGCATGGATAGGTGAATAGTTATGGTGGGGGATGTCCAAAACTAGAGAGCATAGGTTTAAGGTGAGAGGGGAAAGATTTAAAAAGGACCTGAGGGGAAAATGTTTCACACAGAGGATGGTGCATATATGGAACGAGCTGCCAGAAGAAGTGGTGGAGGCTGGCACAATTACAACATTTAAAAGGCACTTGGATGGGTATATGAATAGGAAGGGTTTAGAGGAATATGGGCCAAATGCTAGCAAAAGGGACTAGATCAGACTGGGATGTCTGGTCTCAGCGGACACGTTGGATTGAAGGGTCTGTTTCTGTGCTGTATGACTATATGACTTGATGTTTCACAGACATATCAGTTTAATAATAACTGTGATAGGGTTGTTAAATAAACTTTTACTCTTTTGTGTATGAAGGCACTAATTTGCAGTCAAGAATCCCATAATTAGCTTTGTAATTATGGTGAATCTGCTGGAGGGATCAGGAAAAAGTGAGATTTCCACATTCAACATCAATCTCAAAACCTGCTATGCAACCACCACTTATAATGTTGAGAAGGGAAAATGTTACAGTTCCAAAGTTTTTGTAATATCTCTGTATTCCAGGTTTTTATTAATATAAATATTGATATTCACCGTCTTCCATAAAGATGGTTTTTCCCGCAAAGATTTTGCGTTCCACCTCTATCTCTCCCGATCTGAAGTAGGGTCCACGGAGATGGTTTTCCTTACACATTCTGCTTAAGATTTCGGTTGGTTTCATTGCATCACGCCAGGCATTGTAACCTTCTCTGCAATTATTATAGATTGTAATTAAAATATCCTTAGACATGTTTTTTGTCAGACTGATTAAATTATGTCAGCTTTGAAATCTACTGGTAGTTGAGAGCTCAAAACAAACAAGAGTAAAAATAAGGGACATCCTCCTCAGTGGAAAAGCATTCTAAAGATTAATAAACTACAGACAAGAAATTTCTCCTCCATCCTCATCTCCATCCTAAATGAGAGACCCCTTATTATTTATTTTTATTACTTCATGGAATGTGGACATCATTGGCTGAAGCAGCCTTCTCAAAGGCAGCTAGAGATAGACAAGGAATGATGAGCCAGCCAGCAATGCCCACATCCCATGAACGAATAAACAAAAATTGTGACGTCTATTCCTAAATTCCCTTCATGAGAGGAAGAAGTCTCTTAGTATCTAATCCGTCAAGTTCCCTCAGGACTAACAGTCAAAATACACAGGGCTGGCAGGTACATGTACCCCTGAAAAGCCCAAAAATGCCTGTGAAAATTCAGTCGCTGAGGTGACCAATCAGACAAAACATGTCATAGTATGTGGGCGAGGTAAAATCAGTGAAGAACTGTTTCCCCAAACACAGATTCTGTTCAGTTCCATCACTGACAAATTCCCTCTCTCCCAAGCTTGCTGCTCTTCCAGATACAGAAGCAGTGAAAAGCAGTAAGACTGGGAAATGTGACTGGTGGAACTGAACTCCACTAAGGCCGATCTAGGTTGCAACCAGCTTGGGTTACTGTGTTTCGGTGTCAGTTGAGAGGTGTGGAGACAGGAGGAGTGGGGAGAGGAGCACTGAGATTGACCTACTAATGATTGGGTAGGTATCATGGCCTTTATGCATCATGTAATTTTATCCATTATTGACCAAGTTTAATGGAGTTGAGAATAATATTATTAATAATCATGCTTAATATTCAACATGCTGAGAGGTGATGGCACACAGGAGCATTTTCTGTAGTGGGTAGCTGAGAGCTTACATATTTTTAATGCGTAAAAGCAAATAATAATTTGAAAATTGTTTCTCTAGATAACAGTGAACACCCTGCATTCAACTTCCATGAAGCTTTTCAGAAAGCTATTTGCAAATTGTATTTTTTCCAGTAAGGAAGAATTACTCCTGGAAAATCAATATTAATGTTGCACCATTGTTAAATCAGGTATGCATTTAGCTATTCCTTTTTGCGAATGCGTAAAAATTATGAACATTAAAGATTTATTTACAATAAATACATTTTAAAAATCCTCTTGTAAGTTCCAAATTAGATTTGATCAAATACATATGTGTGTATGCAATCTTTAATATTTGTACAATCTATCTAAGGAAGGAACCCAAAAATAAACCACAATGCATATGATAATATTACTACATGAGCCCATTACCTCATAAAATAATTAATGAGCATGAAAAGGAGCCCCAAAAATCAAAATGTGTCAGTCAGGAAAACCTCAAATAGCCCTAAAAAAACTGACTCTCACTCAGAATATTACATGTTCTAATATGATCATTCCTTATTCATCTAAGTTCCAATGAATATAGGCCAAACCTGCTCAACTTTTCCACATAAACCAATCTCTTCATTCCAGGAAACAGCCTTGTGACTATTTTCTGATCCCTCTAATTAATCCTCAAGTGGATCTGTCTAAAATAGCCAAAACTGTACACAGTTCTCCAAATGGTATCTGACAAATGGCTGGTACAATTGTAGCAAGACCTCACATTTTTATACTCCAACTTCCTTATAATAAGGTTCAACATTCCATTTTCCTTCCTAGTTACTTGCTGAAACAGCGTACTAACATAGGGGATTCACTTACGAGAACACCAGGTGCCTTTATACTTCAGCATTCTGTGGTCTCTGTCCATGTAAATGATATTCTGATTTTCTATTCTTCCTGCCAAACTGAATAAGCTCATACATTATACTTTTCTGCCATATTTTGTCCACTCAATGTTTCTCTGTAGATTCTTTGTATCTGCCTCACAATATGCCTTCCTACTTATCTTTGTATCATAAGGAGATTTGACTACAATGCTCTTTGTTGCTTTGTCCAGGTCATTAATATAGATTGTAAATTGTCAAGGTCACCTCATTTCTCTAGTTATGGTTTTCCAACCTGAAAATGATCAAATGATTCACTGTTTCTTGTTAGTTTGTCAACTATCTATTTGTACTAACATGTCACTCACTTCACCATGAGTTACTGCTGTGTGCAGTAACTCTGATGTGAAACTGTATCAAATTCCTTTTGGATTGCAAATACATTACATCTAATAGCCCCACATCCACCCTGTTTGTTACATCTTCAAAGAACTTTGACACATTTGCACATTTGCTAAACATGAGTTTGGACTCACATATAGCCCAAATGTGTTCAGGGTGATAGACTCCCTGTCCAAATTGCCATAAGTGAATCAGGTGGGTCCAATACTTTGATGGTCACCATTATGTTTTATTTTCCATATTTGTTTTATATACTGAATTTAAATTCCCATACTGCCACATTGAGATTTGAACTTATCATTATCTTATCAAGAACTATATCATTATTCCCAGCACTACTAGTTCAGTAACATAATAATTAACCCCTAACTTGCTGGAACGTGTATCCATTCAGCCAAATAAAGTCTTTCTATAATCCAGTATTAGCAGTCCAGTGAGATCAATCTCTCCAATTTCCCTCTCTAAGGCAGCTTAAAGAGAACCTGCATCATAAATCTGTTTCCTTCTAAAGAGATTTTTCACCATTGTATTCCCAATAGTTTGCAAATCAGTGAGTGATTTTACACCACGTAATTAAATAGCGAGCCATAGATCACAAAGTCATTTGGCTCTACAGAAGAGAAACAATTGGTTATTAGCTTGAGGGATACCACTTCACATCAAATATGAGGCAAGGCAAGAGGCAACTTCCATCAACTATCACAGCCACACTGGCATTGTTCTTCATTAATGCTAGGCATTCAGCCAACTGAGCAAACCCACCCGCACATTTACAGCAAACTAATCTTTCTCTCTCAGTCGTGTGCAGTATTACAAGCACATCTGCCCTTTCTGTCCAGTAGATTGAGATGTAACCCATCCTTACATTTCATATTCATATGGTAATCCGCAGGTAGCTCTGTACTTGCTGTAAAAGCGGTTCTCCAGATCAATTTTAGTTGATCCAATCAAATCATCTGTTCCAACCAAATCGAAATCATAGATTGTTATCGTGAGCAGAGATTCCATTGGGAATGTCGCCTCAATCTCATAAGATCTGTCAGATGAAGGAAAGGATTATTGTACAGAGGTAATTTTTTTCCTAATAACAGATGAAGACTGAATAATTTTAACAATAAAGCCTAAGAAATTAGAGCTCCAGATTTTGAAAAATTGATGTGATAAAGTTATACTTTTGTCTTGACTTTTTAATGAAATATTGAATTTTCAAGGACTCTATCTCAAGTAGATTTAATTGGAATAAATAAAAAGGGCCATTGCAAATTTTGAAAGTTTTATTTTTAAGATAAGAGGCAAGTAAAACAAATATTCATAGCAAAGAACCTATGGTTCCCTCCAGAGTTCAAAGAACATTCTTGGAGTCAAATAATTCTAACTCACTGTCTAGTACAAGGATCACACAGAGTTGTAGAATTGTGTAGCTCTTAAAATACAATTACAGTAAAAATGAATGGATCATATTAGAAATTGCCTGTTTTAATTCAAAGGCATTTCAACGTATCATGTAAGAGCTAAAAACAATGACTGCAGATGCTGGAAACCAGATTCTGGATTAGTGGTGCTGGAAGAGCACAGCAGTTCAGGCAGCATCCAAGAGCAGCTCCTCGGATGCTGCCTGAACTGCTGTGCTCTTCCAGCACCACTAATCCATAAATGTAAGAGCTGACTTTTTTCAGCATGTGCAGAATCTACTTTTAAATTCCTTCTTAAAAAATCAGCTTTGAAACCAAAGTGTTCTTCTACAATATATTTCCTTTACTAATTGAAGCAAATTTGGTGTCTCATTAACATCCTTCTCAGTCAACAACAAGCTGAAGAGTTGGGAGTTTGTAAGTGCACATATTTGAATGCACAAGCACAGGGAATGGCAGAGTAACAGTGTCCTTTTTTCATTTATTCATTTGTGGGATATGGGCATTGCTGGCTGGCCAGCATTTATTGCCTGTCCCTAGTTACTCTGCTGAGTGTTCAGATGCTATCGGGCCTGTGCCACCCAGCAGGCTCAAAGCGGGCTACAATTTTTCAGAGCTGGTGGCCCCACTGGAAGGGGTAGGGACAGCTACCTCTACAGCTTTGGGAAGCCACAACCTGATTTTAGAGCTTTCAAGTTCTTGTTTGTGTAAAGGCATGGCTTCCAGTTCTAACTGGGAGGATGTGTCACCTTCAAGAGACACCAGCTCTCACTCAGATAACCCGCAGTTCACCATTTCTAGCACTGCTCCTACCTTGACACACATCAGATAAAATAACAGCAGATAAAATACCAGCAGTGGCAGGAGGAGGTCCTTAAGCAGCCAGGCAATAACTCACCTCTTGACTCCCCAAAGCCTGTCCACCATCTACAAGGTCCAGATTAGAGTGGTGCTGGAAAAGCGCAGCAGGTCAGGCAGCATCTAAGGAGCAGGAAAATCGATGTTTCGGGCAAAAGCGCTTCATTAGGAATGCATTCCTGATGAAGGGCCTTTGTCCACAACGTTAATTTTCCTGCTCCTCAGATGCTGCCTGACCTGCTGTGCTTTTCCAGCACCACTCTAATCTGGACCTTGCAGCCCTCTTGACTGGCTCTGCATCCCCAAGCATCTACTTTCTCTAAAACCGATGCTCAGATGCAGCAGTGTGTACTGTCTAGAAGATGCACTGCAGAAATTCACCAAAGATTCTCGGACAGCACCTTCCAAACCCACAACAATTTCCAATTCAATCTAAAAAGCCATGCATTGGATATTTCATAGCCTCAACTGATTTATGCATCAGCATAAAACCATCATCAGTAAAATACCAGAGAAGGTTGGGTAGGCAATAGCCTCCTGAAACCCATCATCATACCTAATTTCACATTTTTGCCTTCTCATTCTCTCCTCCAAACTGGCTATTAGATGCATGTGAAATTATAACAGCAAAATTTAACATTTCACTGCCATTTACACTCATTTGTAAGTTGTAATACTAAACCTGCTTTGGTGAAGTTATCTCATATATGGCTCAGCATACAAAGCTGTCTTGAGCCTCTAGTCTGTACCTTATCCAATTATTTACAACATTGGAACATTTACAGACTAGATCAGACATTAACACACAAGCGAGCAGTCATCTTCTGACCTTCCAAACAGCGGATTAAGTTGTTTGGGGATGTAATTATCACGATCCTTAATTTCAGTCTTTCCAAGTTGCAGAACAATGTAAGGATCAGCCTTTCCATCAGGGTCAGCAGGGTAGAGATTACTTGCCTGATACAGGATGAAGAAATAAAAGAAACACTTGATTACTGAGATATTTATATATCGATATGTTTATTTTAATATGTAACTTTGTACTAATGATGTAGAATGATGACTTCTCCGGGCCAGGAGCTGCAATAGAAGTGATTAGGTTGTAAGTTTGCTCACTGAGCTGGTAGATGTGTCCTCAGACGTTTTATCACCATGCTAGGTAACATCATCAGTGAGCCTCCCCTGAAACGCTGGTGTTCTGTCTCACTTGTTATTTATGTATCTTGGTCTGTTGTAGTTGGTGATATCACTTCCGGTTCTTTTTCTGAGTGGTCCAAATCGATACTTTTGTTAATGGAGTACTGGTGTGAATGCCAGGCTTCTAGGAATTCCTTTGCGTGTCTTTGTTTAGCCTGCCCCAGGTTAGATGTATTGTCCCAGTCGAACTGGTGTCCCTCTTCGTCTGTGTGTATAGATACCAGTGATAGTTGGTCACGTATTTTCATGGTTACTTGGTACTCATGTATCCTGGTGGCTAGTTTCCTGCCCTTCTGTCCTGTAATGTTTGTTGCAGTCCTTGCAAGGTTGCTCATTCTGCTGGTTGTTGGTACAGGGTCCTTTAGATTCATCCGGAGCTGTTTCAGTGTGGTTGAAGGTTTGGGCTACCATGATGCCTCAGGGTCAAGTAGTTTGGTTGTCATCTCTGAGATGTCTAATGTATGGCAGGGTGGCTAGAGTCTCTGGGTGTATTGTGTCTTCTTGTTTAGGTCTGTCGTGTACAAATCGGCTGACTGCACTTCTTGGGTACCTGTTGTTCTTGAATACGTTGTATAGGTGTTTTTCCTCAGCTTTTTGTAGTTCCAGGGTGCTGCAGTGTGTTGTGGTTCATTTAAATAATGTCCTGATGCAGCTCAGTTTGTGGGTGTTGGGATGATTGCTCCTCTAGTTGAGTATCTGGTCAGTGTGTGTGGCTTTCATGTAGACGCTGGTCTGCAGCTCTCCATTGGCTTTTCATCCTACTGTGACATCTAGGAAGGGGAGTCTATTATTGTTCTCTTCCTCTTTGGTGAACTTTATACCGGCAAGGATATTGTATATGTGTTTGTGGGTTTCTTCTAATTTGTTGCGTTTTGTGATGACAAAGGTGTCATCCACATAGCGGATCCAAAGCTTGGGCTGGATCATGGGAATGACTGTTTGTTCTAACCTTTGCATAACTGCTTCTGTGAAGAGTCCTGATACTGGTGATCCCATTGGCAACCCATTGATTTGTTTGTAGATCTTGTTGTTGAAGGTGAAGTGGGTTGTGAGCCATAGGTCTACTATTTTGAGGAGTTGGTGCTGTCAGGTGTTTGTGTCCTTGGTACGTCTAGTAGTGTGGCCAGTGTTTCTTTGGCTTGAACACAAATGCCACCCTGCCATATATTAAAGACATCTCAGAGATGATGACCAGTCTACTCTGGACCTTCAGCAGCATGGTAGCTCACAAACCTACCACCACACCAAAACAGCTCCTGATGAATCTAAATAACCCTGTACCAACAACTAGCAGAATGAGCATCATATAAAATACCCTGGAAGGACTGCAACAAACATTACATTGGACAGACGGGGAGGAAACTAGCCACCAGGATACATGAGTGTCAACTAGCCACCAAAAGACATGACCAACTATCACTAGAATCCCTACACACAGATGAATAGGTACACCAGTTCGACTGGGACAATAAATCCATCCTGGGACAGGCTAAACAAAGACACGCATGGGAATTCCTAGAGACCTGGCATTCAAACCAGAACTCCATTAACAAACATATCAATTTGGATCCCTCAGAAAAAGAACTGGAAGTGATATCATCAACCACAAAGGACCAAGGCACACAAATAGCAAGCAGGACAGAACACCAGCACTTCATTGGAGGCTCACTGATGATGTTACCTAGCATGGTGATGAAACATCTAAAAATAAATCTACCAGCACAGCAAGCAAACTTACTACTGATTCATAATCCAAGCTACACATCTTCTCCAAAATCACAAGAGAACTGATTACTTGACTAAAGTATAAATGAATAGATTAAATATAAAAACACATATTGATCTGTTTTACCATGTTAATCTGGGGGTCTACAGAAATAAAGAAAGTGGTCTTTGTTACTGGTGCACTTCTCAATCAGACCTGGGAACAAATATGAGATAGCCTTTTAGGTGTGGACCTCAGCTATTCCTAACATTAACACGTTTTATGTTTTTATTGTACGTTTTTTTCAAATAATTTTCATCAAAAGCTGAAGAATTAGGATTAATATTCAAAGCTGAGTGAAATGTCAATGTCACTTACTGCTACAATGTAGACTCTAATTAAAACTTTGACAGGGGTGTTTGATGGCATGCCATGTAAAATTTTACATTGTCCATCTGTATCATAATCATTAATACATTTCCACACCTGGAATGATCCCTGAAAATAGACAAGAGAAAGGAATGCTGTTGAGTATATAAGAACATCAGAGTTAAGAACAGACGTTGGCAGTTCAGCCCATTGAAGCTGCTCCGTCCTTTATACAATCATGGCTGATCTCATCTTGGGCTCAAGATAGCTCTTTAACCCATTTAAAAATCTATCCGTCAATCTCCTCTTTCAGCCTATTCCATGTTCCAATGTCCCATGCACTCTGGGTAGTCAATTCCACAGTTTCATGACCATTTGAGTGAAGTGATTCCTCCTCAACTCTAATACATTTTATTTAAATGGGCATAAAGTAAAAAAAATCACACAACACCAGGTTATAGTCCAACAGGCTTATTTGGAAGCACTAGCTTTCGGAGTGCTGCTCCTTCATCAGGTAGTTCCGAAACTTTTAACTTTGTCCACTCCAGTCAAACACTGGCTCCTCCACATCATAAATTGCAATAGAAATGGAATGCTGATCTGCAGCAGAAATGGAGCTCCCAATAGTCCAGCATTTTGTCTTCCATTTAGCACTATATTTCTGCAGCTGTTCAATCCTTCACCTCCACATTTACACTCTATCAACTCCTCGATTATAATCCTCATGTTCAATTCTCTCTATATCATTGGCCCTGCAATCCGATGAGTACTCTTGAGTTTCCCCAATAACCCAGTGTAGCTGCTTGAAAAATTAGCACAATTAAAGCAAAATACTTTTATCTGAAAGAAGAAAAGTCTCAGGAATACTTTTAAAATGAGCTATTGCGAATGCAATGCCTGGCTGGTACCAATATAGATGGGCTGTGACTCCACAAAACAACGCGGCAATTATCTGACATACATTTGGCAGTTGAGAGTATGAGTCTAAAAGTATAGCGCTGGAAAAGCACTGTAGGTCAGGTAGCATCCGAGGAGCAGGAGAGTCGAAATTTCGGGCATAAGCCCTTCATCGGGAATGTGGGGTGAGGAGGGGGCAAGTGAGGAAGGAGGCTGAGAGATAGACAGGAGGGTGGGGGTGGGTGTGGGGGTGAGGTAGCTGGGAAGGCGATAGGTGGATGCAGGTGGGGGGTGATGTTGATAGGTCAGTAGGGAGGGTGGAGCAGATAGGTGGGAAGGAAGATGGACAGGTCAAGAGGGCGGTGCCAGGTTGGAGAGTTGGATCTGGGATGGGGAGGTGGGGCATGGGGAGATTAGGAAACTAGTGAAGTCGATATTAATGACATGTGGTTGAAAGGTCCCAAGGTAGAAGATGAGGCATTCTTCCTCCAGTCGTCGGGTGGCTTGGATTTGGCGGTGGAAGAGGCCCAGGACTTGCATGTCCTTGGCAGAGTGGGAGGGGAGTTGAAGTGGCTGGCCAAAGGGCGGTGGAGTTGTTGAGTGCATGTGTCCCAGAGATGTTCTCTGAAACATTCCGCTATTTGGCATCCTGTCTCCCCAATTTAGTAGAGACCACATTGAGAGCAATGGACACAGTAGGTGAGGTGTTTGGATGTGCAGGAAAATCTCTGCTGGATATGAAAAGATACTTTGGGGCCTAGGATGGAGGTGAGGGGGAAGGTGTAGATACAGGCTTTACACCTATTGCAGCGGCAAGGGAAGGTATTGGATGTGGAGGGTGGGCTGGTGGGGTCGTGGACCTAATGAGGGAGTCACAGAGGGAATGCATTCTGCGGAGCACAGTTAGGTGTGGAGAGGGAAATATATAACTGGTGATGGGTCTGATTGTAGGCAGCAGAAATGGCAGAGGATAATGTGTTGTATCCGGAGATTAGTGGGGTGGAAGATGAGGACGAGGGGGGTTCTATCCTTGTTGCAGTTGGAGGGGTGAGGTTCAAGGGTGGAGGTGCAGGAAGTGGAGGAGATGCGCTGGCAGGCATTGTTGACCACATGGGAGGGGAAATTGTAGTTTCAAATATGAGGCCATCTGGGATGTCTTGGAGTGGAATTGCTCCTCCTGAGAATAGATACAGCAGAGGCAGAGGAATTGGGAGCAAGGGATTGCATTTTTACAGGAGAAGGGGTGGGAGGAGGTGCAGTCCAGGTAGCTGTGGGAGTTGGTGAGTTTGAAGTAGATGTCCGTGTTGAGTTGGTCGCCGGAAGTGGAGATGGAGAGTTCCAGGAAGGAGAGGGCGGTGTCCGAGATGGTCTGGGTGAACTTAAGGTAGGAGGTGTTAGTGAAGTTGATGAACTGTTCCACCTCCTCGTGGGAGCATGATCCAGTCAGCAAAGTAGCAGAGGAAAAAGGTGGGGATTGGTGCCAGTGTAACTGCAAAGATGAACTATTCCCCATATCCTACGAAGAGGCAGGCATAGCTGGGACCCATGCGGGTGCCCATGGCTACCCCTTTGGTCTGAAGGAGTCTGATTCCACAGAGCAGCAAGTCTTATGAAATTATACTTCATGATGCCTTCATCAAATTAGATTTTATTTTATTCACTCATGGGACATGGGTGTCGCTGGCTGAGTCAGGATTTATTGCCCATCGCTAGTTGATCTTGAGAAGGTGATCAAAAGTCGGTCATCGAAGGTAGATGTGGTGCCTATCAAATGGATGATGTCACACTTCTTGAGTGTTGTTGGTACTACACTCATCCAAGCAAGTGGGGAATATTCCATGACACTCCTAAGTTGTGTCTTGCAGATGGTGGACAAGCTTTGAGGAGTCATGAGGTAAATTGCTCACCGCAATGACTCTGCCCTGCTCTTATGGCCATTATGTTTCTATGGAGAGTCCAGTTGTGTTTCTGGCTAGTGGTAATCCCCCAAGATGTTGGTAATGGGGAATTCATGATGGTAACACCATTGAAAGTCAAGGGGCAGTGGTTAGATTGTCTCCTATTAGATTGGTGATTGCCTAGTAATTGTGTGGCACAAATGTTCCTGATGATTAATGGTGATTTTTAGATCTCATAGTATTTGTAAATAAAAATAATATAGTCTTTTTATAACTACTGTAAGTGATGCTCAATTCCTACAACATTTCTCTGTTATATCTTGCTGTTAAAAAAGCAGTATATCATCCACCTCAGTGTAACTCAATGATTAGCCCCAGAGGCTGCAGGGTCCCCAAACAAAGATAAATTGTTCTTCAAGCTTGCGTGGTTTCCATATTTGTTATTTAATATCTCTGCTGAACAAAAATGTATCTATCTAAATTTAAAATTAACAACTTTGAGCGACAGGGAGAGGCTGAACAGGCTGGGGCTGTTTTCCCTGGAGCCTCGGAGACTGAGGGGTGACCTTATAGAGGTTTACAAAATTATGAGGGGCATGAATAGGATAAATAGACAAAGTCTTTTCCCTGGGGTGGGGGCGTCCAGAATTGGAGGACATAGGTTTAGGGTGAGAGGGGAAAGATATAAAAGAGACCTATAGGGCAACCTTATCACACAGAGGGTGGTATGTGTATGGAATGAGCTGCCAGAGGAAGTGGTGGAGGCTGGTACAATTGCAACATTTAAGAGGCATTTGGATGGGTATATGAATAGGAAGGGTTTGGAGGGATGGCAGGTGGGACTAGATTGGGTTGGGATATCTGATCGGCATAGACAGGTTGGACCGAAGGGTCTGTTTCCATGCTGTACATCTCTATGACTCTATGACTCTAAGTAAAGTTATAGGAGAGCTGCTATCACTGAACATTTATAAAAGTGTTTCACTTGTAACTTAATACACTACATGGTTCGATGCAGAGCCAATCCTCTAAGAAGTCCTATCTTCCTTTGAGTCATTGATAGAGTCATAGAGGTATACAGCACAGAAACAGACCCTTTGTTCCACCTTGTCCATGCTGACCAGATATCCTAAATTAATTTAGTCCCATTTGTCAGGAATTGGCCATATCCCTCTAAACCCCTCCTATTCATATACCCATCCAGATGCCTTTTAAATGTTGTAATTGTACAAGTCTCCACCACTTCCTCTGACAGCACATTCCATACACGTGCCACCCTCTGCATGAAAAAAAGCTATGCCCTCTAGTTTTGGACTCCCCTTCCTTGGGTCTTAGATTTCAGCAAAATTCTGTTGGGGTACTATTCTTTAGGGCTGAATTTTCACCCCAATATGGGGACAAGATTGCAAGTAGGCAGGCAGCTAAGATCATACCACCAGTAGGAGTGAGCTGTGTTGGTACCATCCCATCCCTGGGCTATTTTCCCAGTCAGGGTTGGCAGGAAGTTAATTGAATTACTTTGAAGGGCAATTATTGGAGACTGACAGGAATTTTCCATTTGTCTTCCCATAGGTGCGTGAAACAGCTACACCCTCAGGCAGCTTTGCCACAATGATGTGCCCCAGCCATTTTTCAACACAAATTCATTAAAGGTGCTGATAAAGTGCCTCAGGATGGTGGCACTCCCTGTCTCTGTTAGCTGGAGCGGCAGGTTGGAGCTTCATTCAAGATACATTGAATTCTACTAGCCCTCCTACTTTGAGAGTCTGGCAGTCTCCTCACTGGAGAGTGCCGTCTCTGACTATGCACCGGAATCACTGCCAGTTTTCCGAGCTTCTGCTTTAGTAGTGTTAACATCAGAGACTAATATCTATATTTGGCTGACATTAATATAGACAGTACCAGCTAAAGCAGACATGACTAGCTGAGATGGTTGCCTTGGTGATAACTTGTAAATCGAAATGATCTAAACTTGAATTTTTCCAGTGATAGGCTTGGGACTATTTTCTTGGCAGCTTGTTCCACTGTGGGATTGCCATTGGGAAATAGGGTTTGTTGGAAAGAAATGCTTTTAGTAGTTTGTGTGTTGCATTGACAGAGAGCACCAGGTACTTGATGCTGTTGGTTACCACTAGTCCAATCCATACTTTGGCAGTCTATCTTCCAATCCACTTCTGAAAATGGGCTCATTGCTCCCAACACATTGCAGGGTTGCGAGATTCCCATTTCACCCCATCATTGGGGTCTCAACCTAAAACTCAATCTTGCCACTGGTCTCAAAAACATGGGCTAGTGAGAGAGGTAAAAAACATAGAGATCTCTTATTCCCAAAGCGATCTGTGTGATTACAGCCAAATCCTCATCTGCTAATGAATATTATGCATTATCAGTGAGGCTGGTTGTGATGGCAGATACACATGGACTAAGGACTGAACCTATATGGTCTCAAAACGGTCTCCCCTACCTACTTAGCGTACATTGTAAATGCTGTAAGAATTGAATCTCTCTGCAATCTCAACATGATCTTACTATGTTATACACTGATACTTGAAGCACTTTTGGTGATGATGTTCAGCCCATGATCTAATAGCTTGCTATAGTGCAGACATGGAGAATGATCGAATGTGGAAAGTAATGGAGGGCCATTAATAACTCTGGAACAGATGTCAAAGGCTTTTGGGACAGAGAATTGACAAGACAAAATGTTTTTCTCAGAAGCAGAGAATAGATCCCTGACATTAAGATGGGAGGAAGATGACACTTATTTTGATCACAACATGGAAAAAACTAGATTCACTCCTCTTCCTCCTCCCCAAAATGTTTATTTCTCTACCAAGTATGCACACAGTTCTCTGTGTCTGACCATGTTGCATGAATCTCTGTACCTTAAAATCTATTACAAATTTTAAAATATAAATGATTAAAACACACCTTAAATTTTCCAACAATTCTTTCATCATCTAGACTGGTGTCATCTTCATTTGCTTTACCACGAAAGAGATCAAATGTTTGCACCCAATCACTAAAGTGATCAAATTCTTCTTCTAATTCTTTATCATATACCTGATGGAAACAATTCATAAAAATGATAACTTCTGCTCCAATGATACAACCTGATTAATGCAATCTATAATTGGTAAATAGGATGCTTCAGGAGAACTAGCCAGAGATGCGACCTCGAAATGAGCAGCAAAATATTAGGGAAGATTTGCAGACAGTGTTTATAAGATCCTGCCCAATTTGAATTCTACAATTTGCAGTTATACACCTGGGATACAACTTAATATTTCATTGAAAGTCAATCAAATTATTTTAACCATATATATCTGATTGATAAGGCCCCTATTCGAATAATGCCTGTAACTTTGACTATCACTTCTTTGGAAAGGGCATTGAGGAAATAGAGAAATTTCAGAGTGACGTGACAAATAAGATTCTGGAGGTTGAAGCATAGGTTATGAAGAATTTGTGTCTCCATAACTAAGTGCATTTACTGCACTGCTTGTGCAGGACTGCTCTCCCAATCCAACAAATATGACTTTTCACAGACTCTATAATCATCAAAATCACAACCTCCGGGCTATGGTCTCTCACCCAGCCAAAACTCACCTTTCACGATCTGCACCTGACCTCTACAATCTCTAACAGCACCCTCCAAACCCTACCCCACCAACCACATTTGCCGTCAGTCTATGATTCCCATCAAGATATCCTAATTTTACCAACTACCTTTTCTCCACCCACTCCCCCAAACTCCCTGGCCTCTATCTACTCTACCCATATCCCAATCACCACCACCCCCAATCTTTACTATTTTCCTCCCAACCTCCACTCTCCTCCAAATCTCTGCCCTCTCCTTCATCCACACCAAATTGTGAAATATTCACCCATTACTGTTCAGTCCCTCCCTCCTCTCCTCTGCCATGTCCCTGTGTCACAGGATTTCAAACCCAGCAGGTGCTCAGCCTGAAGGGGAACCTGCAGAATAATTTTAAAATGTGTCCTATTGTTAATTTCATCACTTTGATGTTTCCTGTTTGCAAATACTCTCCCCCATATTGCTGTCCCCAACTTTCCCCACCGCTCTCTCCACATCCCTGAAGAAATATCAGAACCAAAATATAACATTGCTTGGACCAATGTAGTGTGACCCAGAGAATGCAAATCAAAAAGGAATAAATGACATCAGGTTTCTGGGTAAAAGCTATATTGTAGATTTCTGCAGTGGTTAAATTGGACATCATGATATTTTACTGGGGGTGTTTTGTATTGTAAGTTTAACATCTGATTTGTCTTCCTCTTCAGGAATTTGAATGAACAGAATGAGGCTATACAAAGGATAAGTAGACATGGTCTTAAGAATAGACTTAATGGATGTATTTCTATACTGAACCATGTGGGCCATACAGTTTATAACTTTACCTCAAAAGTTGCAATGTCAAGCTTTTGCGATGTTGTTCTTTCAACCATTCTAACTCTTTTTCTCTTCTCATCATCTTCATCATCTGAAGTGATGGCATCAAGCATTAGAAACAAAGGCAAGGAGATTTACATAAGCAGCCTCTATGCACAGAATCAAATTATGCATCACAGCAAAGAGTGAAATAAGAAACAGCATTTAGTATTTGACTTTTTAAAGACCGGAATTATAAGAATATATAATAATGAAAAGCAATTTTAAGTATCTGGGATATTAATTAAACTACTTCCATTTTCACGCATAGCATTTAAGATATTCAATTTAAAAACTAAGCAGGCATTCATCTGCATGTTTATGAAGACAGGTCATAGAGTCATTGAGATATATAGCATAGGAACAGGCCCTTTAGTCCAACTTGTCCATACTGACCTGATATTCTAAATTAATCTAGTTACATTTGCCAGCATTTGGCCCATATTCTTTTAGCTCTCATTCCCCATTCCCCTCCACATTCCTGATGCAGGTCTTATGCCCAATATGCCAGCTCTCCTTTTCCTCGGATGCTGCCTGACCTGCTGTGCTTTTCCAGTGCCACCCTTTTTGACTTTTCCTATTCACGTACCCATCCAGATGCCTTTTAAATGCTGTTATTGTACAAGCCTCCACCACTTCCTCTGGCATTTCATTCCACACATGCTCCACCCTCTGCATGAAAAAGTTGCCCCTTAGGTCCCTTTTAAATCTTTCCCCTCTCACCTTAAACCTATGCCTTTTAGTTTTGGTCTCTGCTACCATGGGGAAAAGACCTTGACTATTTACCCTATCCATGTCCTTCACGATTTTATAAACTTCTATAAGGTCGCGCTCAGCCTCCGACACACCAGGAAACAAAACCCCAGCTTATTCAGCATGTCCCTATAGCTCAAATCCTCCAACCCTGGCAACATCCTTGCAAATTTTTCTGAATCCTTTCAAGTTTCACAACATTTTTCTGATAGCAGGGAGACCAGATTAGATGCAGTATTCCAACCGTGGCCTAGTCCATGTCGTGCACAGCTGCAACATGACCCCCAACTCCAATACTCAATGCATTGACCAATAAAAGTAAATATACCAAACACCTTCTTCACCATCTTGTTTTTGCTGCAATTTACCAACACAGAAAGTTTTACCACGTTTTATATTTTGAAATTCTGTGTATAACCTAGCAAATTCTAAAGGGCTCTGCAGGAAGAGGAGGAAAGTGAGACTAATTGGAAAACCCTTTGGAAGAGTTTGCATAGAGACAATGAGCAGAATGGTCCCTTTCTCAGCTGTGAATATCGGTTTGAGTAGAATGTGAACTCATGCAACAGCCAGACAGATACAACATATTTCCAGTTTAATCATTCCAACTACAATTAATTTGGGATTTATTTTCTGAATGGATCGCTCAGACAACAACAATCACCGCTGGAGTGAGGTGCAACTTCTGGTATTTAGAATTGAACTTAATTCTTTATGCTTACTCCTAGCTCCTGAAGCAGTGGCCCCAACACTCATTCCATCACAATTAACATTAATAAGATCAGAACTAGGTGTGTGAGAGAGTTCACCCAGAAACACCTGGTTGCTATGGCAACATGGACTTTTTTTGCCATTGTAGTCTGAAACTATGAATTGTGCCTAAGGAGATCCAACATTCTTTCTATCGCATGGCTGATCAGGAATCTCTCTTATTCCCTCTATCTGCGTTGACAAGTGGATGGAAGCAACTACAGGTTGATACACAACCACCTCTTTGGCCTTGTTTTGAATGCATGTTCCTTGGCCGTTAAGTCCTATAGTGACACTTACTAATATGACTGACAGTGTACTAAATATATTATAGTTACAATCACTTCCTAGAACCAAAGATGTTGAGCAATTATTTTAAATTTATTTTTAATCAACCTATTCAGACATGGTTTGACACACTTCCATGATAGGTTGGATTTGAACCTCTACCTTCTCGCCCAGTGGTTGGCATACTACTGCTTCGTTATGAGATCCTGAGCATTTATTTTATGTAACCATACCCCAGATATTATGGGGTAAATTTTATGAGGGTCTGTGGCCAATGCAGTTTAAAGTATCAGGCACAAAGTCCCACAGTCCCTTTGGGGCATTTCCACTGTTCTGATGATAAAAACAAATAACCAGGAAATCAAATTCAGCAAATCAGGCACATTGTTCTCGCCAGCCAATTTTGAGGTGAACATGCTTCTACCAGTGATGAAAGTCCTTCAGTTATGTATATCATACAATCATTTGTTTTGCCTTTTGTTAGACAACGGGGTGCTTTAATAAAGCTTTCTAATAGCATTAGATAATTTGAACATTGAATTATATTGAAGAAGATTGTACATCAATAACACATTTTATTTCTTTGCCGGGTTAACTTACCATTTTTGTATCCTTCAACATGCAGATTGCTACTTGTATCTTTCAGTTTTGCCTTATTAGAAACACAACATTAGTGAGTAGACAAGCACTTAACTTGCAAATGTTGTAAATGATATGTGTGGTAGCTTTACTAGTAAAGGTTATTGTCAAGTTAATGTGAGCATTCTAAGAAATGATGAGCAATAACATCAGAGGATTTCTCTGAACTTAATTCCTTACTGTGGGAATCTAGGTCTACATTGTGTATCTTCTAATGCACTACAATGTTAATATGCATGGAAAATGTAGATCAAAAGTGAGAAATAGTATAAGTGTTCAGAATAAACCATTGTTTGCTGTAGACTAGTTTGAATCATAAAGCATGGTATCTGAATTGTGTAGTGGTCTGTGAACTCAGTAATAAAGAGTTGCACAATTGGAATCGTATGATTTGACCAGGAGTACTCACGTTGAATTGTGTAACTTGAGGTCATTAAAGATGAACATCTGATTTGGGGTTGTTATGTTTGATATTCATATTCGAGAAACAAAATAAAATAGAGCAAAAAAAAGTTCAACACCTAACATCGAGGACAGCGGTGTCTTTTGCATGAATCAAACTTCAGAACACATATGGACAAATCAAACTTCCAAGATGTGTCTCTTAAAAGTGAAATGCTAAAGCTAAATAACTGACTGTTGTCAGTGGCTGTCAGTGTCAGCTGGGTTCAAGCAATAGTGTGCTGTGAAGGTTTCAGTTGAAGAACTACTTATGTGCACCCCAGTGTGGCAGATAAAAGACTCTCTCGCTCTGGATGCTAAAAGCCATACAGTTCATGGACAGACTAGCTCAGTCAGTGGAGGCTGAGATGGCATCATAACCAGAAGATCCTGTGGTCTGGCTATCTGAAATCTTTTTCAGGAGTCCAGAAGACCTAAAGAGGTAATAAATAGAACTTACTTGGTAACAGCCCCACAAGCTGGCCCATAGCTCAGACAGCTCATTCTGAAGCTAAAGCAGAGTCCTTGAATGATACTATTTTTAAAAATGAGGTGCTGATGAGTAAATGAAGAACCGCTCACAGAAAAGACCTGCAAATGAGGAGTACACAGTGGTCCACGAGGCAATGGACCGCAGCAGTAACTTACTGAGATATTGTGACTAGCTCATGAGATTCCAAAGTCTGGACCTGTCAGTATCTGTAAAACCGAAGTCTGCACTAGCCTGAAGACTCTATGCTATGGCCTGTTTCATTGCCACCGACCTCGAGGACAAGGATAGCAACAAGGGCAACTGGAAGGGGATTTGTATAAGACCCACATTGAATCCCTTAATACCACACTAACCAATACAGAGATATTATCAAACTTAGAGTCCTTATTCACTCATATAGATGCGGAACATTGGGCAGACTTAACAAAGCATAAGATATCACAAGGTAACATCCCTGAGGCTGGACCCAGCCCATGTTGGCAAAGTGAGTAAATACATGCTGTACAACCAACTAATAGAGCCCAGTAGCTCACTAGCTGTGATAGTGCCCAAAACAGATGGCTCCACAAGGCTCTGCATTGATTATTGAAAAGTTTATAAAGTGTCCAGAACTGCCCCCCGCCAATACCCAGGCTGGAAGAGTGCGTACATGGGATAGGTAAGGCAGCACACATTACCAAGGTAGATTTGTTCAAGGGGTACTGGTATGTTCCCTAGATGGCACATGAAGGAAAGCTCAGTCTTCATAACTCTAGGCAGGTTATATCAATGTCAAGTCATACCAGATGGACACTAAAATTCCCCAACCAACTTTCAAAGGCTGATGAAGCAGAAAATGTCAGGTTTATCTAATTGCACTCCTAATTGCACAACCTCCTAATATACGACAACACCTGGGAAATGCACTTAGAATCATAGAGTCATAGAGATGTACAGCATGGAAACAGACCCTTCAGTCCAACCCGTCCATGCCGAGCAGATATCCCAACTCAATCTCGTCCCACCTGCTAGCATCCGGCCCATATCCCTCAAACCCTTCCTATTCATATACCCATCCAAATGCCTTTTAAATGTTGCAATTGTACCACCCTCCACCACTTCCTCGGGCACCTCATTCCATACACATACCACCCTCTGTGTAAAAAAGTTGCTCCTTAGGTCTCTTTTATATCTTTCCCCTCTCACCCTAAACCTATGTCCTCTAGAGTCATAGAGACGTACATCATGGAAACAGACCCTGCAGTCCAACCTGTCCATGCTGACCAGACATCCCAACCCAATTTAGTCCCACCTGCCAGCACCTGGCCCAAACCCTTCCTATTCATATACCCATCCAAATGCCTCTTAAATGTTGCAATTGTACCAGCCTCCACCACATCCTCTGGCAGCTCATTCCATACACGTACCACCCTCTGCGTGAAAAAGTTGCCCCTTAGGTCTCTTTTATATCTTTCCCCTCTCACCCTAAACCTATGCCCTCTAGTTCTGGACTCCCCGACCCCAGGAAAAGACTTTGTCTATTTATCCTATCTATGCCCCTCATAATTTTGTAAACCTCTACAAGGTCACCCCTCAGCCTCTGACGCTCCAGGGAAAACAGTCCCAGCCTGTTCAGCCTCTCCCTATAGCTCAAATCCTCCTGGCAACATCCTTGTTAATCTTTTCTGAACCCTTTCAAGCTTCACAACATCTTTCCGATAGGAAGGAGACCAGAATTGCATGCAATATTCCAACAGTGGCCTAACCAATATCCTGTAGAGCCGCAACATAACCTCCCAACTCCTGTACTCAATACTCTGACCAATAAAGGAAAGCATACCAAACGCCTTCTTCACTATCCTATCTACCTGCGACTCCACTTTCAAGGAGCTATGAACCTGCACTCCAAGGTCTCTTTGTTTAGCAACACTCCTTAGGACCTTACCATTAGGTGTATAAGTCCTGCTAAGATCTGCTTTCCCAAAATGCAGCACCTCTCAGCTATCTGAATTAAACTCCATCTGCCACTTCTCGGCCCATTGTAATCTGAGGTAACCTTCTTTGCTGTCCACTACACCTCCAAGCCTTTTTCTACAAAATAGTCAGCTGACCTGGTGGACACCTTCACAAGTGCAAGCTCGTGAAAGCCCAAGTGATCTATCCAGGATCATAATGGGTCAAGGATAAGTATTGTCCACTTCTGCAAAGGTAGCACAGATCTCTATTCCCATAATAAAATGGGAAGCTGTGAGATTCCGGGAAATGTGTGGGTTCTATTAAACATTTATCCCAAACATTCAGCACAGTGGCCACAAAGCTGACAGACCTAATCCAGAAAAAATAGGTAGTATGAACTGAGAAGTGTCAAAATGCTTTTGAGAGGCTGAAGGCCATTTTAATAAGTGAGCCTCTGCTTGCAGCTCTAAGCAGCTACTGATACCAAGTGATATCTGGGATAGGAGCTGTCTCTGTCAGGGAGATGAATATGAAATGGAGATACTAATCAGGTACTTATCTAGAAACTAAACAATCATCAGAGATGGTATGCTGTCAAAGGAGAAGGAAACCTTTTGTATATTATGAGCTCTCAATTACTTTTAAGATATTTATTCAAAATGGTTACAAAGAGACCACAGTCTCTACTGACCACTATGTGTTACTATTTATGGAGAAGTTTAAGACCCAGAATGCCTGTTTATTCCATTGGTGTCAGTTCAATCAATTACACCAGTTAAAATTTACCCACATTGCTGGGAAATCAGATTCCCTGACCAAATCTTAGAGAATTGAAAAGATAGTATAGACTAAAGCTAAGAGAATGAACTTATTTACATTTTCCATTTTTAATTCTTTTTCATCCTTTGTAATGAAATGAGAATGGATCTCATTTCATTTATCATGTGAGGGAAATGTCATGACCATGGATCACCTATGGACATATTGAACTTTTAATGTCAATGTTCTAAAATATTTTTTAAACAGTCAAACAAATGCCTAAAGATATATATTCAGGGCTGTCTGGAGAGAGATACCCTGGAATGTCACACCTGACGAACTGTCATGGGAGAAATGCACAACAAAGGGATTTATAATTTCCTGGGTGATACCTCAGACAGTGAATATGATGAGAAAGAAAATGAAACCATAATAATTTGGGAAACATCATCTAAGATATGGTTATAACAATGATGACTCCACTACTACCCCTTGAGCTAGAATCATGGACAGTGATATTGATTTGAGACGATGTTGCATAGCTCGATCAATCATTGGATAAACCCATTGAGCCATTGATGGATACAATCAGAACTACACTGACGGTCACCATGGATTAAGACAAGAACCAAAGGATGGTCAAAGAATACATGAAATCCACAAATCAGCTGTTAATCCTGATGGTTCCATACTTTATCGGAGTTCATGAGCAGAGTCACAGCTCAGACCTCAAACAAACTCACTTATATAATTCACCAAGCTCACAGTCTAGCTTCTCACAGTGCCAGTAGACAAATATGTTTGTGCAAGAAAGCTGTGCCTTGGTCTTGCAGCTTTTCCATAGCGTAAAGTGAGTGGATTGAAAATCCGGGCCATTGAACAGTCAACTTTTTAATGCACATTTCTAGCACATGAAGCGTTGTGTCAGGAATGCTGAAAGTTGTCTGGAGCTAATGAACTGCAGCACAGCAAGCAAGACTGATTCATGTGGCAATAGGATTAGAGCAAGGAACAATAGTGCAGAATCTGGAAATCTGAAGTAGGAACAGGAAATGCTGGAAATAGCGAGTTTGATAAGATTTATAGCTCAGTTTGAGGTTCTGGGTGTAAGTTTGCTTACTGTTTTGCAAGGTTCAATTTCAGCCATTGCATCGCCACACTAGGTAACATCATCAGTGGGCCTCTGGTGAAGCACTGATGTTATGTCCCATTTTCTATTTATGTGTTTAGGTTTCCTTGGCTGTGTGATGTCCTAGAAGCATGGCATTTAGACCAGAACTCTATCAACAAGCATATCAATTTGGACCCCATCTACCATACTCTGAGAAAAAGAATAGGAAATCACTTCACAAACACAGGAAATGACATCACCAACACAGGAAATGATGTCATGTGCACAAGGAAACCTAAACCCATAAATTGAAAGCACGACACAACACCAGCACTACACTGGAGGCTCACTGATGATGTTACCAAGTATGGTGACGAAAAGTCTGAAAATGAACCTTTCAGCTCAAGTGACAAACTTACATCCAGAATTCTGGAAATAGGCAGCTGATCAATATGCATCTGTGAACATAAAAACAGAATTGCTTTTCAAGTCGGCTATTGTCAGAACCAGAAAATGTAAGAAATTGTTTTTAATAAATAGAGTCAAAGAAAAGTGAGAACAAATATTTTTCTTTGCTTTCAAGACTGTGCATTTGTTATTTTTCATGTTCTATTACACGCGTGTACTTACCCTTTAGTTTGTTTCTCATATTATGAGCAAAATCAGTGAACTACAGCCATTCTTATTGATCAGTGCTACCATTCCAATCAATGATATAATAACTTATTGGTAACTTTAATTTGAACAAGCATTTTAAAATGAACATTTATCAGTAAGTATGTCATACATTTTGGGCCCTTGCCACAGAAGAGTAATACTTAGACCACCAGTCTATGACATTCTCACTGTCTTGAATGACAGAAGGTTTCCTTCTTGATGTGAACTTTCGTGACAACCTCCTCTTCTGTAATAAAGCATAGGCAAATGGAGGTGGTTTCAGTAAGGAAAAGAAATAATGTTTTGTTTACACACTTTCACTGGTTATATGCAGCCATAGACCATCGTATCCCATCACCGTGGCAAGGGAGCAAACCCTTAGCTTCATGGCAACATCCTCATTTCTGAATCGGAATCTTGCTCCAAACAATCCTGGTGAGTTAAGACTGGAATTCCATCCCTGGAGGTTGATATCCAACAGAATATTTGCACTGATATAGGTTCAATTTGTAAGCTGTGGAAGTTTTTAAAAAAAAGCTCCTGCCATTTGAAAGTAACCACCCTATTAGCCAGTGCAAGGAAGACAGTCACCATGGAAGGTAAATTTACATCATGGTTTCTTAGGCTCAGAAACATACTGAAAATCCTTCCACAGTTTCACACTATTCGCCAAACAAATTATCTGAAAATACAACAGCAACCTTAGCATCAATAAAATAAGCATGTTTAGTACTGAACTAAATAATAGTAGTTAATTAGAGGACCCAATGTACTGTATTGACTCGTTAAAAAAGTGAATTGTTAGTTATCTCAATTTTATACCAGATATCAGGATTTAGCTATAGAGTAGGCTCAGAAACAAATTTACTTAATGTAAAGTGCTGAGAAGTTATTACATGTATAGTTAACTTAATGTTATTGCTAAATGTTGCAATATATTTTTCTGGACAATTATTTGCTGAAAAATGTGTTGCTGGAAAAGCGCAGCAGGTCAGGCAGCATCCAAGGAGCAGGAGAATCTCCTGCTCCTTGGATGCTGCCTGACCTGCTGCCCTTTTCCAGCAACACATTTATCAGCTCTGATCTCCAGCATCTGCAGTCCTCACTTTCTCCTGCATAATTATTTGTCCTAGTAAGTTTGGTCCTCTTTGTTGACTTTTTCTTTTTCTTCTCGAACCTCTCAAGAGAGGCAATGGGAAGAGGAAAACACCCCATGATCTGTCAATCTTTAACCTCAATCAATACCATTAAAACAGATTAGCTCATCTTTTATCTCACTATGGCGTTTGTGAGCTTGCTGTGCAACACTGATATTTCCTACATTGCAATAGTGACTAGATGTTTCCTAAAGTAACCTGTTCAGAGACTGTATTGCACACCTCTGGAGTAGGTAGGATTTGAACCCTGGCCTCCTGGTTCGGAGAGAGGGACACTGCCTTTGCACCAGAAAAGCCTTTTGAAGTAGTAACAATACCAGAATTACATAACTGGGTGTAATATCATATGGGATGCCCTGATGTTGTGCTACATAAATGTAAGTCACTTTTTTTGACCAATGTTAGGCTGCTACAGGAATGTCACTAATAGAAGAGTGTTCCCTTGGGAAACATTTAGGGAGTGACTTTGCAGCAACCTGAATGCCACTCGGGAACCTAAAGTAATGTCATTGGATACAGATTACAATGAAACAGATAGCAGAAAGTATAGTTATATGAATAAACTCTACAACTTTACTTACATAAGCACAGGCAGCACAGTGCTGCCTCACAGTGCCATGGACCTGGGTTTGATTCCAGCCTCAGGCAACTGTCTGTGAGGAGCTTCCATGTTCTCCCTGCACCTGCATGGATGCTCCAGTTTCTTCCCTCAGTCTAAAGATCTGCAGAATCAGGAGGATTGACTATGTGAAATTGCCCATAGTGTCAAGGGATGCATAGCCTAGGTGGATTAGCCATAGGAAGTCCAGGGTTACAGGGATGAGGTAAAGGGTTGGGTCT
Source organism: Chiloscyllium plagiosum (assembly GCF_037043375.1). NCBI lineage: Eukaryota > Metazoa > Chordata > Chondrichthyes > Orectolobiformes > Hemiscylliidae > Chiloscyllium > Chiloscyllium plagiosum. The sequence goes on from NW_028270142.1 coordinate 58,445,835, forward strand.
GGGAGGATGCTCTTCAGAGAGTTGGTTTTAATATTGAATAGGAAATACTGATTTCCTCTGGTTGATAGATGATTTTAAACTTTGCATTTAGGAGATTTTGGGAAATGAATGCTTTTCTACAAGAAACTGTGGAAGCAACAAACATTGTATTTTCCAAGAGAAAATGACATTCTTGAAGTGACATCACTTAATTTGGATCACTGATATTGAGATATTTTATGATTTTTTTTCATGGAATGTGAGCGTTGTTGGTTATGGTTGCATTTATTGCCTGTCCCTTATTGACCTGAAAAAGATACTTGTGATCTGTATTCTTAAATCACTGCATCCACAATGTCATTAGAAAGGAAGATCCAGGTTTTGACTCAACAATAATAAAGGAATGGTGATACACTTCTAAGTCAGGATGGTGTGTAGCTTGGAAGGGAACCAGCAGACAATAATGTTCCCATACTTTAACTTTTTATTTAGTTTTCAACATTTGCATTAAGACAACATTTCTCTACTACCATATTCTATTCGAGAAAGCCAGTTGGTGAATGATAGAACTGGAACCAATTGTTTTATATATATATGTATTATATTTATTAACAGAGTCATGTACTATAAGCATACACCTCCTCACACAACAATCATAATTTAAGTCTCTTATTATTTAGAGAGACCTAAGTGAATCCCCAGTTAAGTACCCATGACCTGTATACAATTAAGTACCCATGACCTGCAAAGCATCCAGTTAAAACTATTGAAGTACTTTTGAAATGTAGTTATTATAGTGCATGTAGCATTATAGTCTGAAAATGAAATCAAAGTTAATGGAGTCATACTTCCTCTACCAGCATGATACTTCATTGCTCTTTTCAGCTCAGTTCGAGATAACCAAACACTCTGGGTTTAAACAAAGCCCCCTTTCAGCACCCATATCAATTCTTCTACCTATTATTTTATGTCTTTTCCCCCTTATTGCTGATTTCTTTGCTCGCCACTCTATCAGAGCTTCTTAAAAGTTTAATACATCCAATTAAATCTCCCTTATTGCACAGAAAACAACTGCAGCCATTCCAATATTTTCTCATGGTTAATACCAACAGCCCAACAGAAATAGGAACAGGAGTGGGCCATTCGGCACCTAGAGCCTGCTGCACCATTCAATACTCTCATGGCTGATCCAACATTCCTCATATCCACTTTTCTTCGTTTTCCCCGTAACCTCACTGATCAAGAATCTTTCTATCTCAGCCTTAAGTATGCACAAGGACTCTGCTTCTAAGCTCTTGTGGCAAGGAGTTCCAAAGTCTCTCAAGCCTCTGAGAAAAGAAATTCCTCCTCATCTCAGTATTAAATTGGTTGAAGTTCTCTACCTTTGGCAACAGCCTTGCAAATCTCTTCTCTACCCTTTTTAGCGCAATAACATATTTCCACTATTCTATGCTATATTCTAGTTCTGGCCCAACTAGCGTTGTATACAATTCTAGCATAACTTGTCTGCACTTATATTCTTTAGCTCAACTAGTAAAGTATAGTGTATGCTTCTTTAACCATCTTATCTTCCTGACCAGCTACCTTCAGAGATTTGTTGGTATGCTCTCTAATCTTGTGTACTTTTCAGTATCCTACTATTTACTGGGTATCCATTTGCCCTGTATGTCTTACCCAAATCTCACACATCTCTTGATTCGATCCCATTTGTCTATTTTGAGTTCACCTGACTAATCCATTGATACCATCCTGAACACTACAGCTGACTGCTTCACTATCAATCACATAAGTCTTCCTGAACTGAAAACTACTTAATCATGCATCCCTACATAAATTTGGTCTCAACAAAATCAAAATAAAGGAATGATCATTTTAACTCAATTTTTGATCTGCATTTGAAAAACCAATAAAAAGAACCAGTCATTTTCCACGGGTCCTCCTTTCAAATTTAGGGATAATTGCAGATCCTGGCATATTAAGGGTCTTGTGAAACTTGAAAGATTTACAAAGTTTTTCCAGGGTTGGAGTGTTTGGGATATAGGGCAACCACTGTATCTGCAGATCCTCTCACCCCGGTTTCAGTTACCCGTGGTTTACTGCAACCCGAACATATTACATGGAACATTCCAGAACTCGGGACCAGGGGCTTCCTGGGAGGCAAATTTCCCATTCAAATGAATGGGTTCACTACTATCTACGGTTTCGGGCATCCGCAAAAGGTCTTGGAACATATGCCCCGCAGGTACGGGGGAACTACTGCATAAGGGACAGGCTGAATAGATTGGGGCTTTTATTCCTGGAGACTTGAAGGCTGAAGGGTGACCTTTTAGAGGTTTATAAAATCATGAGGGGCATGGATAGGGTAAATAGTCAACTGTCCCAGTCCTGCAGTGGGAGAGTCCAGAACTAAAGGGCATGGGTTTAAGGTGAGAGGGGAAAGATATAAAAGGGACCTAAGGGGCAACATTTTCAAGCAGAGGGTGGTGCATGTATGGAATGAGCTGCCAGAGGAAGTGATGGAGATTTGTATAATTGTAACATTTAAAGGGCATCTGGATGGATATATGAATAGGAAAGGCTTAGAGGGATATGGGCCAAATGTTGGCAAATGGGACTAGATTTGTCTATGATATTTGGTCAACATGGACGAGTTGGACCAAAGGATCTGTTTCTGTACCGTACAACTCTATGCCTGTACGTCCTGGGTACCTTTCCGGCATGAGGTTCACCCTAAGGACAGTGCCATATAACGATCAGAGTGCTCCTGCACAAATAACATGAGGTCAATAGAAGTGCATTAATATTGCAGGCCATCATAATCTGTAGTATTCAATCAAGTTCAACACAGTCACGCAATCTAACTTCAGTAAAGTAGATCTTACTGACCATGTGTCTTGAGAAAGCTACTGCTGGCATTGGTTCAGATGGTGCGTCAGGATTCATGCTTATATGGACTTCATTTTCTTGCATTTGTGGTATAGTACAGGGTTCATCTAAAGATTTTTTAAGAAGTCAATTATTAGTGCAAATGTAAACGTACGTTTATGCTGAAATACCTTGCTGTAAATATCAACATTTATTGCTGTAAAGATCGACACAGCTCAGGTACTTTGAGTTTGGTTTTTCCAACGATTCAACTCTTAATTTGTCATTGCTTTAACTTTTCTTTAATCTGAATCTGATAAATGCACATATTCAAAGTTAGTTCTATAGTCTCTTAGGTACCCAAACTGATATATTCAAGAGTAACCAGAAAGCCTGTAACCTTTTTATTTGGTTCACATACATATTCCTCTTCTGTTACTGATTTAAGACACAATGTGTTTTGGCTCATTTGACAACACTCTGCTTTCTAATTCAGAAACGTCTGCTTTGAGGTGTGTTCTCAGACTGAAGCACATAAGCTAGCTTGGCACTTGAACTCCTGAAGGATTTCAGAATTAGTCAAAAGACTACTTTTAAATGAGGCATAATCTATATCTTCAGGTTCATCTCTTAACGAACATGACCAAAGCTGAGAAACCATCTTTAATCTCAAAGCTTTTTGCAAAATGTCGCTTTGTGCAAATTGACTGCTGTCCAATGTTATGAATGTAAATTTTTATATGTTGATTATGTTTTTGACTGTTTCTTCCATTCAAGGTAAAAATGGAGAGTGAAGAGATTCATATGATCTATTTCAATTTCTGGCTGACAACAAACCTGGGTGGCTTGGTTAACATGGAGACTATAGCATGCAGTGTAGGGTTAATGGTTGCATTAAAATATTAATAAGGATTATCTTTTCTGTAGTTTAGAACATTAGCTGCCAGTGATATTTAGTCAATGTTGTTCTTTGTTGCAGTAAAAGTCTTAAAACATCAAGCTTTGTCATGTGATTCCCTTAAGTTTGTCATTAGGAATGGAAATATTGTATTTTTTTTTAAGCTATTGGTGTCTACATGGATGATAACATTAGACACTAAACTAAAGAAGATAAAGAGCCCATGATGTTGGATGGAGTCCACTCACTTGAATAGGGGATTGGCTAACTAATAGAAAACAGATTTGTGATAAGGGGGAGCACTTACAGGATGGCAACCTGTAACTAGTGGATTACCATAGGGTTCAGCGCTGGGCCCACAATTATTTACAATACAAATGATTTAATTAAGGAAAACAGATGAACTATTGCCAAGTTTACAATGACATAAAAACAGTTGGGAAGGCAAGTGGTGAAGATAATGCAAAGAATCTGCAGAACAATATTGGCAGGTTAATCGAGTGGGCAAAAAACTTCACACATGGAATAATATGTGGAGAGATGTGGGGTTATGCACTTTGGCAGGAAGAATAGAGGAGCTGACTATTATTTTAATGGAGAAAGACTGCAGAATGCTATAGCACAGAAGGATTGGGAGTCGTCATGCATAAATCACAACAAAGCTAGCATCCAAGTTCAAAAGGTAAAAAGGAAGAGGAAATGAAATGTTAGCCTTTATTTCAAAGGGAATAAAGTATAAAATAGAGGGGTATTATACAACTTAGATTGCAGCTGGAATACAGTGAACAGTTTTCAGCCCCTTATCTAAGGAACAATATATTGTCATTGGAAATAGTCCAGAGAAGATTCACGAGAATAATCCCAGCATAAAGGAACTATCTCATTAGGCGAGGTTGAGGAGATTGGGCCTTTACTGAAGTTAAGAAGAATGAGAGACAAGCTTATTGAAATATGCAAAATCCTTCAGGCACGACAGGGTAGATGTAAAGAGATTATTGGGAGAGTTCAGGACCAGGTGGCATTATCTTGGAATAAGAAGTTACACATTCAAAACAGAGATGGGAGGAATTTCATCTCTCAGAGGATGGTGAATTGTCGCATTCTTTACAAGAGGGCTGTCGAAGTTGCATTGTTAAATATAATCAAGGTTGAGATAGACTGATTTTTAATCAATAGGGAATCAAGGGTTATTGTGAGAAGGTAGGAAAGTGGAGTAGGGTTATCGGATCAGCCACAATCTCATTAATGGCAGAATAGACTCGATTAGCTGAATGGCCTACTTCTCCTGCTATAATTTTTGGTTTTAATGGAATGCTGCATAGAAATAATGACTTCCTGTCCAGTAAATAATGCAAAATATTTTGCAAATTAATTGACCAAAATGTTCAGAGGGAGCTAGTTGCATAGCAATCACTAGTGATCTAGAGGCCCAAGTCCCATCATGGCAACTGGTGGAGTTGAAGTTCCATTAATAAATCTGTAATATAAAGCTAGAGTCAGCAAAAACGGTCATGAAACTATCACAGTTGTAGTAAAAACAAGTTATGATAAAAATCTGATTAATTCATGCCATTTAAGAAAGGAAATTTGCCTTCCTTAAAGGACAGTTCTGAAATTGTCTGAAACCGGAACATTAATTCTGATTTCTCTCCATAGATGCTGCTAGACCTGCTGAGCTTTTGCAGCAATTTTTGTTTTTGTTTATGTTTTTGTTTCTGACTTCCAGTATCTGCAGTTTTTTTTTTGCCTTCCTTACCCAGTCTGGCCTACACGTGACTCCAGATCTACAGCAATGTGGTTGACTCTTAAATGCCCTTTGAAAAGATTCAGTTGGACTCTCAGTTCAAGGGCATTTAGGGATGGGCAATAATATTGCTCTTGTCAGCAATGTGGTCTAACGATAAATGAAAGAGAAAATGTTACATGTTACTGTAAATTGAATTAAAATTTTTGAAATGAAAACTGACCAGCAATGATAGAGGGACAGTGAAAGGAAGGACAAAAACAAAAGAGAGAATATAGATTTTCATTCACATAACGTGTTTCACAACCTCGCAATATCTTACTGAACTTAAGGACCAATTAACAATTTTTGAAGGAAAAGTCTTGATTTTTTTGGACTCAAGGAAATGTGCAGGTTAATATGTGCAAGGCAAATTGTCACAATTTGTAATCAAATAAATGACCAGATTACTTATTTGTAGGTGTTTGCTGAGGGATTAAGGTTGGCCAGAAACACTGGGAGATCTCTCCCTGTTTTGTTTTCCTTTGAATAGTGCTGTGGGATCTTACACATCCACCTAAGAGAACAAACATTTTACCATCCAAACAGCACCTCTGACAGTGCTCACTCAGTACTAAACTTGATGTATCACTCAAGATTCTGTACTCAAGTCTCTGAAGTAGTACTTGATTATGTGAGCTTCTAACTCAGAGGGATGTATGCCAAAAACAATTAAATAGTGGCTGGAGGCAAAAGCCTTTCTTCAATATTATATTAGGAACATAGGAACTGGTGTGAGCCATATAGCTCCTCAAATTTGTTCCACCATTCAATGATCATAACTAATTTGCAACCTTAATCCATGTACCTGTATTCCTTAATATCTTTGGCTAACAAATATTGCTCAATCTCAGTTTAAAAATTAACACATGGTGTAACATCAACTGCAATTTGCAAAAAAAAAACAGTTCCACACATCTACCACTTTTTGAGTGAAGAAATGCACCCTCAACTTTGCTCCCAAAAGATCTAGCTCAAGCTTTTAGACTGCTTCCAGTCCTAAATTTCTCAATCAGACATTCTGTTCTTGATTATATTTTATATTACATTGCAAGACAAAATTTAAGTGGACAGATGGCCCGAACATCATGAAGCAACAATTCTTTATTTCTATTGGCATCAATTCCTTGGAAAAATTAAGGTTAAAGTAGGAAAACAGAATAATTGCAAGGAAATAAGCTTATAGTTCACATCTGGTTGAGGAATTTTTTTTGTGGGAGAAAGTGAGGACTGCAGATGCTGGAGATCAGAGCTGAAAATGTGTTGCTGGAAAAAGGAGCAGGAGAATCGACGTTTCGGGCATGAGCCCTTCTTCAGGAATGGGAGGAAGAGAGCTTCTTCAAGGAAGGCATCCTTGCAAGAGGATTCGCAGTAAGTTAAAATGTTCTAGGAGAAAGTGAGCACTGCAGCTGCTGGAGATCAGAGCTGAAAATATGTTGCTGGAAAAGCGCAGCAGGTCAGGCAGCATCAAAGGAATTTTTTGTGTCTATTTATGTGTCTCACTCTTCCTGCAGTCTCTTTCTGATAAAGACACCCTTTCTTCCTGAGAAAGTCCCTCTGAGCTTCCTCAGTCAATGCACCCCCCCTCACTGTTGCCACTTATTTCTGGAGGCCCTATTACAGACTGTTTACTCATCACAGATGGGGGGATAAAACTGTCCCCCGTTACATTCTCAGCTGCTTTGAGAAGAGTAAGGTCAGAGGTTCTTACCAGTTATGTCCGGTGTGCTTCTACATGCTGATTGACGATGTTCACGAGGTCTGTGCATGTACTGCTTCAGTGAGTTGATGGTATGTGTCCCAACAAGAGTGCTGCGGCCAAATGCTCTCCAGTCAACAACAGAGATACGGAGTGGTGGGTGAAGGTATTCATTGTCAGGTAATTCCTGTCAAAACAAACAGTGAAGCTTTTGTTTTTCACTCCTTTTAAATCAACGTGCACAAGTCTTACAGTTATATGGTACAATAACCCCAGTATTTCCCAAAGGAGAGAGGGGTGACCTGAGAGGGACAAGGCCAGGAGTAAAACCTGGAATCTAACCCGTGATATTGGTATTATTTGCCGTTGGAGAGGTTGCGGGGGCAGGAGAAACAATGGCAAAAAAGCTGCAGCCAGGACAGTTGGAAGTGGTGTCCAACCAGAGAGAAATTGGGGTGAAGGTTGGACCCCAGCAATTTGGAGGTGGGGATGAATGGAGTGGGGAAGTGTTGCTTACAAGGAGCAGGAAGGGGCCATGATTAACAAAAGATTTACTTGAGGTGTTCAGAAACACAATACAGCCAGTTTTGTTTAGAATCCCTACAGTGTAGAAGCAGGCCATTCAACCTATTGAGTCCATACCAACTCTCTGAACAGCCTCCCATCTTATTCCTGTAACCCTGCAATTCCCAGGGCTAATCCACCCAACCTACACATCCCTAGACACTATGGCCAGTCCACTTAACCCACACAACTTTGTGCGAGAAAACAGGAGAACCGACACAGGAAGAATATGCAAACTCCACACAGGCAGTCACCTGAGGGCAGAATTGAACCTGGGCCCCTGGCTCTGTGAGACAGCAATACCAACCTCTGAGCCAGTGTGTCACTCTGTTATATAGACTCATTTCACTGCCAGGTTTCCCCAAGTCTCAAGGAACCTGTCCAGCAATTGGAACCCATCCCCCAAGTGCACAGTGGGTGTGGACATTCAGACTTAATCATATTCAGCATCACCAAGTCAGGACACATGCCATCTGCACACCTCATTAGTGTTACATAGGAGCAGGCACGTGTGCAGTAGGTTGGTACAGGTCAGCATTTCTTGCTTCATTTTGTTTTTAATGCAAAATACTGCAAAATCACCTGTAGCACTTTTCATCTATTATCCTCCACCACTAAATCACCCATGTTTCCACTTAATCAAATTACACAGAACACCAGGTAAGGGCAATGCAGACCTTTCAACATTTTTTAACCTCCTCCTCGACACTGTCACCACTATTGTTGGGAGGTAAATGACAACTCCAAATGAATCAATTCAATGGAGTGGATAGAGCAGATAAATAAAAAGGTTTGGCTCCAACACCAATCAAAATGGGAAGATGCTGAATGGAAATAAAGAGCAAAGAGACAGACCTACAGTCAGAGTCTAATGATTTCTCTCACTGGTTGCCAGAAAGTAGGGCCACTTCCATGATATGAGACCAGATATATCAAAAGGGCAGAAAAAGAACAAAACATATCCAGAAAAGTCAAAAGAGTATCTGGGACTGGAGGGTTTGAGTTGTAAGGAAAGGCTGGATAGACTGCGACATTTTTTCCTGGAGGGTAGAAGGTTGAGAGATGACCTTATAGAGGTTTATAACATCATGACAGACATAGATAAAGTGAACAGCCAAGGTCTTTTTCCCATGGTAGGGGAGTCCAAAACTAGAGGGCATGGGTTTAAGATGAGAGGGGAAAGTCTTTAAAGGGACCTGAGGGGCAGCTTTTTCACACAGAGGCTGGTGCATACATGGAATGGATTGCCAGAGGAAGTGTTAGAAGAGAGTACAATTATAGCACTTAGATGACGTTTGGACAAGTACATGAATAGGAAAGCTTTAGAGGGATATGGGCCAAAAGCAGGCAAAAGGGATTAGTTTAGTATGAAAAATCTGGTTGGCATGAATGAGTTGGACCAAAGCTGTTTCTGGACTGTATTACTCTATGACTATGACATATTTGGCTGCTCTGATCTTCCATATGCTGTTTTGTTTCAGCCACCATGAGGCACATCAAGAATAAACAAGTTTTTTGGGAGAGCATCCAACGTTTCACAGACACTGCTTGACCCCTGGCAGTCTGACAAGACTGGCCTTTGGGCTGCTATTGTGCTCTGGGTTTAACCTGTCCTAAAGCATTGTGCTGAGGTTATTTAAACCATAAGGGTGGATGGGCCACAGCAGAGCAAAGCTGGCCACAATAACTGTGAATTAGAGCAATGTCTCATCATTCCAATAAAGGAGATATAGGGTCCTTCAATGATCTGAAGAAAAGATGTCACAACGTTAAGCAACTTTTCAGAAGCAATTGCCCTTCCTTCTTAATATATCCAGGTCTTCCTTAAAGCCTAGTGTGGAAGTCATGCCTGCTCTTGGCTGGCAGGGATGCTAGAAGACCCTCAACAGTGAATACCAGGCAGTATTTCTGAACTATCACAGCAATGGCACCAAGGCCAGCAGAGACCTCAACATGATGAATGTAATAGCTGTTTCCTTACTACAATGAACCAGTCTCCCTGAACAGTAAAGTTTGGATTTCTCTTGTAACTCTGAATGACAGAAGATTTGATTCCTTTCCCTGCATATTCAATGAAGACCTGCGGCCGGTCCACAGTCAGCAGCTGCACCCGTTTGAGCTCGCGGAGACCCCAAAAAAACACCTGCAAAAAACAAAATTACTATTCAGAATGGACAGAAATTGACTTTGACATCTAACATTTGATGGGAATGAAGCACATTCACTTGTCGAAGGAGCAGCCCTCCGAAAACTTATGATTTCAAGCAAACCTTTTGGTCTATAACCTGGCGTTATGTGACTTCTGACTTTGTCCATCTCAGTCCAACACTGGCACCCACACATGTTTTACAATTGAGGTGGTGTTACATTGTATATGTTGATATGAAGACTGTGGCTGTGTTTCACAGCGCTAAGGGAGCAGTGTGGGTTTTCAGAGTTTTGTACTCAATATTTATTCCTTAACTGCACTATCTGAGAGATTATCTGAGCATATATCTCATTGTGGGGCCTTATGGAGGAATGGAGATTACACTTCCAAAGTCACTCACTGCTGTGCAGCACCTCTGGATACCTTGAGAACATAAATGCCTCTATTTAAGTATGAGTTCTGTTTTTCAAGCACCATGATCCCTTTTATCATGCATCTTACCAGCCTTCACGTCTTCCATCTTCCTCTTTGTCCTATCTTTCACCTTTCCACTTGCTTAAAATGTACTCAATCTCCCAGGTCTGGTGGTATGTTAATACACTGAAATGTTCTGGGTTTGATTTTACACTCCAGCAGGGTGGCTTTGATGGTGGGGTGAGTTACATAAAATCTAGTGGGCACTATGCCCACCACAATCTTCCTGTCCTTTCTCTCTCCAACATCCCATACTTGAGATGGAGGAGTCTTCATGTGAGCTGCTCGTTTATGGGCTGATTGAGGCCCTTAGAGGTTTGACCAGCAGGGGTAGGCCTGTGCCATGCAGGAGGCCCAGGTTTATCCAACTAGCCTGTAATTTCCTGATTTCTGTCTCTCTCTCTCATTTTGAATAAAGGAGCTACATTGTTATTTTCCAATCTAATGGGACATTGCCCCAAGTCAAGAGAGCTTTGGAAAGTGCATCAATTATGTCAGTAGCCACTCCTTTTAAAACCCTAGCATGATGTCCATCAGGACCTGTGCACTTGTCAGCCTACTGCTCCAAACATTTACTCAGTACCACCCTCTGGTGATTGTGATTTTCCTGAGTTCCACCCTCCTTTCCATTTCCGGATTTGAAACTGCTTCTGGGATGTTACTATATCTTCCATAATAAAGACTGATGCAAGCTACCTGTTCAATCCATCAGCCATTCCTTTATTTTCCATTATTAATGCTCCAGAGTCACTTTCTATAGAACTTTTTATTTCTTTTCATTTTTACATATTTATAGAAACTCTGACTATCTGTTTTGATATTTTTTGCTAGCTTTTTCTAAGACTCTAAATTTTCCTTCCTTATAAATTTTTTTATCATTCTTTAATTTTCCTTCTGTCCAATCTTCTGACCTGTCACCTATCATTGCACAATTACTTGTTTTGTCTTTAAATTTGATATCATCTTTAACCATAGTTGTTTGGTCCAGTCTTTGGAATTTTCCTTACTCAATGGCAATTGTTTTAGGTTTAGAGGTGATTCCCCCCACACCACAACCTCAAGCCCCAACAAGGTAATTCTCCCCACCTAGGTCCCATGCAGCCCCACTCAATCCTGTGTGCTAACACAGCCCCAACAAGACCCCCAACATACTGTGGTGTCAGGATTCCTTTGTTGGGAGTGGGCACAGTACCAGCAGTGACCACTGCTGGCACTATTGGGACAAACAAGCTGCTGGTCATCGATTGGCCAACAGCTCTTTAAGATGGGATTTCTTCCCAACACAAATATGGAAGGCCCACCTCAGAATGTTTAATGCTGATCACAGCTGAGGAGGAGGGACCTCCCCACACCAGTGTCTAAATGGGCTGCTGTGAGACTTTGGTGTCCCATTAAATCCAGCCCATTAACTCTAATTCTCCCTCCAAAGAATACTGCCAGGTCCATTGAATGATACCAGCATTTTCTGTTTCTATTTCTCTGCTTCTATATCATGTTATGGGTATATAAGCTTCTGTATGAGTATAGCATTGTGAGTTTGTCAACAAAGGTGTAAAAATTATGCAGATTTAAGGTTGAGGATTATTTATAAGGAAAGCAGTATAGTTAGTTTTTTTGACCTAGCTGCAGTCTCCCTCATATATCCAATGACGAGGAGGTGCCACAGATGGACCCGGGTGGACAAATGTAAAAATCACACAGCACCAGGTTATAGTCCAACAGGTTTATGTGGGAGCACCAGCTTTCGGACCACTGCTCCTTCGTCAGGTGATGAAGAAGCAGCGTTCTGACAACTAATACTTCCAAATAAACCTGTCGGACTATAACCTGGTGTTGTGTGATTTTTAACTTCATATATCTTGTACCTCCACCCTGTAGTTGCTTAGCACAGGACGGATGTTGACTGGCACTGGCAAGATCTGATTTCCATCTGGTTCATCAATAGGTGGAAGATCTTCAACTCCTGAATCCGGAATCTGAAAGTACATAATTTATAAAAAAAGATAAATATCCCACACACTTGCATTACTTATTATTTCTCCCCTATCCTAAGATTGTCCTGTTCACCTAGCTAATACCTTCTTAATGAACCTAATCCTAGTCTATACCTAATCTATGTCTCACAGTCTTCGTTTTTGCATTTAATGTCTGATATGAAATTGTTAAAATTAATCATAATAAAGTGTGTTTAAAATCTTGTTTGAATTTAGCTCAGCTGGAGAAGCCATCCCTTTTCACAAGGAAAGATGACCACATTGGACTTGAAATGTTCACTCTGTCTCTGTCTCCATCTACTCCCTATACTCTGTCTCTGTCACTCCTGATGAGTTTCTTCACCATTTTCTGTTTCAACTCTTTCCAATACTTGATCATTTTGCAGTTTCTTGACTAGTTTCCCAGTTTCTGCATTTTGTGATTTATTTCTGGCTCTGAATTTTAATACTAAAAGGTTTTCTTGGGGTCCTGAGTCTTTCAAAACAGCCTTTTTCATGTTGCAAACTTGAAAGAGTAGAGGCAGTGCATGGAGGAGATAGTGCTGGAGTGCTAATGTCACCAGACTAATCATGTAAAGGTCCAGACTAATGCTGTGGGAACATAGGGTTCAATCTCTTCAATGTAGCTGGTGGAATTTAAGTTCATCTGAATTTAGTATTGAATACTAATCTTAACAATGGTGAACATTAAATATTTACTTTGTTTCTCAGAAGGCAGCAGAGGCAGGATTATTTAATATTTTTAAGACAGAGGTGGACAGATTCTTATAAGACAAGAATAATAGGTTCTTGGTGGAGTATATGGGAATGCAGAACTCAAAACACAAACAAATCAACCACGACCTTATTAAGCGGTGCAGCAGACTTGAGCCAAATAGTCTACTTTTTCTATCTCATATATGCACACATTCTGTGAATTTAAATTTTCAATTCAAATTCTATATTTTGTGCACAATATTGATAAAGATTTGTTTTTAATTGGCTTGGGTAAATTCAAAATTGCCACAAAAGAACCAATCGTGGTATTTTGAGGATAAATTCTTCTCGTGGAACCGCTCAACATCAGCGGTTCAGTTTTTATAAACAGGATTGAGTGCTGAGTTGTTAGAGTCAGATATTCATTTAGCAAACCAGTCTGATACTACAGACTAGATCTTCCTCTGGTTTGCCATCAGACTCAGGTGTCTCCTGAGCTTATATTGGAATCAGGAAAATGAGGCAAACAAGACACCACATCCCAAAATAGTTGACTGAATAATTTTCTAGAAAACTGTGTTAGTCTAACTTGTTTTGCTGACTCAGAATAGCTGTCCTAACCTTCCAGCAGTCACAACAATACAAGCCCATTCTCCACCATGAGGGACAGACTGCTGGTAGTTCTCACTGAAGAGCCAGGCCACCACAATGTAAATGTGCTTTGATGGATGTGAGCACAGTTTTGTTACATTGTCAGTAGCAATTCACTTCCAAACAAACTAACCCTTTAGCTCTTAACTTTCCCCTGTTCTTTCATGAAAGATATTGCACAAGGGCTATTTTAAAATGTGTGTGTTCACGAAGATTAACTTCAATAAGCAATCAAGTATACTCTTTTACCTCTGGAGGCTAAATTCAAACAATATGAATTAAACAAGCCATATAAATAGCAGCTAAGGCCTCCCCAACCCCTCCCCCCGCATATAGCAGTGCTATGTGAATGAATTCCCTCCCCAATACACCCTCCTGACTGTCTTTATAGGCATCCATTTTATTAGCTACTTAGGCTCTTACAAGATCAAACGATCATCAATAATTTATGTTTCAGGAGTTTATTAGGTTGATTTAAACTTGATCCCAAAACATTCTTACCTGCAAAAGTTCAAAGGCTACAAGGAGCTCACCAGCAGGTACACTGCCACAGTACATGGGGTGATATTGAAGTTCAGGGGGCACATAATCTTGTCCAGCCAGCCTCACAACAGGAACAGCCATAGTGCTGCCAATGTACTCTGCTTTACCCTGAAATAAAGGTAGCATGAAAGAAGATCCATCTTTTCAAATTAGCTTGCTAGAACAACACTTTCAGCTAACAGTGTTAGCCTAACAGGATACAAGAGTTGGGATGAAGACTAATTCCCCCATAGATTGATGCTGCTTGAGATTACAGCTTCTTCTTATGTTAACAGAAACTGCTTTATTGCATATTTGAGGACTGTATGCAATGTCGCAGTAATACATCTTAACTCTCTTCAAATCATACAATGCCTCTTTCTCATACAATGTTACTGCAAACATCATCATAACATTCCAGGTGAAGGAGTTAAGTTATTTATATTGTCAGTAGTAGCAAAGGTAGCAAAGTCAGTGAGAACCACAAATGTACAAAGAATGGATAACAAATGAGTCATGTTGGCTGTCAAGGTTAGTAGAGTAGAAGCTACACCTGGGTAAAATACAGACAATTCCTGTATTTTACAGCAAGAAAAGCAGCAGCTAATGTAAGACATTCTGGACAAAGGAGTGTGGGAATTTTAATGTGAATGTTATAATGTTTTCTATCAAGATTCAATTTACCTGCAAATCCATCAGAGTGCGTTTTACTCATCATGGTGATAAAGCAGGCTCTCCCTGCGTATGCATGAAATAAATTATCGTAACCTGATCTTGAATCCTCTTATCAATTTGTCAAGTTGTTCAGTAACACAGGCACTAAGCCAATACTTCCTGAACATTTTTCCCCTCAGTGAGCTGTGGGACGGGAAGGAGAATACCCTTGAGCAAGGGGAGGGAATTCATCCATTGCTGCCTCAGAATTTTCAGTCTGAAAATTTCATCTTCCTGTCCCACTTGGGGTCCTGACCCTCACTCAGCAAAGCTCTGGATTAACCCATTCAAACCCTCATACTTCAAAACAAGAATGATAGCAGTGGATAACCAGCTTTTCTGCTGTTCAGTGAAATCATGATTTAAAATCATAATGCGAACTAGATGTTTTATTGGAGCAAATTACTGCTGATGCTAGAATCTGTACTGAAAAGAACAAATGCTGGAGTAGGTCAGATAGCATCCATGGAGAGAGAGCAAGCTAGTGTTTCGAGTCTAGATGACTCTTCATCAGAGCTGAAGTGAAGTGTGGAGGGGACAACATTATGCTACAGTTTGGGGGGGGGGGGGGGGGTTGAGGGTAGTGGATGTGGGATGCTAGTGGAGAAAAGCTGTTGATAGTTCAGATTAAGCGATTGGAATATGAAAATGGCAGAATAATGGTGTGTTGAGAGGTTTTGTTGGTTCATTTCATTAGGTAGATGCATGGCTTACAAACCAACACTTGGATACTTGCAATGTATCATTGATGCTTGCCAGTTGTGGAACTGTGATGTTTGCTTGATCATTATTAAGCATCACAATTAGAAGTCAGTAATAAATAAAGATGGACAGTAGGACAATGAGGTATATTGGAAACCTGGTGATCTGTGTCATGTGGAGAGCATGCACTCACACCAACTGAATTTCAATATTTCAATCACCAATGATGACAAGCACTGACAGGGTGCAGGAGAGACAATGATTCCAGGGATTGGTTACGAGATTAAGTTAGGGAAGTTACAGTTGATCTCGATGGAACAAGGGAGACTTAATAGAAGTGAACACAATTAAGATAGGTTTAGGTGAGATAGATAAAGATAAACTGTTATGACAAGCTGATGGTAAAAGGACCAGGGACTTCAGATTTAAATCTTGGGGTAAGAGAAAAAGGTGAGGTGAGGGTGGTTGTGTGAGGAAGAACATATTTACTGACTGAGGGTCAATGACCTGGAACGCACTGTCTATGAGAGTGGTGGAAGCAGAAGCAATAAAATTGGATTGAGCCAAAGGAACTTGTAGGTATTAAGGAGAAGAACGGGGAATTGGACTGAGTGGATTGTATTAGAGGGTGGACCTAATAGGCCAAATGGTCTCCTCCTCCTCTTTGATGAATCTCTGGGCAATATCCTCCTATTTTTGGAGAAAACAATGTCAGAATGTCTCAGAATGTGAAAGTCTGCCTGATCATGCAGCAATTAGTGGCCAGCAGGGTTTCAATTCATATTAAGAACAAGGGAGTCTCAGTCACAAGGGAGTTCTAACAGCTCCAGAACACAGACGAGGCCATGGCTTCTGCTGATACAATATGCCCTAGACTCCCAAGGTAGAAGATCAATTCCGGATGTTTGGGAGTGAATCTTACTTCTTGGGGATTGCAGAGACAGGGGCTTTTGGCATTTGGAAGCAAAGGCAGACTGTTGACTCTTAGCAGCCATATCCATAGAATGAGGGACACTCAACACCCCTCACCCCCACCCCAAAATGATAACCTACCCTGACCTGTTTACTGGTCAGGTAAGCTGCAACTGTCTCGTCCTGCCTGGAACTGGAATCATATCAGTAGGGTGAGGCCGTTACATGGTTATTAACAATCTATTTGAGGACATTACTTGGCAGTGGGGCAGGAAGGATGGAGTTGAGCCTTCCCACTCAGAATGTAATTTGGCTAGTGACAGGAATGAGCAGGAATCTGTTATGTCACCATTGCACTGAAGTTCTTTACTTGCCTTTGGATCCAGAAGATTCTGCCTTTAGACTCTATTTCGAGTTTTTCATTACCTCAGAATTCCCAAAGCCATTTTCAACCAATTAAATAATTTTGAAAATTAGTCCCTGTTAACTTCAGGAAAGGTAGCAGTCAACATGCAGCCAGCAAGCTCCCACAAACAAACAGTATCAATTGATGTTACTGTTCTGTGGAAAAGAAAGAGGAAGGCAGTGGGACAAATCACACACTATCTGGCACCTCTCAGCAGCTAGAAGGGAACTGGCAGCTTGAATGCACATCATAAAATTATCTAGAATTGAGACGGCATTAGTGTTCAAGAAATAAAGTGAACCAGCAAATAATAAAGATGCAAAGCTAGTAACTTCCTTTGTAAAGAATGTTTTCCCATTAAAGATTAATACTTTATACTCACAACTGTATCTTCATCATAAACCTCAATCACCACAAGTGGGGGAGACTCACTGATTTCCATTGCTTCACCGTATAGAATGATGTTATTGAACAGGAGCATCTGGTTCCATGTTGGAGACAAAGTCTGAGTAATAACCTGTTTAGAACCAAAAACAAAAAGTGTGATTAGGTTTTCATTTTCATCATCTTGATAAATGTTTGGTCTTCAGAATAATTTCCATCCTTTAAATAAATTTTCCTAAGTTACACTTGAAAATGAAAGATCAGAACAAATTTTATTTTTTCAGAGCCATGCAATTTGACCAAGCTTCCTCCTTGCCTCAGGCCAGCCATCAGAGTGCAAACCTTCTCCAGCCTACAGGACATACACCGACTGGTGAAAAAAGACCAATACAAGATGAAATCTCATTTAAGTGATTCATTTGGTCAGACGGAAGAAGAGAGGTGGTTTTTTAAAAAAATTATTCACAGGATAAGGGCATTGTTGTCTAGGCTAGTATTTATTGCCCAGACAGCAGTTAAGAGTCAACCACACTGCTGTGGGTCTGGAGTCACATGCAGTCCAGACCCAGGCAAGGATGGCAGTTTCCTTCTCTAAAGGACATCAGTGAACCAGATGCGTTTTCCCACCAATCAACAATGATCATCAGACTCTTAATTTTTATCAAATTCAAATTCCACCACCTGCTGTGGTCACCAGAACATTACCTGGGTCTCTGGATTAACAGTTCAGGAATAATACCACAAGGCCGTTACCTCTCCAATAAAATAAGCCCTCTTTAAAAGAGGGTTCTGGGTCTGAGAAACTTGGGAAATGTATGAACACAAATATTTAAAGCTGGCAGTTCAAGTTGAGAAGGTGTTAAAAAAAAGTGTATGGCTTTACTAATGGAGGTGTCACGTACAAAAGCAAGGTACGTCCCAGACAATAACAACCCACTTGGGATAATGCTGAAGTAGGGAAAAGGTAATCAATAATCAATATGGATTGAGAAGAGAGAACATTCTGCATGATCAACCTCCTGAATAACTTTAGGAGTGACAACTCAAGGGAACATAGTATCACAATTCAGGGTAAGCCTGAGGAATGGGCAACATAGATAAGAAAGAATAAGCAGCAATTAAAAGAAATGACTGGAGAGGGAAGAAGGATGTTGAGGGAGTTGCCTTTGTACTCATCATTGGGACTACAATTGTTTCTGATTTATATAGATGGTCTAGATTCACAAAATTTGTGCAAATGGTTCTATTTGTAGAGGATACCAAAGTAAGAAGGACAGTGGTATAGGAAAAGTGAGCATAAAAATTGCAGCATAAAGTTGGGCAAAATATGGAAGAAGGTATATTTGGATCAAACAATTGCAGATGAATTTAGGCACAAACACATGAAAGAATCAAAAACAAGGGAAGAAAAGCAAATGATATGCAAACTCAACCTGAGACATCGTGTTGCATTTCAAGCATTTTTTTGAGTTACTCATATTAAAAGCATCAAAAAAGCTAGAGACCATTATAAAACATTTAGTTACAGAGCACATGGAAGACAATGACAAAAGAGAAATCAGACTTGACAAATCTACTGGAGTTATTTGAAGATGTAACTAATACAGTTGATCATGGAGCCAGTGGGTGAAGTTTACTTGGAGTTTAAGAAGTCTTTAACAAAGGTCTGCATAGGACATTAGCAAGAAAAATTAAAGTGCATGGGCTTGGGAGTAATGTACTGGCACAGTTGGCAGACAGGAAATAAAGAATTAGAATAAAGATGCCTTTGACCAAGCGATGGGCTGTGACTCAGGGGGTTCTGCAAAGACCAGTGCTTGGAACCTAGTTAGTCACAATATATGTTAATGATTGAGATGAGGGAATTAAATGTCATATCTCCAAGTTAGTAGATGATACATAGCTGGGTGGGAAGGTGAACTGTGTGGAGAATGCAAAGATTTTCAGTATAGTTCGGACAAGTTGAGTGGGCAAATGCATTGCAAATGCAACATAAATGTGATGCAAAATAAAACAAAGAGGCAGATTATTATCTGAATAGTGACAATTTGGGAAAGGGTGAGTTGCAGTGTGATTAAGGTCGGCTTGTACATCAGTCACTGAAGGTAAGCATAAAGGTACAGTAGGCAGTGAAAAAGAGAAATGATATATTGACCTTCACAGTGAGAGGTTTTGAGTACAAGAGGAGGGATGAATTGTCACAATTGTACAGGGTCTTGGTGAGACCACATAAGAATATTATTTGCAGCTTTGGTCTCCTTATCTGAGGAACGATGTTCTGGCTATGTAGAGAGTACAAAAAGTGTTTGATAGACTGACTCTTGGAATGCGGGACTGGCATGTGAAGACAAACTGCATTGATTAGGACTGTACTCATTGGAATTTTGATGAATTGAGGTGCGGGGGGAGTTTCATAATCTTTCTATAAAATTATAACAGGACAGGATAGGACAGGATAAATGCAGGAACGATGTTCCCAATGACAGGGAGTCCAGAAACAGGGGTCACAGTCTAATGATATGGGATAGGCAAGTTAGGACTGAGATGAAAAGAATGTAGCCTCACTATGGAATTTTCTGGCACAGATGCAGCTGAGACCAAATCATTGAAGATCTTCAGGGAGTTACATGTAGTTCTTAGGGCTAAATAGGTGAAAGAGTTTGGGGAGAAAGTGGGAACAGTGTGCTGAATTGGGTGATTAGCCATGATCACTTTAAATTGCACAGCAGGCTCAAAGGATTGAATGGTCTGCTCTTGCTCCAAGGTATGAATGGCTTACTCTTGCACCTACTTTTGATCTAATAAGAAAATCCAAAAAACAAAAAAGATTTACAAGGATGTTGCCAGGGTTGGAGGATTTGAGCTATAAGGAGAGGCTGAACAGGCTGGGGCTGTTTTCCCTGGAGCCTCGGAGGCTGAGGGGTGACCTTATAGAGGTTTACAAAATTATGAGGGGCATGGATAAGGTAAATAGGTAAAGTTTTTTCCCTGAGGTCGGGGAGTCCAGAACTAGAGGGCATAGGCTTAGGGTGAGAGGGGAAAGATATAAAAGAGACCTACGGGGCATCTTTTTCATGCAGAGGGTGGTACATGTATGGAATGAGCTGCCAGAGGAAGAGGTGGAGGCTGGTACAATTGCAACATTTAAGAGGTATTTGGGGGGGGATCCAAGATGGCGGCGATCCAGCAAGACTGAGTCTATAGTGCTCCTCCCAAGACTTGGGTACAGTGGGTCACCCACCCCCTACCACGCTCATCAAATAATTTATAATAGTTGTGTAATTTAATTAGTTGTGTAATATTACATTTAAACAATTTAATCCTAAGTAAAAATGACTAAAGGGAAGGGAGCCCGCCGCTCTCAGCAAGCAGGAACCCCTCCCCCACCCCTCCAGCTGCAGCAGAGGTGTCCACAGCCGTCCCGGGGGACTTACCTACAGTGACAAGCCTTGCAGAAATGATTTCCAAGCTTGACTCGAAGATTGATGCCTTTATTGCAGAATCCAGAAATCGTTGGGACTCGCTCTCGGCCGCGCTGCAGAAGCACGACTGAGAAATCCAAGAAATTGAGCGCCGAGTCGGAGGGGCGGAGTTAAAGGCCGCGACCTCCGAAACTACAGCTCAATCGGCCGTGGATCAGGTCCGGACTCTCGAGCAGCGAGTCCGGACCTTGGAAAATCATATTGACGACCTCGATTATCGAGGTCGTCGAAAAAATATTCGTTTGCTGGGCCTTCCCGAACGGGAAGAGGAAGGCCAGCTTACAGCATTCCTGGAGCAGTGGCTGCCACAGCTTTTAAATCTGCAAGCTGGATCAGGCCAGGTAAGGGTGGAATGGGCCTACCGGGTAGCAATACGCGGGCCCGGCTCGAACCAGCGCCCACGCCCGGTCCTGTTCCGGCTGCAGAGCTATAGGGAGAGGCAGATACTCCTAGAAGCCTCTAGAAATCTCGGAAAAGACCCTCAAGCTATGATCTATAAAGGATCCAAGATCATGCTATTTCAGAACTTTTCCCCGGCTCTGGTTCGAAAGAGGAAGGCATTCGATGAAGCGAAGAAGCGTTTAAGGGACTTAAATATTCAGTACTCCTTATGCTACCCAGCGACGTTACGCTTTAACCATGAAGGATCCGTATATAACTTTGGATCACCAGAAAAGGCTAAGGAATTCTTGGACTCTCTTAGATAAACTGTAAGACTTAATGGATGTTGGTTTGCCTTTCCCCCGCTTTGGTTTATATCCCCCCCTTTTTTTTTCTCTTACCTTACTGTTTAATATTATCATGGGGGGTGAGGAGAGGGATTTGATTTTCTCCCCCCCCTTGGGGTTGTTTCCTGTTATTATTTTAAGTATATATGAGGGATGTATGTATATGTGTGTGTATATATATATAAAAGCTGGGGGGTTTGGTTAATGTTGGTGGGGGGAGGTGGTTACCTTATTCAATTTTACCTCTGTCTCTAGGAGCTGGGTTGTTTTCCCCTTGTTATTTTGTATTATTATATTTAATTATTATTTATTGAGGTGGTAATTTTATAGTTATATATTTATATATGGTATTAACATTACCAAATATATCCAGGTGTTGGTATGGGTGGGGGTAGGGTGCTCACTGTTAACTCTAGCTTTGTATTATATTTGAATTCTCCTCATTTTATTGAGGAGTGCCTGGGTCAAGGGTGGGGCACTGGTTGGGAGAGGATATGATGGACTTTTGGAGAGGAAGTGACACCCCTTGGGAACAAGGGGGAAAATCTCCACTTAGATACGTTTTATTTTTTTTTATTTAGAAATAGTTTTTAATTGTATTGTTGTGGGTATATTAAAGAGGTTTTATTTTTGTAAATTTTATATGTTCTACGCTCGGGATGTTCTGGATAGGGTTCCCCCTCCCGAGGGGTCTCGGATTGGCCCAGAGGATTATGGTTGATCAGTCGGTTAAGTGGTGCACCTGGAATGTCAAGGGGAGTAATTCGCCAGTCAAAAGGAAGAAAATATTATCAAATCTTAAGAAGGAAAGAGTTGATAAAGCTCTCCTACAGGAGACACACCTGTCAGATAAAGAACACTTGAAATTACGACAGGGCGGATTTGATCAGGCCTTTTTTTCTTCTTTTAACTCAAAAAGCAGGGAAGTTGTTATTCTTGTTCGGAAGAATTTCCCTTTCAAAATCCTAAAGCAGATAAAAGACGAATCTGGATGATATATCTTGATTAAAGCCCTCATAAATGGAGACGAATATGGGATTTTAAATTTGTACTGCCCCCGGCACACCCCTTTAAATTTATAACGGAAGCCTTTTCAAAATTGATAGCTTTTGATGCCCGTCATATAATTATAGGGGGAGACTTTAATTGTATTATGGATCCGGAAATAGATAGGATTCCCAAGAGTACTGCAGGAGTATCTCCCAGATCTAGACAATTGATGGATCTGAACAAAGAATTAGGATTAGTAGATGTATGGAGATGTCTTCATCCACAGCGCAGAGATTTTTCTTTCTACTCTAATCCACATAAATGTCATACCAGAATTGATATTTTTTTTGCCCCCTCGATTTTTTTAAATTCCATATCATCCTGTAAAATAGGTAGGAGAGCAATTTCCGACCATGCTGCTGTACATATGGAAACTAAGGCGAGGAACAATGGGACATCCCCTCGGCATTGGCGTATGGACCCCTTCCTAATGAAAGACAGTAAATTTGTAAAGTACTTCTCTCAAGAATTTAAAACTATTTTAGAAATTAATTCAGGTACAGCTAGCAACCCATCAATGATGTGGGAGACCATCAAAGCTTACACGCGAGGTTTGATCATCTCCTACTCAGCGACCCAGAAGAAATTGAAGGGAGAACAACAGCGTCTGCTTGAAGCTCGCTTAAAAGCAGCTGAAACAGCATACACTGATAGACCTTCTATTATTAAATTGCAATGGATTACAGCTCTTAGGACAGCTCTAAACACTACGCTTACTCAAACGGCTAAGAAGGAAATATTATTTGCAAAACAAAGGTTATATGAATATGGCGACAAACCGGGTAGATACTTAGCATTTCTTGCAAAGAAAAAAAAGGCCCCTCAGACTATTACATCTATCAAGGAAAGTACGGGTATTTTGACTCATGATCATAAAAAGATTAATGCGATCTTTAGAGAATTTTATTCTGAGTTATATAAATCACAGGATTGTGAAGATAGGACGAGGAGGATGCAGTCATTTTAAAAAAAATTGACTTTTCCAGGCCTAACTCCAGAACAAGTATCGGTCCTAAATGCTCCTCTTATACTCCAAGAAATACTTGATGCAATTAGGCAACTTCAGAATGGTAAGGCACCGGGCCAAGATGGTTTTCAAGCTGAATTCTATAAAGAATTTACAGAAATATTGGCTGGTCCACTTATGGACATGTATAACTATGCATATAGTCAGGGCTGTCTCCCGCCTTCGCTAAAAGAGGCAAATATCTTTCTTATCCTTAAAAAAGGAAAGGACCCAGAAGATTGTACATCATACAGACCAATATCCTTGCTAAATTTTAAAATCCTTTCTAAAACGTTAGCACTGAGACTAGAAAGGATACTGCCACATATTATAAAGGAGGATCAGACGGGGTTTATTAAGGGCTGTAGATCATCCAATAATATTAGAAGGGCTCTGAATATGATTCAAGCCTGTCATCAGGGAAAGATACCAGGAGTAGTGGTTTCATTAGTCGCGGAAAAGGCATTTGATAGGGTCGAATGGTCATATTTGTTTTACACATTGGAAAGGTTTGGCGTTGGACAGGTGTTTACCAAATGGGTCTCAACATTGTATAGTGATCCCAAAGCAGTTGTGGTTACCAATGGATTAGGTTCGGATAGCTTCAGTGTGGGTAGGGGCTGCCGTCATGGATGTCCCCTCTCGCCATAGTTATTTACGCTAATAATTGAACCATTAGCAGAAGCTATACGAGCTGATCCTAATATAGTGGCCCCAAGGATTGGTACAGGTAAACATAAAATTACCCTTTATGCAGATGATGTTCTTCTATTCCTCAGTAACCCTCTGATGTCCATACCTCGCCTAATCCAAGTTATCAATACATTTAGTGCATTCTCAGGCTATAAAATTAATTTATCAAAATCGGAGGCTATGCCAATGGGTGGCCTTGCTATGATACCCCGCTTAGCGGACGGATTCCTTTTTCCCTTTCATTGGTCCCTGGAGGGCTTCTTATACTTAGGCATTTTTATTACTCCAGTATTTGGTCAGTTGTATAAGGCTAATTTTGTGTATTTACTGGAAAGGATGAGGCAGGACCTCCAGAGATGGGGAGACCTACCAATTTCCTGGTTGGGTAGAATAGCATTAATCAAAATGAATGTCCTGCCCCGTCTCCTATATCCTATGAGAATGCTTCCGGTGATGCTGCTGAGGATGGCTTTATGTAAATTATATGGCTGGCTGGGTTCCTTTATCTGGAATCATAGGCGGCCCCTCATTAAGCTGAAGAAGCTACAATTTCCACAGGCAAGGGGTGGATTGGACTTCCCAGACTTTAGGAAATATCAGTTAAGTTCCCTATTAAGTTACATAGCTGATTGGGTCTTGTCTGATCCACAATCAATCTGGTTGGACATCGAGGCCTCTCAAGTAAAATACCCACTTATTAACCTTTTATTCTCAGACAAGAGGAAAATCATTACAGATCACGGTAAAAACCCTATAATACTCATGTTTCTCATGTTTAGGGGATCTATTTAAAGATGGGGTCCTGATGTCTTTTGAACAGCTGCGTCAGAAATTCAGATTACCTAATGGAGACCTCTTTCGATACTTCCAAATTCGAGAAGAGGACTACGTTATTAGATAGTCTTTATAAATCAGATAGAGAATGTAGTGTCCTACGACCAGTGGGAGTATCTTCCGTCAGTACTATTTATCATTTACTACATGATGAAGTATCGGGAGATATGGATAATCTGCTTAAAACATGGGATCAGGATTTGGGACTAGAAATCTCTATAGAAACGTGGAATGATATTTGGGAAAATGATTAGATTACATTACATTACATTACAGCGTGGAAACAGGCCCTTCGGCCCAACAAGTCCACATCGACCCGCCGAAGCGCAACCCACCCATGCCCCTACATTTACCCATTACCTAATACTACAGGCAATTTAGCATGGCCAATTCACCTAACCTGCACATCTTTGGACTGTGGGAGGAAACCGGAGCACCCGGAGGAAACCCACGCAGACACGGGGAGAACGTGCAAACTCCACACAGTCAGTCGCCTGAGGCGGGAATTGAACCTGGGTCTCAGGCACTGTGAGGCAGCAGTGCTAACCACTGTGCCACCGTGTCACCCACAAAATGCTAGAAGAATTACTATCTGTAACAGAACCCAGGCTATCCAGCTGAAGATACTTCATAGGGCCCATATAGCACCAGTTCGATTGGCAAAATTTAAGGCAGGAGCATCTCCAATGTGTCCTAAATGCAAAATAGAGGTGGGCACTCTTGTACATTGCTTATGGACCTGTCATAAGATCCGTAGATATTGGACTAAAGTAGCAAGTACCCTGACAGAAATTTTAGGAACGGAAATTAAAGTGGACCCTGTATCACTCCTCTTGGGCTTTTCGAACTTTCCCTCCCTGGACACGTACGGGAAGAGACTATTTTCTATTCTTTCTTTCTGTGCAAGGAAAAATATTTTGGTGAACTGGGCGGCTGAGGGCCCCCTGGACTTTCAAATTGGCACAGATTAATTATGGAATATATTCCCCTTGACTTCCTTACAAATATGGTGCACCGAAAGACCGAATTATTTTATAAAATATGGCAGCCGTTCTTGAATTACATAAATACAAATATTTCGGCTATCCTAACAAGGGCTTTTATTTAATTGAGATTACAAACCTGGCTGGTCCGGGGCCCCTCGGGGGAGGAATCCCGCACGAATACGGGTTTTATTACATCAGATGTTAACACATTCCGAGCATGTAAGAGACTTAAATATACACTCTGGTTAGTTGTAGGTTAGATTAGTAGATAGTTGAGTTTTGTTTGTTTTTTTTTCTTCTTTTTCAGTTTTTTTTGTTTTTTTGTTAAATTTTGGCTATTGTATATTTGAGCTAATTGCATATCAATGTTTATATCTGAGAGTTTTGTTTATTTTTGTAAACTTTTAAAAATGTTAAATTTCTAATAAAAATATCTGTAAAAAAAAATGGTATTTGGATGGGGATATGAATAGGAAGGGTTTGAGGGATATGGGCCGGGTGCTGGCAGGTGGGACTAAATTGGGTTGGGATATCTGGTCGGCATGGACGAGTTGGACTGAAGGATCTATTTCCATGCCATACGTCTCTATGACTCTATGACTGTAAAAGAACACTATCATTTTATTAATAGGAGACTTCTTAAGCACTATTGAAAAATCACAGAAAAGACTTGTCAAAAATGAAATACTGATATCATGAAAAAGTGTATGAATAGTAATAATTAAGTTTCTCAAGACCATATTACAGTGAATAATTTGTGTGCACTTTCTTATACTTACAGTGTTATCACTAATGCTTAGTAGAAAGCTAGCTAATATTTTGCTATTCAACTGTATGAACAGTTGACTGACCCAAAACATTACATATGGCTGCCAACTCAAAAGAATGTTGGAAAACTGAGAGGACTAAATGAAATGCATAATATGATCATCAGAAAGCTTCATTTATGACTAATTGTTGCAGTTCCTCCCATCATGTTAGTGTTTCATTATTTACCTTAGTAGTCTGACAATGTGAAATGAATGTCACTTTAGCAAAAGGATCTGAAAGACCAGTATTATCAGCAGCCAGAAGACCTCTTGCTTGGTACATATGGCACCTTAGCTGAAACGTGTGATGATCTGTTCAATCCAAAAAAGTTCAAAACACAAGATGTTAAAGATGCAGAGACATTGATTAGAAATATAACACTTGGTTCAGTAATAATCCACTGTTAGCAGTACTTATCATCATTGTTCAAAGAAATCAAATCACAGCCTAAACCTAATGTAATCATCTCCTCTTTCGTGTGCAGGAGCTAGAGTCATAAACCTTTTCAAATGCAGACTATGTGAAAGATGCTGTCTGCTAGATTTTCATAAGTAGTTAACATTTTCCAAGCAACTTTAATTTGGAAAATGCGAAGTACTGCACTTTGGCAAAACAAACAAGAGCAATAACATACAATAAAATTAGGACCCTCAGTGGTGTTGTAGAACAGAGAAATCTACAGGTTCAGATACGTAATTCTTTGAAATGTTTGTCACAGGTGGACAGGGTGGTTAAGAATGTTGAGGTTGTACAGGATGTTGATGATACCTTTTCCAGAGTACTGTGTGCAATTCTGGTCATTGTGCTCGAGGAAGGATATTGTTAATCTGGAGAGGGTTCAGAAAAGATTTACCAGGATATTAAGAACAGAAACCAGACAAAATTATGTTTGGCATATTTTTTCGTTGTTATCCTTTCATGGTTGGTAGCAAGGCCAGGATTTGCTGCCCATCCTTAACTTCCCTTGAACAGCATGATGTTTTATGCATGTTCAAAAAAACAATAAGTGTCAATTAAATTGCTGTGAGTCTGGAGTTACATATAGGTCAGACTGGGTAAGAATGTCTTTTTTTAAAAAAAGTCAAAGATATTTGTCACGGTCACCATTACTGAGAGTAGTTCCATACACCAGATTTTACTAACAGAATTTAAATTCCACCAGCCACCGTGATGGGATTTGAACTTATGTTCCTACAACATTAACATGGATCACTACACCTCAGTGAAAATATCAATATGTTGGCATCTCCTCAATGCTTCCATTGTCACCTGTGAATTCATTAAAAAATGGAGGGTTTGATTATAAAAATAGGTTGAATAGGCTGGGGTCTTTCTTTACTGGAGCATAGGAGGTTGTGGGGTGACCTTATAGAGATTTATAAAATCATGAGAGACATAGATAAGGTGACTAGTAAGGGTCTTTTCTCTAGGGTGGGGGACTCAAAGTTAGGGGGTATATTTTTAAAGTGAGAGGAGAAAGTTTTATGAAGGACATGGGGGCAACTCTTTTCCGCAGAGTTTGGTTCATGTGTGGAAGTGGTGGATGCAGGTATAGTTACAACATATAAAATTCATTTAGCTACGTACGTGAATAGGAAAAGCTTGGAGGGATACAGGCCAAAAGCAGGCAAGTGGGAACTAGGTTAGTGTGGGAACATGGTCAGCATGGACTCGTCAGACTGAAGGGTCTGTTTCTATGCTGTAAGACTCTATGACTCTAATATGTTACAGATTGCATTAAATTTGCTTTGGTAACAATTTAAAATACCTTAAAATACATCTACCCACATTTGCTATATAAATAAAGCTCTGTATGTAAAACAAAGACCTCTGGATGCTGGCGATCTGAAACAAACAAAAACAAATTGCTGGGGAAACTCAACAGGTCTGGCAGCATCTTTGGAGATAAAACAGAATTAACCTTTTAAGACCACTGATTCTGCTTTGGAAGTGATAGCAAGATAGAAAAGGTGTATTTACGCTAATGACATGAGTTGGAGGGGAGAAAGAAAGTATGGATAGGTGCAGACAGAGCCTGAACAGAGAGAAAAGGTGGATAAAGGGATTGTTGTTGGTAACCAGGGAAAAGATGCTAGATACATGATAACTGGGGCTATGAGTGGGAGAAAATGGTTTAGCTATGCTGAAAAAGCTCATGACATGGGATGGGTAAAAGACATGGAAGAAAAGACATGCTCAATGCAGCCTTCAGGACTCAACATTAAATTCCACAATGTTAGAGTCTAAAACCTCCTTCATTGTCTTTTGATGTCAACGGGAATAACTGGCTGCACTCTAGTTGTGGAAAAATCTCACCATTAATACAGAAAAGATTAAATACAGAATTAGTTATGAATTGGAATTAAGATCCGTCACACCTACCTTTATAAATAATACTGAGGGGTGGGGAAATCCCATACGCAGTGTTACTTTTTGATGGCATTTCTGGATCAAATTCATTGGGCAGATTTTCCAGAATAGCATCCATGTGTCTGGTTGGACCTAACCATAGGTTAATATCCACTTTTGCTTGCACAGGCCATCCTATAACACGATTTCCTGGCAACTGAAAAGATATTCATGTCAAAAAATGACATTGCAAGAAGCACAAATAACAGCCATTCAACAACTTCTAATCAAAATAGAACATTCACTGAACTGAATAACTTCAGCGTTGAGTGGGGGAAGTAGGTACAAAATAGCATTGATATACTTAGGGTTTATGTTTGAATTCAGTTTCAGATTAAACAAAGAAGTTTCCTTTTCCACTGCAAACTTATTGATTCCTGCAGTTACCTTGACTATGCATTCCCACACCCTGCTTCCCGTAAAGACTCCATTGCATTCTCACAGTTCCTGTATCTCTGTCACATCTGTTCTGATGATTCCAACTTCAACAGGGGGGCCTCCGAAATGTCTACCTTCTTTCTCAACTGACGAATTCCCTGCACCATGGTTGACATGGCCCTCAGCTGGGTCCAACCCAGCTTCTACAGTTTGCCCTCACCCCGTCTCTTCCCTCCCACAACAGCAATAGGGTCCCCCCTTGTCCTCACTTACCATCCCATCAGCATCCACATCCAGAGGATCATTAGCGGCCATTTCTGTTACCTCCTGCAGGATGCCACCACCAGACACATATTCACCTCCCTTACCTCGTCAGCCTTCCACAAGGACCATTTCCTCAAGGACTCCCTAATCCACTCCTCTTTCATTCCGTACACACATCCACACAACACCTTTGACAATATGTATAGGTGGGCGAAGTTCAAGAGGGCGATGCCAATTTGGAGGGTTGGATCTGGGATAAGGTGGGGGGAGAGGAAATAAGGAAACTGGTGAAATCGACATTGATGCCATGTGGTTGGAGGTTCCCAAGGCGGAAAATGGGGCATTCTTCCTCCAGACGTCGGGTGGCTTGGATCTGGCAGTAGAGGAAGCCCAGGACTTGCATGTCCTTGGTGGAGTGAGAGGGGGAGTTGAAGTGGTCGGCCACAGGGTGCTAGGGTTGTTAGGTGCGTGTGCCCCAGAGATGTTCTCTGAAATGTTCCGCGAGTTGGTGTCCTGTCTCCCCGGTGTAGAGGAGACCACATTCAGAGCAACGGACACAATAGATGAGGTGTTTGGATGTGCAGGGAAATCTCTGCCAGATGTGGAAACTGATGCAAAGTAATTATTCAGTTCCTCAGCCATTTCCTTGCTCCCCACTAATATCTCTCCTGCATCATTATCCAGCGGTCCAATGTCCACCTTTGCCTCTCTTTTGCCCTTTATATATCAAAAGAAATTCCTACATTTACTGTTTTAAAGCATTGAAATATGCTTGAGCTTGCACTAAATGTTGAAAGAACAGCTTGGCCACCTGTTTCATAGCTTTTACAGAGTTTTTAGTGATCTTTGAAAGCTCAAATGGATTCTGCTCAGCAGGGTTTGTTTTCCTAGCTGAGTAAGGAAAAGTGAGTTTATTTGTTTTGACACTTTGGAGCTTCTGAATAGAATAGTGGTTTATTAAACAGCTATTCAAGTTATGTTTGTTCATTTTGACAGACCTATGAGATAAAATACATCCAAATGCACTGGTGAGTTGTTTATTTAATGGACACCGTGAGAGTGTTTGGGGAAAGAGAGGGGATAAAAAGGGTGAAAGGGTTGAGGGAGGCATATGGTGTGTTAGCTTTTATTGGTAGAGGGATTGAGTTTCGGAATGATGAGATAATGTTGTACCTGTACAAAACCCTGGTACAGCCACTTTAGGAAGACATTTGTTGAGGTTCCCCATGGTAAGCTGATGAAGAAGGTGAAGTTGCATGGGGTCCAGGGTGTTCTAGCTGGATAGATAGAGAACAGGTTGGGCAACAGGAGACAGAGAGTAGTAGTGGGAGGGAGCTTCTCAAAATGGAGACCTGTGACCAGTAGTGTCCCACAGTGATCCGTGCTGGGAACCACTGTTGTTTGTGATATACATAAATGATTTGGAGAAAGGTGTAAGTTGCCTCATTAGCAAATTTGCAGAGGTAAAGTAAGACTAGTGACAGTAGCAGATAGTGAAGGAGACTGTGAGAGAATACAGCAGAATATAGATAGATTGGAAAATTGGCAAGAAATGGCAGTTGGAGTTCAATCTGGACAAATGCGAGGTGATGCATTTTGGAAGATGCAGTTCCAGAGCAAACTATACAGTTAATGGAAAAGTCCTGGGGAAAATTGATGTACAGAGAGATCTGGGTGCTCAAGTCCATTGTTCCCTAAAGGTGGTAATGCAGATCAATAGGGTGATCAAGAGGCATACGGCATGCTTTCCTTCATTGGAGGGGGTATTGAGTACAAGAGTTGGCAGGTCATGTTACAATTATATAAGATTTTGGTTTGGCCACATTTGTGTACAGTTCTGGTCACCATACTATCAAAAGGATGTGGATGCTTTGGAGAGGATGCAGAGGAGGTTCACCAGGATGTTTCCTGGTATGGAGGGTGCTAGCTATGAGGAGAGGTTGAGTAGATTAGGATTATTTTCATTGGAAAGAAGTCAGTTGAGGGGGGAATCTGATTGAGGCTTACAAAATCATGAGAGATGTAGACAGGGTGGATAGCAAGAAACTTTTTCCCAAAAGACGCAATTACTAAGGGTCATGAGTTCAAAGTGAGAGGGGAAAAGTTAGGGGGGGGATATGCGTGGAAAGTTCTTTACACAGAGAGTGGGGGGTGCCTGGAATGCATTGCCAGCAGAGGTGGTAGGGGCAGGAATGATAGTGTCATTTAAGATGTATCTGGACAGATACATGAATGGGCAGGGAGCAGAGGGATACAGATCCTTAGAAAATAGATGATTTAGATCGAGGATCTGGATCAGCGCAGGCTTGGATGGCTGAAGGACCTGTTCCCGTGCTGTAATGTTCACTGCTCTTTGTTCTTTGGAGTATTGCGTACAGTTCTGGTCACTGTCTTATAGGAAGGATGTGGAAGCTTTGAAAAGGGTTCAGAGGAGATTTACTAAGGTGTTGCCTGGTATGGAGGGAAGGTCTTACAAGGAAAGGCTGAGGGAATTGAGGCTGTTTTCATTAGAGAGAAGAAGGTTGAGAGGCGACTTAATTGAGACATATAAGCTAATCAGAGGGTTAGATAGGTTGGACAGTGAGAGTTTTTTTCCTCGAGTGATGATGATTAGCACAAGAAGACATAGCTTTAAATTGAGGGGTGATAGATATAGACAGATGTCAGAGGTAGTTTCTTTACTCAGAGAGTAGTACGGGCATGGAACGCACTGTCTGCAACAGTGGTCGATTCACCAACTTTAAGGGCATTTAAATGGCCATTTGATAGGCACAAGGATGAGAATGGAATACTGTAGGTTAGGTGGGCTTCAGATTGGTTCCACAGGTCAGTGCAACATTGAGGGCCGAAGTACTGCGCTGTAATGTTAGAAGTTCTATGTTTGGGGGAATGGGACAGTAAGGGCGGTTTGATCAAAATCAGGGAAGGTAAGGGAATTCAGAAGTGTGAGTGAGGCAATGAAGGTGAGGCTACTTAAGGGGAGTTGTGGTTGTGGTGGAGAAGCATCCATAAGGGTTTCTATACTTGCAGGCCTAGGTTGGGCTGCTGAACTGTTCTCTAAGTGAATGTCAGGCGCCCTCCCACACTCAGGGGCAAAACAGATGATCAGGCATACCAGCTCACACACAAGGATCATCATACGCCAATGGGCTTTAGCAAAATGCCTGTGACTTGGAGTCAGAATACCCATCTGTCTATCCTGTGGAACAGAACAATGCACAGCCCAAGAAAATGCAAAGGAATAATTTGGCTATGTTTTCTTTCTCTTTTAAGATGCAATGCAAGTTGAAACATTTCTATAGCAAAACAAATGAATACTTTAAGGAATAGAGACTGGATCATCCCACAGTTTTTCCCCTTCTCATCGTTTTTCTTAGAATACAGGATGTCCTTTGCTTGAATCCGTGCATATGCAATTCTCTTGTTGCCGCTGAGCATCCAAATGAACACATCTGGAATAGTATGTTGTGGCTGAAAATAAAGAAAGAGAGAAAATAACTAAGCCTTTTGTTTTTAACTGAAAAGTCAAAATATTACAAGTTCTGGAGATCTGAAATGAAAACAGAAAAATCCAGCCTTTCAGGCATCACCTTTAGAGATGGAAACAGAGTTAACATTTCAGTTCTGGGAGCTTTCTTCAGAATAGACAATAGAGTTCAGGAGGTGATGATTGATCACAGATGTGAACAGTAAGCTTTTTGGGCCCTGCCAAAGGACAGGAATGGAAGCAAGTGGAGCCCAAAAATACCAGCAGTGACCAAACTGCCAGTTTCCCAACCCTGTTCCTCATGGATTTGTATTTTGACCAACATAGGTTAGGGGCAGGGAGGATAGTCTGCCCTCGCAATGCAGCCAGCCCATTAGACTCATATAATCCCTCCAGTCCGTAAGCAGCCCATTTGGCCCATCAAATTCGCAATGACCCTCAACAATGTATCCCGTCCAGAACCACCCTGTCCCTGTAACCCTGCATTTTCCGTGACGAATCCACCTAACCTGCACATCTTTGAACTCTGGGCAGAAATCAAAGCTCACAAAGAAACCCACACAGACATGGGGAGAACATACAAACTCCACACAGCCACCCAAGGGTAGATTCGAACCTGGGTCCCTGGCACTGTGAGGCAGCAGTGCTAAAAACTGAGCCAACATGCTTCATTAAGAACCTTGTTAATGGTAAATTAAAGGTGCTAGACAAGAATTAAAGGACTCTCCTGAATTTTCCAGATGTGCCTACATAACTCCAACACTGTATTAAAATACTGATGCATCACTGTGTTGCCATCCAACTGGTAACCCAATACTTTAAAAGCTGTGCTGTAAAATTAAATACAATGCACATTGTTAAAACAAATAACAGATATTAAGAGGAAAGTATCTCCGGGAAGAGCCTTGTAATATTATCACTGGACTATTAATCCAGATACACAGGTAAAGTTCTGGGAACCTGAATTCAAATCCTGCCATTGCAGATGGTGGAATTACAATTCAATAAAAATCTGGAATTAAGAGTCTAATAATAACTGTGAATCCATTGCCAATTGTTGGAAAAGCCCACCTGGTTCATTACTGTCCCTCAGGGAAGGAAACTGCCATCCTTACCTCATGTGGCCTACATTTGATTCCAGATGCACAGTGATGTAGTTGACTCAGTTAGGGATGGGCAATAAATGTTGGCCTAGCTTGCCTTAATGCCGTGAATGAACAAAAATAAATTAAGTGGGGAAAAATACGGGACTATTGAGAAAGGACAGGTGGATGAGGGAATGGAGAATGGGACTAATTGAACAAACTCTTTCAAAGATCTAGCATCAGCATGATGGGCCGAATCAGCTCTTTCTATGCTGCCCTTTTTCTATGGCAATTATATATATATATGACTGGTCTGCATTGAAGCTCTGTGACTGGACCCCACATGTCCATAATTCTATCCAGTGTTGAGTTAAAGCCTTCTTGAAACACACTCATAGATAAATGGAGATGGTTCCTGAAGTGATTAGGCAAAAAACAAACAATATGAATGTTAACACAGAGAAAGTTGCTGCCTCATCTTTAGATTCCTTTACCAGATTGACAAACTAATGTTTAATTACAGTGAAATATTCCTTTCTATTCTTGACTGCACTGTACCTCATCTGCAAGAAATCGTAATTTTTGCATCCAGTTCTGAATTTCACGCAGCCATTCATTCATTGACATCTTCTTCTTCTCCTGAATCATTGCCCTTGCTTCATTGCTTATCAGTTCCTGGAATACAAAGAAAGATTGAGCAAGGTCATGACTGTGAAAGCTGACTTTGATGGTTCACCAAACAATGTTTTCTTTCTTCGTTTCTAGTTTTCTGTCAGCAGGTTACACTAAAACATGTATCTGCAGGCATACATGTCACTCAACAATCTGGAGAAGGGATCTGGAGTTTTTGACTTTCTCCTCTATAGTCCAGCAGTGCTCACCTACTTTAAAAAAGCACCTTAAAGATTATGTGAACCTGGAATTCAGTTTAAATTGATGGAAATTCTTTCTGCTAATTGTAGTGTTCTGCCTGGAAGAGGTCTGAACAGTCTCAGCTGAATTCCTTATAGGCATTGGACAATACAAGCAAAACAAACCAATGTTTCTGCACTGAGGGTTCAGAAGAGATTTACCAGGATGTTGCTGGGAATGGAGGATTTGAGTTATAAGGAGAGACTTGGACTGTTTTGACTGAAGTGTAGGAGGTTGAGAGGTGACTTAATAGTAATTTATAAAATCATGAGTGGTATAGATAAGGTGAACAGCAGGTGTCTATTCCCTAAGGTGGGGGATTTCATGACTAAAGGGTATATTTTTAAGGTGAGAGGAGAAAGATTTTAAAAAGACATGAGAGGGAATTTTTTTTTAACACAGAGAATGGCTTGAGTGTTGAATGAACTTTCAGAGGAAGTGAGGGATGCAGCCTTTAAAAGATATTTAGATATTCAGACAGACTAAAAATGATAGCTCGTGGGGGAAATGGAAAACTCAGAATGATATGGCAGCTTGTCCTTTTTCTCTTTGAGATGAGCAGTCTGTTGATGCAGACTAGATCTGACTGGTATCAAACTGCATCTGACTATACTTGATGCTGTTATTGAGTGACTAGTCAAACCTTCTATTTCCCGGTAATGACATTATTGTTTTACTCAGCAAAAACTTACACTTCTCTTTCAAACAAAAATATGCAAATCTTAATGTCCTGGAAAGAATTCCAAATGAATGGTTTCCACTGGTAGTGTTAAACATCAGTGGGCATAGATGGAGAAAGCATCATAGTTTTCAGTTACCTTCTGCATTGTACACATAAGTGTCATATGTTGGTCTGTATCCATGATATAAAGGAGCCAATGTCAAAGGCTCGAAGTTCAAGCAAAGGCATAAAGCAATTTTTTGAGTTGAGGAGCAAGCAAGAAAATGGAATTAAGGCCATAATGAGATCAGCACTGACCTTGTTAAGGGCAGATCAAACTCAAGCAGCTAAATGGCCTACTCATGCTTCAATTTCATTGAGACAAAGTGAGGTGACAAAATACTCATCACGGGCAACATATGGAGACATTTTAGATCTAGCTTGTTGTTTTATTTGTGAAGTTTGTTTAGTGTTCCTCAACTCAATTTCCAACATTAAATTAAACAATGCTCTGAAAGCTGGATTTCTTTAGCCCTATGTTTGTTAAATGAAAAAGATACTATCATCAGCAAGCTGGGCAAAATGGTTTCACTCTGTGCCATAATGACTCTATGATCTGGAAATTGTAGTTAAGCATCACAATTATATGATGCTTAATGTATTTGTCTCAAATTTCTCCATCCACTATTTGCAGAGGCATTAAACCCATTTATTCTAAATGCATGAACACACCAACCATATTTCCAGGCTCATGTTGTGATAACCCTGGAGCAGAACTGCTGTTTGAACTACATGGTTACTGTTTCATGCAATCCAAAAACCATTTCTTTCATAGCATGCCCTCCTCTTGTCTTAAACTTGCAGTTCCAAGATTTTCCGTATCAGTCTGCCTCTTTCTACTTCACTTCTCACTGCAAATGGAGGTCCAACCCATAATGCCACAGCCCTCACCACTTTGGATTTGGTAAGGAGGCAGATTTCAAATCCAACCCCACTGGAACAGGAGTTGAATCCTTTGCCCTCCAATCTGTTCGCCACCTGTCCTCCAAAGAGTCCAAGTTACTTTGACAAATTTTATATGCTTATCACCAACTGCGATTCTGGATAGTGATGGTAGAGATTGTGATTTTCTTTCCATCGTATGGCTGACCAGGAATCTCTCTTGCTCTCTCTATAACCACATGACCTGGCTGTGTGGTGGAAGGATTTACAAGTTGAACCTGAATCTATTCGGCCATGTTGCAAATGCACATTCTTGACCATCAAGTCCTGGAGTGGCACTTGAAGCTAGATGCTCAAAGGCAGAAGCCACTAGGCTACAAGACTTCCTCACTCCTTAAGAGTTACAGTATTGCAAAAAATAAAAACCTGTCAAAATACAAAATGCAATCAAAAATTGCAATATTAAAGCTCCAAATCATGAACTTCATGTTCATGTTGGAAACTAATAAAATGAAGCGAAATGTATTAGGCATTTGAAGTATGCTATATTGCTTACAGAGGCTGCATAAGAGTTTGGAATCAGCTGTGCATATCCTACTTTCTATTAGTCAGCCAATTTGATATTATTTTCTTTTGGAAGCAATTTTAACTTTAGACCATTTTAGTTTGGTCTGGTTAGTACTAAATTGAATCTAACAACAACAGAATAGCTGCAGTATGCCAATCCTCATCGTATATTGGCACTTGCCATGTTTAAAAGCTCCTGCATGTTTTGGGAAGTAAGTACCTTTTACAAACATAAAAAATAGGGCATAGTGCAGGAGACTACAGAAATTAAACATGAATCTTCCCTGAACTCTTCTATAGGAGAAAAAAATTATCAGGCATTAAAAGAATGGTACATTTTTAAAGTTTTCTTTGCAAACATTCTTTTACTGTACAGGGCTGAGAAGAAAGTGGTTGAACTGGTAGTCATGATTTATTCAATCGGGCCACTGATGGGTTGCTTGTTTGATCAATGTGGGAAGGTGGAGCATGGGGAGATGTATGAGCAATAGCTGGACTGTGGACACAGGATTGTGAGCTGATGTGATGGTACTTTCAGAAACCAGAACAGGCAGCCCCGCCTATAAAAGGACACAGGTGTCAGTTCAGGACAGACCTGAATAAAGCCTGAACCTAACAATTTTCACTATAAAGCTCTCAAAAAGAGAAGTTAAAAATTATTTCTTCATTGTGCCAAGAGGGGGCAATTTTTTGATGCTCTATTTCATTGGCCTTTGGTTAATTCTGAATTTAAATAATGATCCAAATTTATGTTAGAACGCCCAAAATAGAGAATGTGCTGATTGTCCAGGATTCCTTTAAATTTCAGGATTGGGTCTATTATTAATATAAGTTGTATTTTGTTTTTACAAATTGCCATCAGATACTAAAGACCTTGATTATTGCTAAAAAAAAAAGACACATTTTGTCCCAGATTTTTGTCTTGTACTCATCAGCACATTTCACAAGAATTACCAAAGTAAATTACAAAGTGTAAAAGCAAATTACTGCAGATGCTGGAATCTGAAACCAAAAGAGAAAATGCTGGAAAATCTCAGCAGGTCTGGCAGCATCTGTAAGGAGAGAAAAGAGCTGACATTTCGAGTCTAACTGACCCTTTGTCAAATTTTCTCTTTTGGTTTCAGATTCCAGCATCCGCAGAAATTTGCTTTTATCCAGTGTTTAACCCACTGCCACCTCTCTTCCAGGAATGCCTGCCTTGAAGAAGTACTGCTCTTCTCTCTGACAGGATTTTCGTTTGTCTCTCTCCCCCTGTCCACCTTCACTGCTCTCCTTTTCTCTCTCAGTGTTAGACAAGCTAAGACTCGCTTCCGCAGCCATATTTCCTTCCTCAGTGACCAGCTTTGACAAAGGTCAGTTAGACTCGAAACATCAGCTCTTTTCTCTCTTTACAGATGCTGCCAGACCTGCTGAGATTTTCCAGCATCTTCTAAATTACAAAGTATACTGTGTGAGAAGAGAGTGCTGATTGCTTGGCAAGTGGACTCTACTTGGTCAGGGCATTGCCATAGACAATATATCAGTTGGGTGATGACTAACAATTAACTGTTAAGCTTTGTTTAAACTTAAATCAAATAGGTTGGCTTTGATGCATTCCCCTGGGCCAGAGGCTGTTAACTATTAGGTTCAGTTGAAACAACACAATGAATGTACACATTCTTTCTGATGCAAAGAACAAGCTCTGTGTATTAATACATGTTGTTTCCATATCACACAAGAACACCACACTGCAAACTCGAATGTTAATATTAAATTTGTTGTTAACACAAGATGAAACATTTCATCCCTCTTTTTTAAGGAATATTCTTAAAAAATTGCAATTCAAATCTTTGGTCAATAGTTGAATTAGGAAACAAAGCACTTGGATGTCTCAAAAAAATACTAGTTGCTGCCACCCTGTATTTACTTTCTTGCTTCCTCTAATGGCAAATCCCCCTACGCCCAGAAATGACCTTTCTGCTGGCCACCTGCCAACAGACTCACTGACCTTGTGCTGGCTCCAGTCCAGCAAGCTGCATCAGGCCACTAACTCCCCAACTCCAACTCTCTGAGGCCAAAGGTTTTGGCCTTCATGCTCTAAAGGATAAGGCGAGCTGTCAGTGCTGTCTGTCAGTCAGGCACTTAACAGTTAAAATCCCCCCACTACTTTTCTTTACCCCACAGTAAACCTCAAGGAATCTATTTCATCAGGAATTAATTATGGAAAGATGGCTAGAAGAAGGTGATGGGAATTTACATGTGCAATTGTCTTTTAGCTGCTCTGTACTTTAACAGTTATAAGACGCATCATGTCTTAACGGCCAAACACACCAAAATATTTCTTTGGAGCTGCTCACTTCTGCAGAAGTCCAGCACAAACTCCAATGTTACACCCAATTTGGTTTTTGCCTGATTTTCAGTGGCTGAGCAGCAGCAGCATTGAGATCACAGCCTTTATACACATTCTGTTCAGTCAGTGTCCTACCAGTTCCATCCTGCTGGTACTGAAGCGTTTCTTGTCAAGCGCCGTTTGTTCAACACCTTCCATTTCCTTTTCAGTAAAGCTGGCAAAATTTCTGGAATACAAGTCCATTGAGCTATTAGATAAGTGGTGGCTCTTTCACAGTAAAAGGCAATAGTTCATTGCTAGCGCTGAACTTCAAGGGAAAGTCCCACCAACTGGCTATAGTTAACAAAAAACTTTGAAGAATTGTCGTAAATAAATAATTTGCTTCTTATCATCCTGCAATTCTTCTCAGCACCTGAAGAAAGTCAAAATCACCCCATTTATCCTTCACTCCTGATCATTATTCAGTGGCATGATGGGAAGCCTCTGAATCATGTTCTGACTGAAAGTATGAGATGAATTGACTACAATTCTAGATCATAGAACCACAGAAGCTCTGCCTCTAGACAGCTATTATTGTACATAAATAGCATTGGTACCTACCTGACAAACTGAAAAAAATGCCCAAGCATGCCTTATCCATAAAAAGCTATAATTTGATTGATTACTACCCCATAAGCCTATTTTTAATTCTCACTAGTGTGACGGGAGTGTTGAAAAATGTGTTGCTGGAAAAGCGCAGCAGGTCAGGCAGCATCCAAGGAGCAGGAGAGTCGACATTTCGGGCATAAGCCCTTCTTCTGCTCCTTGGATGCTACCTGACCTGCTGTGCTTTTCCAGCAACACATTTTTCAGCTCTGATCTCCAGCATCTGTAGTCCTCACTTTTTCCTGACGGGAGTGTTGTCCACATTGCTATAAGGCATCAGACAGTGACCGACAATGTATCCACTGATGCTGAGCTCAGTTTCAAACGAGCCACTTGGCTTCAGTACAAAGCCTTGGGCTAAACATGAACAAAACAGTTGAACTCCAGCGGTGTGACGAGAGTGACTGTCTTTGAAACCAAGACAGAATTTGACTGAGTGTGGCACCAAGGACCCCTAACAAAACTGGTCAACGAAAACGAGGAAGAAGACTTCCCATTGGTTGGAGTCACTCTTATACAAAGGGAGATTGCGTGTGGTC